>NC_091363.1:19142019-19182019 GCF_038502225.1 Cherax quadricarinatus | reverse complement strand
TGTTTCTAATAATTTTCCTACTATAGACGTCAGGTTTACTGGACGGTAATTTGAAGGAATGGACTTATCCCCTGATTTGAATGTAAGAACTTCATTAGCTATCTTCCACATCTCTGGTACAACACCAGTAAAGATGGACGCATTGAACACACTCGTTAATGGCTGACTAAGTTCCACTTTGCATTCCTTAATTACCCTGGAAAACAACTCGTCAGGTCCCGGGGACTTATTTTGCTTCAGTTTGTTTATCTGTTTGATAACCATGTCCCTCGTGACAGTAATATTAGTTAATTTGAATTCCCCAGGAACTGAATAATTGTTAATTTCTGGAATCTCATTCATGTCTCCCTGCGTAAAAACTGACAAAAAATAGTCATTAAATAGGGAACACATTTCCAGTTCGTTATCCGTCAGCTGTCCATTCCCAATTTTCAGAGGTCCTACTTTTTCCTTTACCTTTGTCCTATACACTTAAAAGAACTCTTTTGGATTAGTCTTTGATTCATTAGTAATTCTAATTTCATAGTCACGTTTAGCCTTTCTAATCACTGTTTTTACTTCTCTTTTAAGCTAAACATATTGGTCAGCAAGGTTACCCTCTCCTCTTTTGATGCGCCTATAAATTCCCCTTTTCTCTCCTAATAGATGCTTTAGCCTCCTGTTAACCCATTTAGGATCGTTATTATTAGACCTAATTTCTCTCTTCTTCGCACATATGGACTGATCACATCAACATAAAGCTGAGGGACTGATTACCTCAAACTCCTCCTGTTCTTCACCATTCTCCTTTGTATGGACTAATGAAATCACTGTGTGGAAAAACGTTTCCTCATTAAAGAAACCCAAGTGTTGCACATGTATCTAATTTGTCGGTTCTCTGAACCATTCATCTACATGATATTGTTTAGGAAGTAAAGCCCAAAGAGATGGGTTAGTTATCGTAGCCGTGAAGAAGGCTCTGTACATGTCCTCAGAATCAAGAGTCCACGATGCTGCAGTTTCTGACAAGTTGTACAAGAATGGTATACAATACCGACAAGATGAAATAAAGATACATGTGCAACATCTGGGCATCTTTATTGTAGACGTTTCGCCATCCAGTGGCTTTATCAATGCAAATTCCATTCTTGCACAACGTGTCAGACACGCCAACTCCAAGGCATTTAGTTCAGCTGTCTTCAAATTTTGCCCTAGAATCTGTATTGATAAAGCCACTGGATGGCGAAACGTCTACAATAAAGATTCCCAGATGTTGCACATGTGTCTAAATCTTCATTCAACATCTTTAAAACACCCAGAGAAGACACTGCCGAGAGGAGATACATAGTCCTCTCCACCAACTCCGTTGCCAAACACGTTTCCAACATCTTTTCCAATACCTCATTCCAAGTATATACCCCACGTCCACCACTATCAAGGACAACACCACTAATAGACAGGACAAGCTTCAATCCTCTGTAATGACTGCAGCAAATTATACGTGGGCGAAACATCCAGAGACCTCCAAACACGTATTTCAGAATACCGATACGCCTGTGTTCAACACTGAAATTCCCATAACCATTTAATCAACTACAGAAACGCAAGACTTATCACCAGAGAAGAAAATACTCAATACCGGAGAATCCTGGAATCATTACTAATCTGTATATCCAACAGCTTCAGCTAAAACAACGGCTTCTACAACATAGCTGAACCCCTTGCCATGAAACTTCTTCATCGTTATCCTCCATAACTACATACACATCCTGTCCCTTATAGGTCTGTCTCATATGCAACCTACCCAGTATTCTTCATCTGACTCTCCATTCTATAAATACTCATGGATTATTCACCTATGTAGATCTGTTTGTGACTTGATAAAGTCCACTGTGTGGGCGAAACGTTGTTAATAAAGGATCACATTATACTGGTTTTGTGTTTATTTTTCCATCGTGTCGGTATTTTATACCATTTATTTCCAGTGCAGTGTCCTGCATAAGATTGCTGTATAATGTTTCCTCTCCCGTCGTTCTAGGTACAGGAGAATCTCGCATCTCATCCTCTAAGCTTAATATCAATGTAGCATCGCGTCCAGAGACAGAATTTCCTGCCATCTTTTCCTCAGTATATCCTAGGTACCCACCACCATGTTGAGGAAATGATAGAGTTTTCCTCCAAAGAAACTCAATTTTCCGGGACAAATGGAACCAATTTCTCGTATATTTACTAATACTAACAACCTGGTCCACTTTCATTTTCGAGTCATTATAGAATGGCTAGGAGTGTTATTAAAGATAAACATGGCACAGGCATGGCTGAATAATTTTGCGGCACCGTTCGGAACAGTCTCCACAGCACTGTGAATTCCACCTTTCACATTTCACTATATATTGGAAAACAGTTTATTTCGCATTGTGAATTACACTATGAATTACACTAACAAAATAATTTATAAATACCTCACATTGTATTGTAGACAAACAGCTCATAGAGAACTGTTGGTATACTGTATATTCGTGAAACGCTATAGGTTTAAACCCATACACACAGACTAGGAAATAGAGACAGTCTGGTTATGGCACCATGGCTGTAGCCGAGTAAATATTCACTCCAGTCTCCTCTGTGAGGTACAGCTGTCAGGTACAAATGTAGAGATTCAAATTCTCCAGCATTTCGTAACACTATGAAGGGCAGATTACACAGCACTATGAGAAACTATCAATATATTACACAGATAACCCGTACATTGGAGAGGAAAGCTTACGACGACGTTTCAGTCCGACTTGGACCATATACAGTCACACTTGCTGTTTATCCGATTCGTCAGGAACTGCATCCTGACACGGGTCTTAATTCTAGGGTGACCCGTCTAAGGTTCTCGAAGATGTCGATCTAATTCATCTGTTCTGTGGCTGCGATTAGGGCCTTGCTGTAGTCCCTGTGCATTCTACGATAAAGCATTTTATGTTCAACAGCTGGTTAAGGCGATCAGGCCTCCAGTCATTGTCTCTGGGCCCTGTGTTGGGTGGTCAGGTAAATTTGCAAATGAACGCATGGACTCTGTTTTGTCCATTATGCATATGTTCACGAAGGTCTTCACAACAGTTATGAATGTCTCTTTGTTATCTCTTGAATCTATCTGGTCGCCTATCAGGTCGCATATGATATCGGTGAAGAGCGTAATAGTTGACATCATTTGTTGGCTCAGTGGTAATACAGGATGTACTCCTATGATCTGGGCTACTGTGTTCCTCACTGGTGATTGTTATGATGCTAGGGATGACTCGTTGGCAATAATCTGTTTCTGCAGAACTGGACCCGTAGCTAGTGGTATGGACTTCGGGGGAAAAACAATGAAGCTCCAGTGTAATAATATTGTGAGTTTTAGGGAACCCCGTAATAGCCAGAATGAGGTGGTTATTGGAAAGTCAATGGCACTAAGTGACAAGGACAGTAATAGGTATAGTGGAAAAACAAAAATGAGCAGGAAGGGAAAAGCGAAAGGAGGGTTTCTAAATTTATATTATACTAATAGCCGTTGTGCTAGGAATAAGATGGACGAATTGAGATTAGTTGCAAGTGCTGGTAACATTAATGTATTTGCCATAATTGAGACGTGGTTGAATATAAGAAAAATCGGGATATGCCTGTTGAATGTCACATTCAGAATTTTAAATTGTTCCAAGTGCATAGATCGGGAAAGCGAGTGGGGTGGCCCTGTATGTCCGAAATCACTTGAACTGTTGCATAAAAAGGGGTATAAAGTCTGAAATAACATATACAGAGTCTGTCTGGATAGAATTTTCAGAGGGCCATGAAAAATTGATTTTAGGTGTGATATACCGTTCCCCAGACTTGGATAGTGCGCCCGAAGAAGATAAATAATACGGTGATATTTACTGACCACAGTGGTGATCTGTTCTTAGCTTTGTCAAGACGTGACTAGTGTGCTCTCCGTTCTTAGCTACCTGAGATTGTGATGATGGCTTCCTTTGACTATGAGCAGCTATATCTCCAGCCTAAGGCAGAATTAACTGAAGCAAGAAGAGAAATTCAACGACTGAAGGGTATGTACAAGGATTATCCCTGGAACAATATCGTCGATGATTGGACCAGCGAATGGATACTAGTCGGAACTGAAGGGACGAAGCTAAAGATGAAGAAGGTCCAGGAGATTGCTGTGAAAACAAGCAACACTTTTTTCTTGTTATCAGATGAATGTGAATCGACCATCCATGATCTTCCATTGAAGATAGTACCAACAAGGACAGTTGTTAAAGACACAGTGAAGCCAACCAGTGAAGACATCCAAGCGATGACCATCTCTACTACGACCGTGGAGAACGTTGCCACAATAAAAATGTCACATTAGTTGCACCTGTGTCCTTTTACTTTAACAATGCTTTAGTTGGGGACAGTCAGATTAGGTTTATGGATAGGGCCTTTTGTCTTAGAGATAAAAAGAGGAGGCAGAGGGAATGTTTTCCTGGGGCTGGGATGAAGGATATTATGGGACTCTGGTGGCCTGGTGGTTAACGCTCTCGCTTCACACGGCGAGGGCCTGGGTTCGATTCCCAGCCAGAGTAGAAACATTGGGCGTGTTTCTTTCCACCTGTTGTCTATGTTCCCCATCAGTAAAATGGGTACCTGGGTGTTAGTCGACTGGTGTGGGTCGCATCCTGGGACACTGACCTAATTTGCCCGAGATGCTCAGCATAACAAGTGGCTTTCTATGTAGTAGTATGTCATTGTTGTCAGCTAGGACTGTATACCATGTACATGTACTTGTAGTAAATAAAGATTATTATTATTATTATTATTATTATTATTATTATTATTATTATTATTATTATTATTATTATTATTATTATTATTATTATTATTATTATTATTATTATTAGCCATCTGGACGACATTATAAGAGGAAATGGTAGCAATCCTATTATCTGTCTCAGCGCTGGAGGCAACGATGTTGGCAGACATATTAGTGAGGACCTGGTTAGCAGGTAAAGGTCAGCAACAGAGATAATTAGGAAGAAGGGTGAGATCTCTATGATATGTGGTATTTTGCCAAGTAAAGGAGTTGGAAACGAATGGGTGTCCAAGGAAACTGGTGTCAATTGCTGGCTGGACACACACTGTAAGGGAAATTCAGTAACATTAATTGACAACCGGGACCTCTTCTACTGCAGAAATGATATGTATGCCAGGGATGGGGCATACTTAACTAGGTCTGGGGTGGAGGCACTGGTCATTGCAGTGGATGGAGGTATTATGGTTTTAAACCAGAAATAGTTAGTTGTATGGGTTTTGAGGGGAAATCAGTGAAGTCCCAGTGTAGTAATATTGTGAGTTTTGGGGGAACCTGTAATAAGCAGAATGAGGTGGATATTGGAAAGCCAGTGGCACTAGGTGAAAAGGACAGTAATAAGTAAAGTGGAAAAACAGAAATGAGCAGGAAAGGAAAAGAGAATGGAGGGTCTATAAAGTTATACTAATAGTCGAAGTGCTAGGAATAAGATAGACAAGTTGAGATTAGTTGCAAGTGCTGGTAACATTAATGTATTTGCCATAACTGAGTCTTGGTTTAATACGAAAAATCGGAACATGCATGCTGAAAGTCAAATTCAGGATTTTAAATTGTTCCAAGTAGACAGAAGTATCGGGAAGGAGGTGGGGTGGCACGGTATGTCCAAGATCGTTTGAACTGTTGCATAAAAACTGGTATATAGTCTGAAATGACACATACAGATTCAGTCTGGATAGAATTCTCGGAGGGGCATGAAAAACAGATTTTAGGCGTGATAGGGACCAAAAGAAATTATTTTGGGAGTAAATTGTTAAGGCCACAAGGCACGATAACGTAGTAATTCTAGGGGACTTTAACTTTAGTCAGATTGATTGGAATTCCTTGACTGGGAATTTAGAATCTCACGACTTCTTAGAAGTAGTTTCAAACACAACCTACAAGCGGAAATAACCTGCTTGACTTGGTTCTGGCAAAGAAACCCTTGTTAATAATTAAGAAATTACAGAGGAACTTGGCAAAGTATGATAGTAGGGAATGGGAGTATGAGGGAAGGGATAACTCAGTAACGGTCCTAGATTTTCGCTTAGCAAATTATAATGGGCTTAGAGAACACTTATCATCTGTTGACTGGGGTAACGAAGAGAGCTATCAATATGACAGCTTTCTATACACTATACATGCTGTCCAAAGAACGTTTATTCCGTATAAAGAAATAAGATCGAATATAAATAACCAAAAATGGAATAATAGGCTCAAATATCTTTTAGCGCAAAAGAAAGGAATTTATTAGCGCATCAAAAGAGGTGAGGGTGGTCTTATAAATTGATATATTCACATTAAGAGGGAGGTTAAAAAGGGGATAAGAAAAGCAAAATGAGACTATGAAATTAAAGTTGCTAGGGATTCGAAAACTAACCCAATAGTTTTTCCCAGGATTATAGAACAAAAGTTAGAGATAAGATAAGTCTCCTTAAAAAATAACTCTGGGAATCTTACTGACAAGGAAAATGAAATGTGCTCGATTTTTAATAATTATTTTCTCTTGGTTTTCACACAGGAAAACATTAACAATATCCCAGTAATGAATTTTTATAGTGGGCAGGTGACTGCACTTGCGAAATGGTTATGAAACAAATATACCGACTGAAACAAAATAAATCGCCGGGTCCTGATGAGCTTTTTTCAAAGGTTCTTAAGGAATGCAAAATGGAACTCTGTGAACCATTAACTAATATTTTTAATTTATCTCTTCAAACAGGTGTAGTGTCTGATATGTGGAAAACAGCTAATGAGATAAGATAAGATAAGATTTCGTTCGGATTTTTAACCCCGGAGGGTTAGCCACCCAGGATAACCCAAGAAAGTCAGTGCGTCATCGAGGACTGTCTAACTTATTTCCATTGGGGTCCTTAATCTTGTCCCCCAGGATGCGACCCACACCAGTCGACTAACACCCAGGTACCTATTTGCTGCTAGGTGAACAGGACAACAGGTGTAAGGAAACGTGTCGAAATGTTTCCACCCGCCGGGAATCGAACCCGGGCCCTCCGTGTGTGAAGCGGGAGCTTCACACACTATTTTTAAAGTAGGAGACAAGTAGTTACCTTCAAATTACCGCCCGATAAATCTGACCTCAATTGTAGGCAAATTACTAGACTCAGTTATTGCTGATATTAAAAGATGCCATCTGCATAAGTATAATTAGGTTAATGATACTCAGCATGGATTCATGAGGAGCCGTTCCTGCCTTACCAATTTATTAACCTTAAGTAAAGCTTTTGAGGCTGTTGATCACGATAAAGAATTCGATATTGTTTATTTAGATTTTAGTAAGGTTCTTGATCGAGTACCGCACCAGAGACTGTTAAAGAAAGTGGCAGCTCAAGGCACTGGGGAAAAAGTGCTGTCATGGATGGAGAAATTCTACAATGCAGATAACCAGAAGTTTCACATGTGTCTTAACTTTCATCTTGTCGGTATTGTATATCTTTCTTGCACAACTTGTCAGACACTGCAACATCGTGGAATCTTGGTTCAGAGGACATCTACATGACCTTCTTCACGGCTAGTACAACTAACCCATACCTATGGGTATGACCTACTTCCACTGGGAAATCCCCTCTACCAGTGACTATGCCCTCGTCTGTTCCACGTCCCTATCCACTGACGACTATATAAGCGCCAGTCTCTTTGCCTTTGCTCCAGAATCTCTACAACCACGGTGCTCTCCACACCAACTCCAAGGCTGAGGGACAGATTACCTCATCTTTTGTATATAGTTCTACTGTCTTCTAGTTATGTCCTAGAATCTGTATTGATAAAGCCACTGGATGGCGAAACGTCTACAATAAAGATAACCAGATGTTGCACATGTGTCTTAACCTTCACCTTACTTATATCTCCTTTGTTAATACCCATTTTCCATTTTTACACTTCGATTATGTCTCCCCTCATTCTCCGGCTTATAAGTGAATGTAATTTACGGGCCCTTTAAATCACTGTATAAGGAATCTCCCATATGAAGATTGGCATAAACAAAGGCAATACTAATAAAATACTGAAGATATCGACTCGGTTAAGAACCAGAAATAATAGAGTGGTCGATGCGTGGAACAATTTGCCGAGTAGGGTAATCGAGGCTAGGACCCTGGGTAGCTTCAAAACAAATATATGAGTGGAAGGGGCTGGGTTTGATTGGTGTCGTGGGTAGAGGAGTAAATTCTTGGGTAGCTTTGGGAAGGAGTGGTTTGATAAGGACTTGCCTTCTATGGCCCAGTAGGCCTTCTGCAGTGTTCCTCCATTCTTATGTTCTTATGTGATGTTCTTCCTTCATATGTAAGATTTCTAATGTTATATATTAATTTTGTCATTCTTCGCTGAATGTTTTCTAACTAATTTATATCCATTCTGTAATATAGAGACCAGAAATGAGCTGCATAATATAGGTGAGGTTTTACTAATGATGTGTAGAGCTGTAGTATAACCACTGGACTTCTGTTATTAATACTTGTTGATATAAATCCCTGTAATCTGTTTGCCTTATTACATACGCTTAGGCATTGCTCTCTTGGTTTCAGGTTTCTTCTTACCATAACACTCAAGTCCTGTTCGCATTCTGTATGGCTAAGTTCTACATTATTTAGATTATAAGCGCTAAATCGTCAACTAAATCTCCACCTCGTATTCCCACTACTCTAAAATATAAAACACCGTGGAAGTACAAATTTCCTTCAGTTTCTAAATCACACATCATTCCCAAACAACTTGCTTTTCCTGTCTCTGAATCTAGTCCTTTACCTCGTAATACATCTGTTACTGTTGTGGAAACTCATCCTCTCCCACATTCAGTTGCTCCCTCTCCTGTCACCACTCAAATTTCTTCTCACCCTGATACCTCTAACCTCTCGTTATCTCCCCCTTCCTTGGTAACTTTCGTTATCTCTCCAATCTTTACTCAACCTACATCTCTCTCAGGCACCAAGCTTCCTGCAGCTTCCACGTCATCTGAAACAACTGAAGCCATCTCTGCGTTTAGTAGACAAAACCAGTGATGAACACCGATCCACCTTCCAACACTTCACATTCACGTCTTACTCAACCTTCTAAACAGTTCCAATACTTTGCTCATTACAAATTTTCTGCTACCTCCACAAGTAGATTTCACTGACCTTCCAAGTCCATGGACAACTCCTGCTTAAAGTTACTGCTACACTTCTAATCAAAGATCATGATTTACACTTGAATATTCAAGGACTCAGGGATAATCAGGGTGAGCTTCAGGTGTTGCTCTCCCAGTTTTTTCCTCTGAATGCGTCTGTTTACAAGAACTAAAACTTCGCTCTGCTTTTATCCTCCCCATTCTGGGCTATGTCATTGAGATCACTTGATCATTTTTTCGATAGGACATTTAATGAAAGTGCACTACTTATGTGCGTCGATATACCACATTCTCAGATTTCTTTCATACCTCGCTGCATTACACTGCAGCCAGTATCTACTTGAGCAAGTACTATATAGTCTGCTCTTTGTATCTTTCTCTATTTAGATAATTATCTATTTCTGATGCTGATTATCCGGTTTCTTCCCTACTCCCACACAACGCCTTTTATTTAGTGATTCTTTTATTAACACATCAGCCCGAAAAAGAAAAACTTTCACCATCATTCACTCCATCACTGTCTTGCCAGAGGCGCGCTTACATTACAGTTATAAAACTGCAACATTAACACCCCTCCTTCAGAGTGCAGACACTGTACTTCCGATCTCCAGGAACCAAGTCCGGCCTGCCGGTTTCCCTGAATCCCTTCAAAATGTTACCTTGCTTACACTCCAACAACACGTCAAGTATTAAATATTGTTCACCTATATGATTCACTGCAAACACTTAGTCTACACAACCCCTACTCTTCCTAAAGCCTCCTTGTTCATCTGCTATCCTGCTCTCCGTCTTACTCTTAATTCTTTCAATAATAACTCTACCATTCACTTTACCAGATATACTCAACAAATTTATTCCCTTATAATTTTTGCACTCACTTTTATCCCTTTTGCCTTTATGCAGAGGAACTATACATGCTCTCTGCCAATCACTAGGTACCTTACCCTCTTCCATACATTTATTAAATAAAAATACTAACAACTCCAAAACTACATCTGCACCTGATTTTATCATTTCTGTCTTTATCCCATCAATCCCAGCTGCTTTATCCCTTTCATTCTACTCACTGCCCCACGCACTTTCCCCACACTCACAACTGCTTCTTCCTCACTTCTATAAGATGTTATTCCTCTTTGCCCTATACACGAAATCACAGCTTGCCTATCTTCATCAACATTTAACAATTCCTAAAAATATTCCCTCAGTCTTCCCGATACCTCTAACTTTCCATTTAATAACTCTCCTCTAATATTTTTAACTAACAAATCCATTCTTTCCCTAGGCTTTCTCAACTTATTAATCTCACTCCAAAACTTTTTCTTATTTTCAACAAAATTTGTTGATAACATCTCACCCACTCTCTCATTTGTTCTCTTTTTACATTGCTTCACCACTCTCTTAAACTTTCATTCTCTCCATATACTCCTCCTTCCTTGCATCACTTCTACTTTGTAAAAACCTCTCATATGCTAACTTTTTTCTCTTACTACTCTCTTAACATCATCATTCCACCAATGACTCTTCTTCCCCCACACACCTACTTTCCTGTAACCACAAACTTCTGCTGAACACTCTAACACTATATTCTTAAACTCACACCATACATCTTCTACTCCATTCCTTATACTCTCACTACCCCATTACATAAGAACATAAGAAAGGAGGAACACTGCAGCAGGCCTGTTGGCCCATACTAGGCAGGTCCTTTACAATTCATCCCACTAACAAACATTTGACCTACCCAATTTTCAATGCTACCCAAGAAATAAGCTCTGATGTGCAAGTCCCACTCAAATCCAACCCATCCCACTCATGTATTTATCCAACCTAAATTTGAAACTACCCAAAGTCCTAGCCTCAATAACCCAACTAGGTAGACTGTTCCACTCATCTACTACCCTATTTCCAAACCAATACTTTCCTATGTCCTTTCTAAATCTAAACTTATCTAATTTAAATCCATTACTGCGGGTTCTCTCTTGGAGAGATATCCTCAAGACCTTGTTAATATCCCCTTTATTAATACCTATCTTCCACTTATACACTTCGATCAGGTCTCCCCTCATTCTTCGTCTAACAAGTGAATGTAACTTAAGAGTCTTCAATCTTTCTTCATAAGGAAGATTTCTAATGCTATGTATTAATTTAGTCATCCTACGCTGAATGTTTTCTAACGAATTTATGTCCATTCTGTAATATGGCGACCAGAATTGAGCTGCATAATCTAGGTGAGGCCTTACTAATGATGTATAAAGCTGCAGTATGACCTCTGGACTTCTGTTGCTTACACTTCTTGATATAAATCCCAGTAATCTATTTGCCTTATTACGTACGCTTAGGCATTGCTGTCTTGGTTTAAGGTTGCTGCTTACCATAACCCCCAAGTCCTTTTCGCAATCTGTATGGTTAAGTTCTACATTATTTAACTTATAAGTGCTAGGGTTATGGACACTCCCGAGCTTCAGAACCTTGCATTTATCTACATTGAACTGCATCTGCCACTTTTCTGACCAAGAGTAGAGTTTGTCTAAATCCTCCTGAAGTTCCCTAACATCTACGTTTGAATCAATTATCCTACCTATCTTCGTGTCATCGGCGAATTTGCTCATATCACTAGTAATTCCTTCATCAAGATCATTGATATATATTATAAACAACAACGGGCCCAAGACTGATCCTTGTGGAACGCCACTTGTTACTGATCCCCACTCGGATTTAACCCCATTTATGGACACTCTTTGCTTCCTGTCTGTGAGCCATGATTCGATCCACGAGAGCACCCTTCCCCCAATGCCATGAGCTGCTACTTTCTTCAACAGTCTTAGGTGCGGAACTCTATCAAATGCCTTACTAAAATCTAAGTAAATAATATCAAATTCTTTATCGTGGTCAACAGCCTCAAAAGCTTTACTGAAGAAAGTTAATAAATTAGTTAGACAAGACCGGCCTCTTGTGAATCCATGCTGAGTATCATTAATCAAGCTATGCTTATCGAGATGGCTTCTTATAATCTCAGCTATAATTGACTCTAGTAATTTGCCTACAATTGAGGTCAGGCTTATTGGGCGGTAATTTGACGGTAACGACTTGTCCCCTGTTTTAAAAATAGGAATTACATTAGCCATCTTCCACATATCAGACACTGCACCTGTTTGAAGAGATAAATTAAAAATATTAGTTAATGGTTCACAGACTTCCATTTTGCATTCCTTTAGAACCCTTGAAAAAACCTCATCAGGACCCAGTGACTTATTTTGCTTCAGTCTGTCTATCTGCTTCACAACCATTTCACTAGTGACTGTGATGTTACATAATTTATCTTCTTCTGATCCACTATAAAAATTAATTACCGGAATATTATTAGTGTCTTCCTGTGTAAAAACCGAGAGAAAATAATTATTTAAAATCGAGCACATTTCATTCTCTTTGTCAGTAAGATGCCCATAGTTATTTTTAAGGGGACCTATCTTATCTCTGACTTTTGTTCTATAGACCTGGAAAAAACTTTTTGGGTTAGTTTTAGAATCCCTAGCAACTTTAATTTCATAGTCCCTTTTAGCTTTTCTTATCCCCTTTTTAATGTCCCTCTTAATGTCAATATACTGATTCATAAGATGACCCTCGCCTCTTTTGATACGCCTATAAATTCCTTTCTTATGCCCTAGTAGATATTTCAGCCTATTATTCATCCATTTTGGGTCATTTCTATTTGATCTAATTTCCTTATAAGGGATAAACGTTGTTTGAGCAGCATGTATTGTGTTCAGAAAACTGTCATATTGATAGCTCTCTTCGTTACCCCAGTCAACAGATGATAAGTGTTCTCTAAGCCCATCGTAATCTGCTAAGCGAAAATCTGGGACTGTTACTGAGTTATCCCTACTATCATACTTCCATTCAATTCTACATGTAATTGATTTGTGGTCGCTAGCACCCAGTTCCTCTGAAACTTCTAAATTATTAACAAGGGATTCATTGTTTGCCAGAACTAAGTCAAGCAGGTTATTACCCCTTGTAGGTTCTGTCACAAACTGCTTCAGAAAACAATCCTGAACTACTTCTAAGAAGTCGTATGATTCTAAATTCCCAGTTAAGAAATTCCAATCAATATGACTAAAGTTAAAGTCTCCTAGAATTACTACATTATCGTGCCTTGTGGCCCTAACAATTTCCTCCCATAGTAGTCTTCCCTGGTCCCTATCTAAATTTGGGGGACGGTATATCACACCTAAAGTTAATTTTTCATGCCCCTCTGAAAATTCTATCCAAACAGACTCTGTATGTGTTACTTCAGACTTAATACCCGTTTTAATGCAACAGTTCAAGCGATCTCGGACATACAATGCCACCCCACCCCCCTTCCCGATACTTCTATCTACTTGGAACAATTTGAAACCCTGAATGTGACATTCTGCAGGCATGTCCCGACTTTTTGAATTAAACCACGTCTCAGTAATGGCAAATACATCTATGTTACCTGCACTAGCAACTAGTCTCAACTCGTCCATCTTATTCCTAGCACTGCGACTATTTGTGTAATATATACTTAAGGACCCTCCTTTCTCTTTATCATTCCTGCTCCTTTCTGTTATTCCACTAAACCTATTACTGTCCTTGTCAATTAGTGCCACTGGCCTTCCGATATCCACCTCATTTTGCCTATTACTAGTTCTCCTAGTACTCATATTACTACCCTGAGACTTCACAGTTTTCCCGCAGAAACCCATACCACTAACTATTCCTAGTTTAAAGACCTAACAGCTCCCTCCACTGCGTTGGCCAGTGCTCCCACCCCACACCTAGACAAGTGAACCCCATCCCTGGCATACATGTCATTTCTGCCATAGAAGAGGTCCCAGTTGTCAATGAATGTTACCGCATTTTCCTTACAGTATTTGTCCAGCCAGCAATTGACACCAATTGCTCTGGACAACCATTCATTACCAACTCCTCTCCTTGGCAAAATGCCACATATGACAGGTTTCCCACCCTTCTTCCTAATTATCTCTATTGCTGACCTATACCTGCTAATCAGGTCCTCACTCCTACGTCTGCCAACATCGTTGCCTCCAGCACTGAGACAGATAATAGGATTGCTCCCATTACCTCTCATGATGTCATCCAGATGGCTAACAATATCCTTCATCCCAGCCCCAGGAAAACACACTCTCTGCCTCCTACTCCTATCCTCCAACAGTTGTGTATATCTTACCCTAACTACCTCCTCCTTTAGTTTACAAATCTTCATTTCTCTCTTCTTGTTTCCATTCTCCTTGTATCCCATCTACCTTTCACTCTCACTGTAGCTACAACTAAAAAGTGAAATGATATATCTGTGGACCCTCTATAAACATGTACATAAGAACATAAGAAAGAAGGAACACTGCAACAGGCCTACTGACCCATGCGGAGCAGGTCCATGTCCCCTCCCCCGGATTAGCCCAATGACCCACCCCCCAAGATTAGCCCGGCAAGGCACTAGACCCAGCAGCACAAGCTAGTCAGGTCCAACTCACACCCAACCACACCAACTTATGTATTAATCTTACCTATTTTTAAAACTACTTAACGTTTTAGCCTGAATAACTGAACTCGGCAGTTTGTTCCACTCATCCATGACTCTATTACCAAATCAGTGCTTTCCTATATCCCTCCTGAATCTGAAATTTTCCAACTTAAAACCATTGCTCCGAGTCCTGTTTTGGCTGGAAATTTGCAGCACGCTATTTACATCCCCTTTATTTATTCATATTTTCCCTAATTCTACGCCTTTCGAGAGAATGCAGAGTCAGGGCCTTCAGTCTATCCTCATAGGGAAGATTTCTGATTCATGGGATCATCTTTGTCATCCTCCTCCGCACGTTTTCCAGAGCATTTATATCCACTCTGTAATACGGTGACCAGAACTGAGCAGCATAGTCTAAATGAGGCCTAACCAAGGATATATAGAGTTGAAGAACAACCTGAGGCCTTCTATTATTTATACTTCTAGATATGAAGCCAAGAATTCTGTTAGCTTTATTGCGAACACTAATGCACTGTTGTCTTGGTTTTAGATTACTGCTAACCAGAACTCCTAAATCCTTTTCGTAATCAGTAGTATTAAGATCTACATTATTTAGTTTATATGTTGCATGGTTATTTACCTGTCCAACATTTAGAACTTTGCATTTGTCAATATTAAACTGCATCTGCCACTTCTCCGACCATTGCATCAGTCTGTTCAAATCATCCAGGAGTGCTCTAGTGTCCTCATTAGATTGAACTGGACGGCCTATTTTGGTGTCTATCAGCAAATTTGCTTATGTTGCTATTTATTCCCTCATCTATGTCGTTTATGTAAATTGTGAACAACAACGGGCCCAACACTGACCCCTGAGGAACACCGCTTGTGACGTGCCCCCATTCTGATTTCTCCCCAATTATGCAAACATTCTGCTGCCTATTTGTTAGCCATGCCTCTACCCAAAAAAAAATTTCTCCTATTCCGTGTGCCTTAAGTTTCCTCAATAGCCTCTGATGTGCAACTCTATCGAAAGCCTTACTGTAGTCTATAAACACAATATCATATTCATTACCATGATCTACCTCCTCAAACACCTTAGTGAAAAAAGTTATTAAATTCGTAAGACAGGAACGCCCCTATGTAAAACCGTGTTGAGATTCATTAATCAATCTGTGCCTATCAAGATGGCTACGAATTGCTTCGGCAGTTACTGATTCCATAATTTTTCCCACTATGGATGTAAAGCTTATTGGTCTATAGTTCGAAGCCAAGGATCTGTCACCTGCCTTGTAAACAGGTATTACATTTGCCATTTTCCACTTATAAGGCGCTATGCCAGTTTGTAGTGATATGTTGAAAAGATTAGCCAAAGGTATGCTAAGTTCCTCTTTACATTCATTTAACACCCTTGCAAACAGTTCATCAGGGCCTGGGGATTTGTTAGGTTTTAGTTTCTCTATTTATCTGAGGACCATATCCTGAAGTCTACTCGAACAAACTACTGTCCTTTCCATCTACATCATATCTTGTATACTTATTTATCCCATTTTTTCTTAAAACATGTGTTATCTATAACCAAAGCTTTTTCTATACAAAGTTCAATTAAATCCTCCCCATTGGTCACCTGCAGTCATACCTGCTTAAGCTCTTGGGAGTTAGCGTGGGCTGTTACCAAGCACCATGGCTTGTTGTAGTGTTTTAGAATCTCAGGTTCAAGTGTTGAAGAAGGAGATTCTCCGTCTTCAGGAGGAATATAGGAGGCTGAAGCTTCGCATAGATGAGTTTGGAAGCGAGTGTGAGAAGGATTTAGCTGGTAAGGAGGAAATGGTCACCAGCAGTGATAGTGGCAGCCGTTTTAAGTGGCAAGTGGTTCAAAGTTCAGGAAGAAGGAAGATGAGGAGAGTTAATGGAGAAGATGTGAAGGTAGGAAATCGATTCTCTGTTCTCCAAGACGAGTGCACTTCAGTGGTTAGTGAGGTTGAAGGGTATCACTGATTCCACTGCTAATCAAGGTAAGAATATTTTAATAGTAGGTGATTCTCAGGTAAGATATATGGGCCGTGCATTTTGTAACAGAGACAGAAAGGTCAGGAAGAGAGTGTGCCTTCCTGGAGCTAGTGTTGGTGACATAGTCAGCAGGTTGGATAATATTATGTCAGGTAATGGGAACAAGCCCATTATCTGCCTTAGTGCTGGGAGTAATGACATTGGGAAGGACTGGATAAGTACAGGTCAGCCATAGAAGTAGCTAGGTCTAATGGAGGGATCCCAGTCATATGCAGCATCTTGCACAGAAAGGGAGTGGGCAACGAATGGATGTCTAGGGCAATTGGTATAAATTGCTGGTTAGACAGGTACTACAAGGAACTTGCAATCCCATTCATTGATAACTGGGACCTGTTCTTTGGCAAACGTGATATGTATGCAAGGGATGGGGTTCATCTCTCTGGGGATGGAGTGGTTGCATTAGCCAATTCGATTGAGAGGGTAATTGATGACTTGTCTAGGAATTTAAACTGATAGATTATAGAGGTATGGGTGTTTGTGGGAAACAATCAGGCTGCAGCATTAGGGTTAAAAACATCAGTTATTACCGGGATACCTCAGGGATATGTTTAAAAGACAATATTCAAAATAAAGTTGCTGGTAATGGCAAAACAATTGAACAACAAACAAAGAGAGTTAGTAGAGGGCAACGAGTGACTAGCTCCCTTAAGGTTTACTATACAAATAGTAGGAGTCTAAGAAATAAGATAGATGAGCTAAGATTACTTGCAAGTGTAGGTAATATAGATATTATTGGTATAACAGAGACCTGGTTCAACCTGAAAGATAGAGAAATGCCTTCTGAATGCACCATACAGGGTTATAAACTATTCCACACTGATAGGGTCAACAGGAAGGGTGGTGGAGTGGCGATGTATGTCAGAGAAAATTTAAATTGTTGTCTTAGACATGATATAAGATTAGAAACATCGAACACAGAATCTGTTTGGCTACAGTTTCTCGCGGGACGTGAAAAATTAATTTTGGGTGTGATTTATAGGCCCTCAATCGTTGATAGGGAGTGCAGTGCATCTAGATATGAAAATGTTGTGATAATTGGAGATTTTAACTTTAGACAAATTGATTGGAACAATATGACAGGAAATCTTGAGTCTAGTGACTTTTTTGATACGGTTCAGGATTGCTTTTTAGAACAGATTGTGACAGAACCAACTAGAGGAAACAATCTGTTTGACTTCCTTCTTGCCAACAAAGATTCACTAATTAATAATCTTGAGGTTAATGACGAGCTTGGGGAAAGTGATCACAAATCACTTAGTTTCAATATATCATGGAATTACCCAGATAACTGCAATAAAGTTGCTGTCCCAAATTTTCGCTTGGCCCACTTCAAGGGACTGAAAAATTACCTGGGTGGGCTAAATTGAGATGTCCTGACTATGGGTCAGGTAGGTGATCTTGGTTGCCAATATGACTTTTTTTAGAGCATAGTTCTAGCTGCCCAGACAACTTTTGCTCCGAGTAAGGAAATTAGATCTAACAGAAATGATTCCAAATGGATGTACAATAGATTAAAACATCTCATTGGTCAAAAGAGAGGCATATATAGGCGTATCAAAAGAGGGAATGGGCAGTTAAGAAATCAATATATTCAATTAAAGAGAGAAATAAAGAAAGGAATAAGAAAAGCAAAAAGGGATTATGAGGCTAAAGTCACAAGGGATTTAAAGACTAACCCAAAAGGATTCAGTTCCATAGTTCCTGACTATGGAACTGAACTTCTCCAGGCCGAGGGACTGACAACCTCAAATTCTACGACTTTAAGGGTGATGGACTGATTACATCGTCTTCACATCTCTACTGTTCCTGCCTACTTTCTGTATTCGACTGAAGAAGCCTACTGTGTAGGCGAAACATTTCGGAATAAAGTTGTCTAACTGTTGCATATGTGTCTTACCTAACAACCTGTCGGTATTGTATACCATTTTGATGTTCAATCTCAACACGGTTTTACAAAGGGGCGTTCCTGTCTTACGAATTTAATAACTTTTTTCACTAAGGTGTTTGAGGAGGTAGATTATGGTAATGAATATGATATTGTGTATATGGACTTCAGTAAGGCTTTTGATAAAGTTCCACACCAGAGGCTATTGAGGAAACTTAAGGCACACGGAATAGGAGGAGAAATTTTTTCATGGGAAGAGGCATGGCTCACAAATAGGCAGCAGAGAGTTTGCTTAAATGGAGAGAAATCAGAATGGGGGCACGTCACAAGCGGTGTTCCTCAGGGGTCAGTGTTGGGCTCGTTGCTGTTCACAATTTACATAAACGACGTAGATGAGGGAATTGTAGATGAATGGTTCAGAGAACCGACATGTTGATAAATTAGACACATGTGCAACTCTTGGGTATCTTCCAAGAGTTGCACATGTGTCTAATTTGTCAACATGTCGGTTCTCTGAACCATTCATCTACAAACCTGTCAGACACTGCAACTTCTTGGGATCTTAATACTTGGGAATTCTTCGCTTGCCTAATTCTTGGGCACGACCTACTTCAACATTGAACAAATGTTACACGACCTATGACTTCTGCACCTCTCCTGCCAACGGTTTATAAGCTCCTTCTCAGCACGTATGCCGTATTCTATTCAAGATTGATGGACTGACCACATCGACTCAAGGTTGAGGGACTGATTACCTCATTCTCCTCCTGTTCTTCAAGATTCTCCTTTGTATGGACTGATGAAGCCACTGTGTGGCGAAACGTTTCCTCAATAAAGATACCCAAGAGTTGCACATGTGTCTAATTTATCAGATGAGGGAATAAATAGCATCATAAGCAAATTTGCTGATGACACGAAAACAGGCCATCCAATTCATTCTACTGAGGACAGTAGAGCACTCCAGGATGATTTGAATGAACTGATGCAATGGTCGGAGAAGTGGCAGATGCAGTTTAATATTGATAAATGCAAAGTTGTAAATGTTGGACAGGCAAATAACCATGCCACATATAAACTAAATAATGTATATCTTAATTAATACTACTGATAACGAAAAGGAATTAGGAGTTCTGGTTAGCAGTAATGTAAAACCAAGACAACAGTGCATTAGTGTTTGCAATAAAGCTAACAGAATTCTTGGCTTCATATCTAGAAATATAAATAATAGAAGTCCTCAGGTTGTTATTCAACTCTATATATCCTTGGTTAGGCCTCATTTAGACTATGCTGCTCAGTTCTGGTCACCGTATTACAGAGTGGATATAAATGCTCTGGAAAACGTACAGAGGAGGATGACAAAGATGATCCCATGTATAAGAAATCTTCCCTATGAGGATAGACTGAGGGGTCTGAATCTGCACTCTCTCGAAAGGCGTAGAATTAGGGGGGATATGATCTAGGTGTATAAATGGAAAACAGGTATAAATAAAGGGGATGTAAACAGCGTGCTGGAAATTTCCAGCCAAGACAGGACTCCCAGGAGTGGTTTCAAGTTGGAAAATTTCAGATTCAGGAAGGATATAGGAAAGCACTGATTTGGTAATAGAGTTGTGGATGAGTGGAACAAACTACCAAGTACAGTTATTGAGACTGAAACGTTGTGTAGTTTTAAAAATAGGTTAAATAAATACGTGAGTGGGATTGGGTGGGTGTGAGTTGGACCTGACTAGCTTGTGCTGCTGGGTCTGGTGCAGTGCTCCTTCTCTGAGTGGAGGTGACCAGACTGGGTGGGTCATTGGGCTAATCTGGGGGGGGGGAGGGTCATTGGGCTAATCCGGGGGGGGGGGGGGCATGAGTCAGTAGACCTGTTGCAGTGTTCCTTCTCTCTTATGTTCTTATGTTCTTATTACCATTTACACCCGACTCTCCAAATTTACCTACCACACTCTCTTTAAACGCTTCTCCTCCTTTAGCATTTAGGCCCCGTACCATAATTACTTTCTCACTTGGCTGAAAAGTTCCTACACACTCGCTGAAGATCTCCCAAAATCTCTCTCTGTCCCCTTATCATTTCCTATGGGGAGGATCTCACTGTGACTCTCGTGGCTATCAGTTGGAAGCTTTTCTCACTCTTCTTCTCCTCCACGTTTTAAATACAGGTACTCTCATTTATTTTGACTCTCGCGCTCGAACTCTCTTATGTAGATCTCTTCATTTGCTCCTTTTTAACTGCACTTGACTTTATCTGGTCTGTGGTTCCAGATTTATATAACAATGATCATTTTCCTGTTCTTGTTACTTCCCATACACATTCTCGACCTCTTCGTAACCCACGGTACCAGTTTGAACGTGGAAATAGGCCCTTCACTCTCGTCCAGCCATTTTTTGTGATGGGGTTTTCTCATTTGTCCTCTGACGTGGTGTTACTATCATTTACGGAATCTGATTTAACCATAGCCTCAAATACAGTCCCCCAAACCTTGAGTGAGCACTCTCAGAAAAGTACTTTGGTCGATCTCTACTTGTGCTCGTGCAGTGCGTTTGATGCGTGCTGCATGATGCCGTTGTCGTTACAATAGGAAAACAGAGCAGCTCCCTGATTTTAAGTGAACGAGGACGGTTGCCACTATCGACCCATTGTTTTTACTAATGCAGCTAGCAATTTGCTGAAACGTTTAGTAAACAGACGTTTGGTGTAGTATTTGGATACAACTTTGTTTCCACTCGTCAATTTGGCTTTCGTTAAGGCCGATCCGCTATTGACTCTTTACTCCGTTTAGATACCTGTTTTATACCTGGCGGTATAACATGTTGGCCCAAGTTCATTCCTAAGGTCTTCGGGACAATCTACCACTTTGCCTTAAAAAAATTTTGTCTGTGAGACATTTCTGTGCCTCGGTAAATAATTTGCTTTCCCCTGACTATGTTCAGACAGCGTCCCTCAGGGTTGTGATCTGACCTCTGTTCTCCCATCTAATATTTAGTTGCTACTTAATGTTGATGATTTTGCTATACCTTGTGCAGGCGCTGACAGTCACTTAGTAGCAGTCTCCCTCCTGAAGGCTATCACCGTGTTTTCCACTGGGCCACTACTCATGGGTTCAAATTTTCTGGTACTAGAACTCATCAGATTACTTTTACTAGACGCTTTGTTGTTCATAATGCCGCTTTATACCTGTATGGTTTCCGTATTCCCAGGTCCCTCTGCCTTCTGTTTGATTGACGGATGTCCTCGATACCTCACATTACCTCACTGAAAGCATCTTGCCATAGCCGGCTGAACCTCTTAAAATCCTTGCCCATTTTTCTTGAGCAGCTGATAGATGAACTCTCCTTATTCTTTATTCTGCCCAAATCTTATCGAAACTGGATTATAGCGATCAGATATATTCTGCAGCCTCTCCGCAATTCTTTCTAAACTTGATTTGAATCATCCTCAGGGACTGTTTGTGTCTAGGCGCTATTCGTTCTTCCTCACTCGAGAGACTATGGAGAGGAAGATGTTCCGCCATTGCACTATAGGTGTGATACCCATTGTCTCCTATATTTTGTCCGCTCTCATAAACTACTGGGATCGTCACGACGAACGACAACAAGGAAGGTAAGAATATTGTTGTTGTTGGGGATAGCCAGGTTAGATACATGGATAGGGCATTCTGCTTGAAGGACAGGAGTAGGAGACAAAGGGTATGCTTTCCTGGGGCTGGGATGGAGGACATTGTTAGCCGGCTTGACAACATCATGAACGGTAATGGGATCAATCCTATTATTTGCCTCAGTGCTGGAGGCAATGATGTAGGCAAGCGTAGAAGTGAGGATTTAGTTAGAAAGTTCAGGACAGCTATAGACATGATTAGGAAGAAGGGGGGGCGCCCTGTTATATGTGGCATTTTGCCAAGAAGAGGTGTTGGTAATGAATGGTTGTCCAGAGCAATTGGTATTAATTGTTGGCTGGATAAACACTGTAAGGATAATGCAGTACCATTCATTGACAACTGGGACAACTTCTATGGCCGAAATGACATGTATGCCAGGGATGGGGTTCACTTATCCAGGGCAGGTGTGGGTTTTCTTGCTAACTCAGTTGAGGGGGTTGTCAGGACTTTAAACTAGGATTAGTTAGAGGTATGGGTTTAGAAATGATTAATAATGAGTATGGATATATTGACTTATGCTCTGATATTAAGAATCTTAATAGTAACTGTCATGGAGTAACTCTGGGTAATGATAATTTCAGAAATTGTGTAAAAACAAAGATGAATAGGAAAAATGTGCAGAAGAAAAAACATATGATGGTATTTTATGCTAACAGTCGAAGTGCAAGAAATAAAATTAATGAACTACATTTGGTAGCATGTGCTGGGAACTTTGATATCATTGCATTAACTGAAACGTGGTATGATTTAATGAGTCGGGATATGACTGCTGAGTGTAATATTCAGGGATTTAAGTTATTCATTGTGGATAGATGTAATGGGAAGGGGGGAGGAGTTGCATTGTATGTTCGAGAAAATATTAATTGTTGCATAAAAACAGGTATAAAAATAGATGGAGCAGTAACAGAGTCTGTTTGGGTAGAGTTCGTGGAGGGTCAAGAAAAACTAATTCTAGGTGTAATATACCGACCTCCAGGCTTGGATCACGATAGAGGGAGACTTCTTTGGGACGAAATTGTTAGGGCTTCTGGACACAGTAACGTAGTCATAGTAGGGGACTTTAACTTTAGCCAAATTGACTGGAATTCTTTGACAGGTAATCTAGAGTCCAGTGACTTCATGGAAACAGTTCAGGACTGTTTTCTGAAACAGAGTGTAACTGAACCTACCAGGGGTAATAATTTGCTAGACCTAGTCTTGTCAAATAAGGAAACACTCGTGAATAATCTGGAGATCACTGAAGAGCTTGGCGCAAGTGATCACAAATCCATCACCTTTAGCATTAATTGGGAATGCAAGAATAATGATAATACAGTAAAAATCCCCGATTTTCGTTCTGCCGATTATAATGGACTTAGGGAACATCTGTCTAATCTTGATTGGGGTTATCTAGCTAATGATTTTATTGACGATAATCATACTTATGAATATGAAGGGATTTGCTTTTATGATTGTTTTCTTAATAATGTACACAGTGCCCAGAGTATATACATTCCCCAGAGAGAAATTAGGTCTAATAATAACGATCCCAAATGGGTTAACAGGAGGCTAAAGCATCTATTAGGGGAGAAAAGGGGAATTTATAGGCGCATCAGAAGAGGAGAGGTTAACCTTACTGACCAATATGTTCAGCTTAAAAGAGAAGTAAAAAAGGCGATTAGAAAGGCTAAACGTGACTATGAAATTAGAGTTGCTAATGAATCAAAGACTAATCCAAAGGGGTTCTTTCAAGTGTATAGGACGAAGGTGAAGGAAAAAGTAGGACCTCTGAAATCTGGGAATGGACAGCTGACGGATAATGAACTGGAAATGTGTTCCTTATTTAATGACTATTTTTTGTCAGTTTTTACACAGGAAGATGTAAATGAGATTCCAGTAATTAACAATTATTTAGTTCCTGATGAATTTAAGTTAACTAATATTACTGTCACGAGGGACATGGTTATTAAACAGATAGACAAACTGAAACAAAATAAGTCCCCGGGACCCGATGAGTTGTTTTCAAGGGTACTTAAGGGATGCAAGATGGAGCTTAGTCAGCCATTAACGAGTGTATTCAATGCGTCCATCCTTACCAGGGTTGTGCCAGAGATGTGGAAGATGGCTAATGTGGTTCCTATATTCAAATCAGGGGATAAGTCCACTCCTTCAAATTACCGTCCAATAAGCCTGACATCTATAGTGGGCAAGTTATTAGAATCAATTATAGCTGACATTATCAGAAGTCACCTTGAAGAGCATAACCTGATAAATGAATCTCAGCATGGATTCACGAGAGGTCGTTCCTGCCTGACAAACTTACTGACGTTCTTCAATAGAACATTTGAGGCAGTTGACAGTGATAAAGAATATGATATTGTTTATTTGGATTTTAGTAAAGCCTTCGACAGAGTACCTCACAAGAGACTCTTAAGAAAAGTGGCAGCTCATGGTATAGGAGGTAAAGTTCTAGCATGGATTGAGGCATGGCTTACCAAAAGAAAGCAGAGAGTTACCATTAATGGAGTGAAATCTGAATGGGGATTAGTCACTAGTGGCGTTCCACAAGGATCAGTTTTAGGCCCTCTCTTGTTCATAATTTACATTAATGACTTTGATGAAGGGATTACTAGTGACATGGGTAAGTTTGCTGATGATACAAAGATAGGCCGCATAATTCACTCTGAGGAGGATATCAATGAACTCCAGGACGATTTGAACAAATTAATGTCTTGGTCTGAGAAATGGCAGATGAAGTTTAATGTGGATAAGTGTAAGGTACTTGCCCTTGGTAATGAAAATAACCCTCGAAGCTATAATCTAGGTGAAGTAGAGCTTGGTCATACAGAATGTGAAAAAGACTTGGGAGTCATGGTAAGCAGAAATCTAAAGCCAAGACAGCAGTGCCTCAGTGTGCGCAACAAGGCCAACAGATTACTTGGATTTATCTCAAGAAGTATAAGTAACAGAAGTCCAAAAGTTATTTTACAGCTCTATACATCACTAGTGAGGCCTCATTTAGATTATGCTGCTCAGTTTTGGTCCCCTTACTACAGGATGGACATAGACTCATTAGAGAACATACAGAGAAGAATGACTAAAATGATTTACTGTGTAAGGAACCTCCCGTATGAAGATAGACTTAAAGCCTTAAATCTCCACTCTCTGGAGAGGCGTAGAATGAGGGGAGATATCATTGAAGTGTATAAGTGGATGACGGGCATAAACAAGGGAGACATTAATAAAGTACTGAGGGTGTCGAACCAGGTAAGAACCAGGAATAATGGATTTAAGTTGGAAAAATTTAGATTTAGAAACGACATAAGTAAGTACTGGTTTTCTAACAGAGTTGTAGATGCGTGGAACAGTCTTCCCAGTGGGGTGATAGAGGCTAGGACCTTGGGTAGCTTTAAGAAGAGACTGGACAAATATATGAGTGGGAGGGGCTGGGTTTGATTGGTGTCAAGGGGTACGGGAGATATTTCTTGAGTAGCTTTAGGTAGATGTCGTTTTGATAAGAACCTGCCTCGTATGGGCCAGTAGGCCTTCTGCAGTGTTCCTACATTCTTATGTTCTTATATAGGATGGTAACAGACGTTGGTAAAAGTACTTTATTTGATCGCCGTCTCCGCTTATTCGGGCTTTTTTCTTTTCGCATTCACTCTTGGCTTCTCTTCATTTACCCCCTTCTATTTGACCATCCAATATCTAACATTTCTCTTCCTACTTGGGAAGTTGTGTTGATTCGTGTTTGTTCTTACCCATTTCCGTGCGCGAAAGCTCAGTTACCTAATGACGTTTCTCGCTCCCGTTATCTTAACCACATCCGATCTCATTCTCATGCCATTGCAGTTTACAATGATGGGTTTAAATCCTCTGACAGCGTAGTGCTTGCCAAAGGTTTCCCGGACAGTGTTGTATGAAGGATCACATTATACTGCATTTGTGTTTATATTGCCATTGTGTCGGTATTTTATACCATTTATTTCCATTCCGTTGTATGAAGTCATTAATCAGCCTGAGCTAGCATCTTCACAGCTGAGCTGTATGCCATTCTCATGGCTGCTATACATATTGCATCCCTGTCTACCCCGACATTTATAGTACTTTCATACTCCTTTGGTGCTTTACAGGCTTTTTAAAAATTTGATTACCTTTATCTCTTAGTACTTCGTATACAACTTTGGTTGCGACACATTTCTAGTAAAAACAAAGACAAGAGCAGGCGGACTCTGTTTCGTGGTCCGCAGTTCACGACCTCATTTTATATAGGGGTATTCCATTTTCAGACTATCTAGCAGTAATCTCTAGACAACTTCACAACCATTGGCAACAACGATGGTCTGAGTTGGTTTATAACAAATTGTGTGAAAAACTTCTGATGTAATTTTTCCAGATTTAGAGTGCATAAATTTTTATAGTGTTAATGAGTGTATTAATGCTGAGTTGACCTTCGAGAAAAAATCGAGTGGGAAAAGGACGATCTGCGACTGCGCTGGAAAAAGGGAGAAAACGCCATAAAGGAAAAATAGTGCAAGACCGGTGGGAATAACCTGCTAATTCAATTCATCGTCATCGGGGCTAAATTGCAATGGAACGGTATCAGATGACTAGAAAATAATGCAGTGACGCCCTACACTGCAGATTGCAAAGAAAATAATTTAAACTACTGCAATATAGTGGTGTAATTGGGAAATATGGAGGGATACCGGTGACTTCCTGCAGCATACCGTTGGGATAAGTAATGTTACCTTTGCTCAGTAGTCTTACGTTGGCCTTTGTATGTCTAGCTGGCTAGGTAGCATTAGGGTGTGTTCTACCAGGAATTTTGTATGTTCATGTTATATGCTTGACATTAACTGCATTAGACCCCTCCCCCCGGCCTTCTTTCAGCAAGTCAAACCCAATTGATACAGTCCACTTTGATTAAAATTTTACCAGAACTACTGGTTTCTTAAATGCAATGCATAATTTCAGGTCCCGGCTGATGTGAGTGTGTTTTGAGGGTTGTGGGTATCGAGGGAGACACTCTTTTTGTGACCTAGAGTGTCTAAAATTCCCACATACCTCAGAGATACAACAAAAATTGGTAAGTAATCTTTACCTTAGTTGCATCCTACCAAAATTGCTTGTATGAACGTAATAGTGAAGTTCATACAGGCAATTTCTCACAAATTGCATTCTGTCAAACTTTGCTTAGATATCTGGTCTTATCATTGCTCTTATGTTTGGAAGATCACTCTCTTGCCTACGTATTGGACACACACTTCTTACATATGAATATCTCATGGAGAAGTGCCTAGCATCCCGTTTTTAGTTTGACATTCTCTAATAGACTGTTCTTTCTACCAGCGAATTTACCTCTGGTCACTGCTGCTCTAACGTACTTAATTTATCCGACCTCCTCGCCGACAGCCCCACCTCTGATGCAGGCTCCTTCTTTCACTTTTTGTCATCAACGACTTTATTACACCACCCTCGCTGGTCTCTGATCTTTGCATATTATATCTTAAGCACTTCCTGCTCTGCAACGCATTATGACCCTTGTGGATTTAGTGCTTAACTATGAAATAAAAACAATAATTTATTATTAGGTACAGAGCAGCGATAGACAAAATTGGAATGAGAGAGGCATCCCTGTAATACGTAGTATTTCATCAAAGAAGGGAGCTGAAAACGAATGTTGTCCAGAGTAACTGGTGTAAATTGCTGGCTTGATAAGCACTCTAAGGACGACTTCTGCGTCAGAAATGACATGTATGCAAGTGACGGGGTTCATTTTTCTAGGATGGGAGTGGTAGCTTTTCCTAGTTCAGTGGAGGGAGTTATTGGGGCTTTATACTAGAAATAGCTGCCTGCATAGGGGTCCTGATCAGCAGAATGCATGTACCTGTGAAGGTGTCTTCACAAAATACAACTTCAACAACAAGAACATCAACTGGGACCAGGTAAACCATGTCCTAAACGAAACATGTTGGGAAGATGTCTTAAATGACATGGATCCAAACCAGTGCCTTGAAAGGATGAACTTCCTGGCAGCCGAAGCATGTTCTAGGCATATTCCCCTAAGAAAGAAGAAGAGCAGGAGTAAACTGGAGAGAGAAAGACGCTCCCTCTACAGAAGACGAGGAAGAGTCACTGAGCTCCTCAGGAGTGCTAGAATATCTGATACACGAAAGGAGGCGCTGACCAGGGAAGTGGAAACTATCGAACTTAAGTTAAATGACTCTTACAGGAACCAGGAGAGGCAGGAGGAGCTTAAAGCTATTAGTGAAATTGAATGAAATTCAAAATATTTCTTTTCATATGCCAAAAACAAGGCAAATACCACATCTAGTATCGGGCCCTTACTCAGACAGGATGGAACTTACACAGATAACAACAAGGAAATGAGTGAAATATTGAAATCCCAGTACGACTCTGTGTTTAGTGAACCACTAATCGGTCTGAGGATCGACGACCCAAATGATTTCTTCATGAATGAGCCTCAAAACTCCATAAATGTATGTCAGATTTCCGACATTACCCTAACTCCGATAGATTTCGAAAAAGCCATTGACAACATGCCTATGCACTCAGCCCCGGGCCCAGACTCGTGGAACTCTGTTTCCATTAAGAACTGCAAGAAACCCCTCTCGCGTGCCCTAAGTACACAATGGAGGAGGAGCTTGGACATGGGTGAAATTACACAGTCACTTAAAACAACGGATATAGCCCCACTCCATAAAGGTGGCAGCAAAGCATTAGCTAAGAACTATAGACCAATAGCTCTGACGTCCCACATCATAAAAATCTTTGAAAGAGTGCTAAGAAGCAGGATTGCAAATCACCTGGATTCCCAAAATCTGCACAATCCAGGGCAACATGGGTTCAGGACAGGTCGCTCCTGCCTCTCACAACTACTGGATCACTATGACATGGATGCACTGGAAGAAAATCAGAATGCAGATGTAATATACTCAGACTTTGCAAAAGCATTTGACAAATGCGATCATGGCGTAATAGCCCATAAAATTCGTGCTAAAGGAATAACTGGGAAAGTGGGGAGATGGATCTTCAACTTCCTAACAAATCGAACACAAAGAGTAGTGGTCAACAGAGTTAAATCGGAGGCTGCCATAGTGAAGAGCTCTGTTCCACAAGGCACAGTACTCGCCCCCATCTTATTCCTTATCCTCATATCAGACATAGACAAAGATATACACCACAGCACTGTATCATCCTTTGAGGAAGATACTAGGATCTGCATGAGGCTGTCATCTGCTGAGGACGCGGTTAACCTCCAAGAAGATATAAACAAAGTTTTCCAGTGGGCAACGGTAAACAATATGATGTTCAATGAGGACAAATTCCAACTACTCCGTTATGGAAAACTGGAGGAGATAATAACTAGAACAGAGTATACTACTGACTCCGGCCATACAATAGAGCGGAAAAATAATGTAAGGGACCTGGGAGTAGTAATGTCTGAGGATCTCACTTTCAAGGATCACAACAGTGCCACGATCGCAAGTGCAAAGAAAATGATAGGATGGATAATGAGAACTTTCAAAACGAGAGATGCCAAGCCAATGATGATTCTTTTCAAATCACTTGTTCTCTCTAGGCTGGAATACTGCTGTACATTAACATCTCCATTCAAAGCAGGTGAAATCGCAGATCTAGAGAGTGTACAGAGATCCTTTACTGCACGTATAAGTTCTGTCAAGCACCTTAACTACTGGGAACGCTTGGAAGCACTTGACTTGTACTCGTTGGAATGCAGGAGGGAGAGATATATCATAATCTACACTTGGAAAATCTTGGAAGGAATGGTCCCAAATCTGCACACAGAAATCACTCCCTACGAAAGTAAAAGACTGGGCAGGCGATGCAAAATGCCCCCAATAAAAAGTAGGGGCGCCATTGGTACACTAAGGGAAAACACCATAAGTGTCCGGGGCCCAAAACTGTTCAACAGCCTCCCATCAAGCATTAGGGGAATTGCCAATAAGCCCCTGGCTGCCTTCAAGAGAGAGCTGGACAGATACCTAAAGTCAGTGCCGGATCAGCCGGGCTGTGGCTCGTACGTTGGACTGCGTGCGGCCAGCAGTAACAGCCTAGTTGATCAGGCCCTGATCCATCGGGAGGCCTGGTCATGGACCGGGCCGCGGGGGCGTTGATCCCCGGAATAACCTCCAGATAACCTCCAGGTAACCTCCAGGTCACTGCCCCCGCGGCCAGGTCCATGGCCAGGCCTCGGTGTTGATCAGTGCCTCATCAACCAAGTTATTACTGCCGGCCACAAGCAATCCAAGGTACTGAGTAGTGGTCTGGCTTTTTTAGAAATTAGGTGAATGAAATTTTTGTTTAATTAGGCTGCATTAATTATCACAATTGTGATACTGATCTTGGAAATTTAGATTTCAATAAACAATAGGAAGCTAGAGAAGAACTTTCTAAATATATTATATACAAAAAATGATACGGTCAGCCACTAGAGATTGCTTTGATGTACGGGAACGTTGATGTCTTTTCAAATAACCAAGACGTCCATCAGTTTGAATAGCCGGAACGTGAGTGTCTAGTTAGCACGTGTCAAGTTATTCCGTGCTGGGAATAATTTGTAGAGAGACGCAGAAAGTTGATTCTAGGTGACATACGACCCCCTCACTTTGATAGGGACTAAGGGAGACTTTTATGGGAGGAAATAGTTAAGGCTTCGAGGGATGATTAGGTTTTAATTCAAGGGTATTTTAACGTTTTATCAAATTGATTGGAGTGTCTCCTAGAGACACTCCAGGTCTGTTTTTCAAAATAGTTTACAGCAGAACCAAAGAAGGGAAATAACCTTCCTTTGCAATCTGGAGATTTCAAAAAACTTGGCGGCCGCAAATCATTTTAATTTAACGCTGAATGGAGATATGGGATAATACAGTAATGGTCAAAGATTTTCGTTTACTGGTGTAACGAAGATAACTATCAGCATAATAGTTTTCTAAATACTATTATTTATAGGGAAATGAGAACGAAAAGAAATGAACCAAAAATGTATGAAAATGGTAGAAGAATATTAGAAAATAAATTTATACATAAGAAAATAAGAAAGAAGGAACACTGCAACAGGCCTACTGGCCTATACTAGGCAGGTTCAATTCTTCTACCGGCTTAAGCCAATGCCTTGACCGAGTGAGGTCAGACACGTCACTTAAGGGAGGAGCACGGCATCCGACCTAGTAGCACAAGCTAGTCAGGTCCAACTCACACTCACTCATGTATTTATCCAACCTATTTTTAAAACTACACAACGTCTAAGCTTCTTTGACGGTGCTCGGGAGTTTGTTCCACACATCCACAACTCTTTTACCAAACCAGTGCTTTCCTATATCCTTACTGAATCTGATTTTTTTCAGTTTAAAACCATTACTGTGAGTCCTGTCTATGTTATATAGTTTTAGCACGCTATTTACATCCCCTTTATTAATTCCTGTTTTCCATTTATACACCTCAATCATATCCCCCCTAATTCTACGCCTTTCTAGAGAGTGCAGATTCAGGGCCCTCAGTCTATCCTCATAGGGAAGATTTCTTATACATGGGATCAACTTTGTCATCCTCCTTTGTACGTTTTCCAGTGCATTTATATCCATTCTGTAATACCGTGTCCAAAACTGCGCAGCATAATCTAAATGAGGCCTAATCAAGGATGTATAGAGTTGAAGAACAACCTGAGGACTTCTATTATTTATACTTCTTTCTATGAAGCCAAGGATTCGGTTAGCTTTAATGCGAACACTCATGCACTGTTGTCTTGGTTTCAGATTACTGCTAACCAGAATTCATAAATCCTTTTCGCAGTCTACAGGAACGCCCCTTTGTAAAACCGTTCTGAGATTCATTAATCAATTTATGCCTTCCAAGAAGGCTTCTAATTGCTTCGGCAAGTATTGATTCTACAAATTTTCCAACTATGGAGGTAAGGCTTATTGGTTTATAGTTCGAAGCTAAGGGCCTCTCACCTACCTTGTAAATATTTGTTACATTTACCATTTTCCACTTGTCTGGCACTATGCTAGTTTGTAGTGATATATTGAAAAGATTAGCAAAGGTGTGCTAAGTTCCTCATTACATCCCTTTAAAATCCTTGCAAACAGTTCATCAGGGCCTGGAGATTTGTTAGGTTTTAATTTCTCTATTTGTCTGAGAGACCATGTCGCTAGTTACCCTACTCATGCATAGTTTATTATCGTCCTGTTCTACATAATTTATTATTTCTGGAATTTCGCTAGTATCATCCTGAGTAAAAACTGAGAGGAAGTAGATATTGAAAAGTTCACACATTTCCTTATCATTGTCAGTGATCTGACCTGAGTTACTCTTAAGTGGGCCTATCTTGTCACTAATCTTACTTCTGTATACGTACCTGAAAGAGCCCTTTTGGGTTAGTCTTCGAATCCCTTGCGACTTTAGCCTCATAATCCCCTTTTGCTTTTTTATTCCTTATTTTATTTCTCACGTTAATTGAATATATTGATTTCTTAACTGCCCATCCCCACTTTTGATACGCCTATATATGCCTCTCTTCTGACCAATGAGATGTTTTAACCTATTGGTTATCCATTTGGAATCATTTTTTTTAGATCTCATTTCCCTATGCTCATTTCACTATGCTCTGGAATACGTCATATTGGCAACCAACTCTACCTACCTGGGTTGAGCCCACCCAGATAATTTCTCATACCCATGAAGTCGGCCAAGCGAAAATCTGGGACAGCAACTTTATTGCAGTTATCTGGGTAGTTCCATGATGTATTGAAACTAAGTGATTAGTGATCGCTTTCCCCTAGCTCATCACTAACTTCAAGATTATTAACTAGTGATTCTTTGTTGGCAAGAAGGAAGTCAAGCAGATTGTTTCCTCTAGTTGGTTCTGTCACAAACTGTTTTAAAAAGCAGTCTTGAACCGTATCAAGAAAGTCACTATCCTCAAGATTTCCTGTCACATTGTTCCAATCAATCTGTCTGAAGTTAAAATCTCCCATTAACACAACATTATCATATCTAGACGCCTTATGAATTTCATCCCATAGCAGCCTACCATACTCTCTATCAAAGTTTGGGGGGCCTATAAATCACACCCAAAATTAATTTTTCACGACCTTCGAGAAACTGTAGCCAAACAGATTCTGTGTTCGATGTTTCTAATCTTATATCTGGTCTAATACAGCAATTTAAATTATCTCTGATTTACATCGCCACTCCATCACCCTTCCTGTTGACCCTATCAGTGTTTAATAATTTATAACCCTGTATGCTGCAATCAAAAGGCATTTCTCCATCTTTCAAGTTGAACCAGATCTCTGTTATGCCAATAATATCTATATTACCTGCACTTGCAAGTAATCATAGCTCCTCTGTATAATTTCTTAGACTCCTACTATTTGTATAGTAAACCTTAAGGGAGCTAGTCACTCGTTGCCCTCTACTATGTCTCTTCGTTTGTTGAGCATTTACTTTGCCTTTAATACCAACTTTATTTTGAATATTGTCTTTTAAACATATCCATGGGGTATCCTGGTAATATTGGATGTTTTCAACCCTAATACTGCAGCGTGATTGTTTCCCACAAACACCCATAACTCTATAATCTATCAGTTTACATTCCTAGACAAGTCATCAATGACCCACTCAATCGTATTGGCTAATGCAACCACTCCATCCCCAGAGAGATGAACCCCATCCCTTGCATTCACATCATGCTTGCCAAAGAATTTGTCCCAGTTATTAATGAATGGGATTGAACCAATATTTTTAAATTAAAAGAGAGGTTACAAAGTATAAAAAAGCTAACAAGATAATAAAAAGAATAAACTGAAAAGGAATCAAAAACAAATTCGATAGTTTATCCAGGTATATTGAACAAAGATTAGAGAAAAGTAAGATTCACATAAAAATAACTCTGGACATTGATAAACAATGAGAAAGATATATGTACAATATTTAATTGATATTTCCTTTCTGCCTTTATGCAAGAAGACATAAATATTACTTTTTTTATTTTTTTATTAACACATCGGCCGGTTCCCACCAAGGCAGGGTGGCCTGAAAAAGAAAAACTTTCATCATCATTCACTCCATCACTGTCTTGCCAGAGGGGTGCTTTACACTATAATTATAAAACTGCAACATTAACACCCCTCCTTCAGAGTGTAGACACTGTACTTCCCATCTCCAGGACTCAAGTCCGGCCTGCCGCTTTCCCTGAATACCTTCAAAAATGTTACTTTGCTCACACTCCAACAGCACGTCAAGTATTAAAAACCATTTGTCTCCATTCACTCCTATCAAATATGCTCATGCACGCTTGCTGGAAGTCCAAGCCCCTCACACACAAAACCTCCTTTACCCCCTCCCTCCATCCCTTCCTAGGCCAAGCCCTAACCCGCCTTCCCTCCACTACAGATTTATACACTCTCGAAGTCATTGTATTTTGTTCCATTCTCTCTACATGTCCGAACCACCTCAACAACCCCTCCTCAGCCCTCTGGATAATAGTTTTGGTAATCCCACACCTCTTAATTTCCGAACTACGAATTCTCTGCGTTATAGTCACACTCAGACATGACATCTCCACTGCCTCCAGCCTTCTTTTCGTTGCAATATTCATAACCCATGCTTCACACTCATATAAGAGTGTTGGTACAACTATACTCTCATACATTCCGCTTTTTGCTTCCACAGGCAAAGTTCTTTGTCTCCACAGACTCCTAAGTGCACCACTCACCCTTTTCCCCTCGTCAATTCTGTGATTCACCTCATCCTTTGTAGACCCATCTGCTGACACTTCCTCTCTTAAATATCTGAATACATTCGCCTCCTCCATATTCTCTCCCTCCAATCTGATATTCAGTCTTTCGTCACCTAATCTTTGTATCCTCATAATCTTACTCTTTCCTATATTCACTTGGTCTACACACCCCCTACCTTTCCTAAAGCCTCCTTGTTCATCTGCTGTCCTACTCTCTGTCTTACTCTTAATTCTTTCAATAATAACTCTAACATACACTTTACCAGGTACACTCAACAAACTTATTCCCCTATAATTTTTGCACTCTCTTTTATCCCCTTTGCTTTCATACAAAGGAACTATGCATGCTCTCTGCCAATCCCTAGGTACCCTGCCCTCCTCCATACATTTATTAAATAATATGTGCAAGACAGGCATACAATACCGACAAGATGAAAGTTAAGACACTTGTGCAACATCTGGTTATCTTTATTGTAAACGTTTCGCCATCCAGTTGCTTTATCAATATGTCCAAGAATTTGTATTGATAAAGCCACTGGATGGCGAAACGTTTACAATAAAGATAACCAGATGTTGCACAAGTGTCTTAACTTTCATCTTATTAAATAATAGCACCAACCACACCCAAACTATATCCTCACCTGCTTTTAACATTTCTATCCCATCAATCCCGGCTGCCTTACCCCCTTTCATTATACCCACTGCCTCACGAACTTCCCCCACACTCACAACTGGCTCTTCCTCACTCCTACAAGATGTTATTCCTCCTTGCCCTATACACGAAATCACAGCTTCCCTATCTTCATCAACATTTAAAAATTCCTCAAAATATTCCCTTCATCTTCCCGACACCTCTAACTCTTCATTTAATAACTCTCCTCTCCTATTTTTAACTGTCAATCCCCAACTTATTAATCTCACTCCAAAAGTTTTTCTTATTTTCAACAAAATTTGTTGATAACATCTCACCCACTCTCTCATTTGCTCTCTTTTTACATTGCTTTACCACTCTCTTAACCTCTCTTTTTCTCTCCATATACTCTTCCCTCCTTGTATCACTTCTACTTTGTAAAAACCTCTCATATGCTAACTTTTTCTGCCTTACTACTCTCCTTGCATCATCATTCCACATCATGCCTTCCCACACTCACTTTCCTGTAACCACAAACTTCTGCTGAACACTCTAACACTACATTCTTAAACCTACCCCATACATCTTCGACCACATTGTCTATACTCTCACTAGCCCATCTCTCCTCCAATAGTTGTTTATATCTTACCCAAACTGCCTCCTCTTTTAGTTTATACACTTTCACCTCTCTCTTACTTGCTGCTTCTCTTTTCCTTGTATCCCATCTACCTTTTACTCTCACTGTAGCTACAACTAGAAAGTGATCTGATATATCTGTGGCCCCTCTATAAACACGTACATCCTGAAGTTTACTCAACAGTCTTTTACCTACCAATACATAGTCCAACAAACTACTGTCATTACGCCCTACATCATATTTTGTATACTTATTTATCCTATTTTTCTTAAAATACGTATTACTTATAACTAAACCCCTTTCTATACAAAGTTTAATCAAAGGGCTCCCATTATCATTTACACCTGGAACCCCAAACTTACCTACCACACCCTCTCTAAATGCTCCTCCTACTTTAGCATTTAGGTCCCCTACCACAATTGCTCTCTCATTTGGTTCAAAGGTTCCTATACATTTGCTGAACATCTCCCAAAATTTCTCTCTCTCCTCTACACTCCTCTCTTCTCCAGGTGCATACACGCTTATTATGACCCACTTTTCTCATCCGACTCTTGTTTTAATCCACATAATCTTTGAATTTACACATTTATATTCCCTCTTCCCCTTCCATAACTGGTCCTTCAACATTATTGGTACCCCTTCCTTAGCTCTAACTCTGTCAGCTACTCCTGACTTAATCCCATTTATTTCTCCCCACTGAAACTCCCCTACCCCCTTCAGCTTTGTTTACTTAGGGCCAGGACATGCAACTTCTTTTCATTCATAACATCAGCAATCATCTCTTTCTATCATCCGCACTACATCCAGGCACATTCAAGCATCCCAGTTTTATAAAGTTTTTCTTCTTCTGATTTTTAGTAAAAGTGTACAGAAGGGGTTACTAGCCCATTGCTCCCGGCATTTTAGTCGCCTCATACGACACGCATGTGTTACGGAGGAAAGATTCTTTTCCACTTCCCCATGGAACATAGTGAGAAAAAAAAGAACTGTTAAGAAAAAGAAGGAAAACCCTGTATGTATGTATGTATACTATTGTAACCACGAACGCGTGGTATTGATCAATAACAACACTGCGCTAGCCAAGGATCTGAACCCATGTTGTACTGGCCTGACTCATGGTAAGCGAGAACCACATGACGCTTTAAACCACAGGACCACCCAACCCTACAAGAATGGCGCAGCCAGCACACAGCTAGCTGTTGTGCCGCCATCCGAGGGTGTACTAGCCTCACGAGCAGCATTTATATATTACTATTCGTGGTTACAATAATATATAATGTATAATAATATCTAAGGAAGACAAATTTTGTAATATCAGAATTTCCAGATGAAATTTCAAGGGTTCTTAAAGAATGTAAAATGAAAATCAGTGAACCACTAATTACCCTTTTAAATATATCACTGCAGACACGTCCTGTGCCGGATATGTGGTAAATGCTTATCGTAAATTCTATCTTAAAATCAGTGGATAAGTCTTGTCTATCAATGTATCGTCAGATAAGCCTTACTTTAATAAAAGGCAAATTGTCTGAGACAAGTTTATTATAAGGCAAATTATTAGTGTAATAATTATTATTAATCATAATTTTAATAATTATAACAATCGTAATTATTACAAGTCAATTATAATAAGAATCACCATGATGAGAATAATTTGATTTCTTAGTCACAACGCAGATTCACAAGTGGCCGCTCATTTCTAACAAATTTGAAGACCTTCTTTAGTTAAGAATTTGAGGCAGTCGTCCACGATAAAGAATGCAGTCGTTTTTGGTTTTCAGTGAAGCCTTTCACAAAAAAAGTGGCAGCATGAGGCACAGGAAAAAATGATCTCTCTGAAAATACCCATAACTCTTTTGAATTAAACAGTCACACATAATTAAACAGTACACACAGAATTAAACAGTACACACAGAATTAAATAGTACACACAAAATTAAATAGTACACACAGAATTAAAGAGTCACACAGAATTAAATAGCCACACAGAATATGAAAAGGACCTAGAAATTTTGGTAAGTATTAATATGAATCACTGTCAGTAATGCCTAAGAGTATTAAGGCTAATTAATTACTTGAATTTAATTAAAAATATATTATAAACAACAGGAATCAAGAGATTATACTGTAGCTCAACATATTATTATGTTAGTTAAAAGAATACATGTGTAACTAGTGTAACATGTAGATAAGACATATATGGAACAGTTAGGTAACTTGACTCATAATAAAGATAACCAACTGGTATTGTATATCAATACTATGTTCAACTACTTAAACATTTTATTGCGACTATTTCGCTTACCGGAGCACTCTCAAGCAGATACAAACAATACAAGGACACAAAGCGTATATATATAATTAACTCAGGCGAAAGCAAAAGCACTGCAGTAGGAAATGTAGGCGTAATAGTAGTGACAGTAGTAGAAGTAGCAGTAGCAGTAGTAGCTGTAGTAATAAAAGTACAGATAACTCTTGGTAGATATGCAATGACGGGGTTCATTGATTTGAGAACATTTGTTAATACTTCAGAGAATAAGAAGCTGCTTTTACTTAACGATGGACTACGTAACAACAAAATACAATGAGGCAGAAGAAAAGTTTGTTCCCAAGGGTAACAGAAATAATGGGACGACCTGAACGAGCCTTTGGTTAACCCGAAGGTATAGGGAGGAAAAAACTAAGTGCGCTGAACGGAAAAAGTGGCAATTACTGATGGCATTTGAAAGGCCCATTTTGGAGTATGCAGAGCCAGTATGGAACCCGCATCTAATAAAGCAGGTAAAGAATCTGAAAAAAAACAGTGAAAAGGACTTGTAGTGAGATTTGTCCCACAGATGAGGGCTATGAACTTAGGCAAAAATATGACAGAAGCTAAACCTGATGACATTAGAATACAGTAGGACAAGTGGTAACATGATTACAAGGTTTACAAAACTGAAAGGAACTGACAGGATGGACAGAACGAGTCTGTTGTAGAGGAGGGACTGAGGTATATGAGAGACGAGCTGGAAGCTAAGTTCACAGATGAGTCACAGGAAAGTTAAAAAAAATCCTTTGGCCTTAACAGGATCAGGAAGTGGAACAACTTTGACAGAGATGCTGGGACGGGAGTAAAGATTCGACTCCTTTAACAATAAATAGGTGAGTTCAAATAGATGAGTATGTCAACACACACACACACACACACACACACACACACACACACACACACACACACACACACACACACACACACACACACACACACACACACACACAAACACACACACACAATGGGAAGACCAGAACGAGCCCCTGGTTTACCCGACGGTGTAAGGAGGCAAAAGCAAAGTGCAATAGAGAATGGAAAAAGTACATAAGGCAGAGAACACATGAAAATAGGGAGATTAGTCGCAGAGCCAGGAACGAGGATGCACAGCGACAGTATGAAAATAACATAGCATCGAAAGTCAAGACTGACCCGAAACTATTGTATAGCCACATCAGGAGGAAGACAACAGTCAAAGACCAGGTGATCAGACTGAGGACAGAAGGTGGAGAACTCACAAGAAATAATCTGGAGGTATGTGAGGAGCTAAACAGGAGATTTAAGGAAGTTTTTACAGTAGAGACAGGAAGGGCTCTGGGAAGACAGCACAGAAGGGAACATCAAGAGGGAATATACCAACAGGTGTTGGAT
>NC_091363.1:19124519-19137019 GCF_038502225.1 Cherax quadricarinatus | reverse complement strand
GCCCGGGTGTTGTGCATGTGTCATTTCATCCTGTCGGTATTATATACAATTCTTGTACTACTACTACTACTACTACTACCACTACTACTACCTCCACCTCTTCCTGCCTATATATAGCCGTCCTGCTCCTCCTCTGTTAGTGTGACTTTGTCAATGGTCCAAGTCGGACTGAAACGTCGTCGTAAGCTTCTGTCTTTTATGTGCGGGTTATTTGTGTATCGTTCCTGTCCTTCAGAGTGCATGCACTGTCCTCGTCACCTTCCTGTCCTTCAGAGTGCATACACTGTCCTCCCCACCTTCCTGTCCTTCAGAGTGCATGCACTGTCCTCCTCACCTTCCTGTCCTTCAGAGTGCATGCACTGTCCTCCTCACCTTCCTGTCCTTCAGAGTGCATACACTGTCCTCCTCACCTTCCTGTCCTTCAGAGTGCATGCACTGTCCTCCTCACCTTCCTGTCCTTCAGAGTGCATACACTGTCCTCCCCACCTTCCTGTCCTTCAGAGTGCATACACTGTCCTCCCCACCTTCCTGTCCTTCAGAGTGCATACACTGTCCTCCCCACCTTCCTGTCCTTCAGAGTGCATGCACTGTCCTCCCCACCTTCATGTCCTTCAGAGTGCATACACTGTCCTCCCCACCTTCCTGTCCTTCAGAGTGCATGTACTGTCCTCCTCACCTTCCTGTCCTTCAGAGTGCATGCACTGTCCTCCCCACCTTCCTGTCCTTCAGAGTGCAAGCACTGTCCTCCCACACCTTCCTGTCCTTCAGAGTGCATGCACTCTCCTCCCCACCTTCCTGTCCTTCAGAGTGCATGCACTCTCCTCCCCACCTTCCTGTCCTTCAGAGTGCATGCACTGTCCTCGTCACCTTCCTGTCCTTCAGAGTGCATACACTGTCCTCCCCACCTTCCTGTCCTTCAGAGTGCATACACTGTCCTCCCCACCTTCCTGTCCTTCAGAGTGCATGCACTGTCCTCCTCACCTTCCTGTCCTTCAGAGTGCATACACTGTCCTCCCCACCTTTCTGTCCTTCAGAGTGCATACACAGCCCTCCCCACCTTCCTGTCCTTCAGAGTGCATGTACTGTCCTCCTCACCTTCCTGTCCTTCAGAGTGCATGCACTGTCCTCCCCACCTTCCTGTCCTTCAGAGTGCATGTACTGTCCTCCTCTCCTTCCTGTCCTTCAGAGTGCATGCACTGTCCTCCCCACCTTCCTGTCCTTCAGAGTGCAAGCACTGTCCTCCCCACCTTCCTGTCCTTCAGAGTGCATGCACTGTCCTCCTCACCTTCCTGTCCTTCAGAGTGCATGCACTGTCCTCCCCACCTTCCTGTCCTTCAGAGTGCATGCACTCTCCTCCCCACCTTCCTGTCCTTCAGAGTGCATGCACTGTCCTCCTCACTTTCCTGTCCTTCATAGAGCATGCACTGTCCTCCCCACCTTCCTGTCCTTCAGAGTGCATGCACTGTCCTCCCCATCTTCCTGTCCTTCAGAGTGCATGCACTGTCCTTCCCACCTTCCTGTCCTTCAGAGTGCATGCACTGTCCTCCCCACCTTCCTGTCCTTCAGAGTGCATGCACTGTCCTCCCCACCTTCCTGTCCTTCAGAGTGCATGCACTGTCCTTCCGACCTTCCTGTCCTTCAGAGTGCAAGTACTGTCCTCCCCACCTTCCTGTCCTTCAGAGTGCATGCACTGTCCTCCCCACCTTCCTGTCCTTCAGAGTGCATGTACTATCCTCTCCAACTTCCTGTCCTTCAGAGTGCATGCACTGTCCTTCCCACCTTCCTGTCCTTCAGAGTGCATGTACTATCCTCTCCAACTTCCTGTCCTTCAGAGTGCATACACTGTCCTCCCCACCTTCCTGTCCTTCAGAGAGCATACACTGTCCTCCCCACCTTCCTGTCCTTCAGAGTGCATGCACTGTCCTCCCCACCTTCCTGTCCTTCAGAGTGCATACACTGTCCTCCCCACCTTCCTGTCCTTCAGAGTGCATGCACTGTCCTCCCCACCTTCCTGTCCTTCAGAGTGCATACACTGTCCTCCCCACCTTCCTGTCCTTCAGAGTGCATACACTGTCCTCCCCACCTTCCTGTCCTTCAGAGTGCATACACTGTCCTCCCCACCTTCCTGTCCTTCAGAGTGCTTACACTGTCCTCCCCACCTTCCTGTTGACTTGCTCATACTCCAAAAAACTCGTCAAACCTCATGATTACTTTTTTCTATGCACTCTGATTTATCACACTCGCAAAAGCCTTGTGTTTGATCAAGAATTTTACAATTAAAACGTTTTCCTCCCTTTCAACACTTCGCTGACCTTTTTCGCCATTTATCTGTTCCATGGATCACTTGGTCTTTCACTGACCAGTCTACTGACTCGGCTACTTACAATTATCAAAATAAATCACTTCTTCCATGTTCATTTCCTGCAATTTAATATCCAATCTTCCACTGCCCAGACATTTTAATTCTCTCTTCTTTTATACTGGTTTTTAATTTCCTGTCTTTATATGTCTTCCAAAACACCTTCACCAACCCTTCAGAATCTCATGACTCGCGAAATCGTAATGACAAGATTGCAAACAAACCATACCACGGGTGGGGTAAGAACCCGCGATCAGAGAATCACAAAACCCGTCGGTCTGGAGCTTTGTGACTCTCTGATCGCGGGTTCTAACCCCGCCCTTGTTACGGCTTCTTCAGAATCTCCTCATTTTTTTTTTTCAGTGGCGTAGAGCAAATGTGACGATTCGCAGTTCCTCGTCAGATTTAGTTTCTTTTAATTTGCCGTCACTCTGAAGACCCTAGCAATAACTTAATTTACAGCTCGCTATATAATTGTGGTAACCTTAATCTTATTATTAGTATTAAATATACCAAAAACTGCATTCCGCAAAAAAAAAAAATGTAAATAAATGAAAATGATAAATCAAAGTGAGTAAATTTTCTACATCATATTATTTCATTATTGGGATGGTTTTAAACCACAAGTTTTTTTCTGTATTCGGGAGGATGGAGGGGGAGGGGGAGGGGGAGGGGGTGATGGGGTGGGGGAGGGGTAGGGGAGGTAGAGGGGGGAGGGGGAAGGGGAGGGGGAATAGGGAGGGGAGGGGGAGGGGGGATTAAACGGTGGGGGACGGGGAAAGGGGGAGGGGAGGATTAGAGCGTAGCACCATTTCCATGAACTCTTGAGACCTTCATCAACATCAAAGTACTTTTCATGAAGTGACTTTTATTATAAAACCTCCCCACGTGAGGGACCTGACTTAGAATCTTGTCCCCCACATCGACTAAAAGGTTTACAGCTGTAAAAACGTGTCGTCTCGATCGAACCCGGGCGCTGCCGAGAACGGGATCATCATAAAAATTTACGAGGATCATCAATACAAAAATAACCCGCACATCCACGTAGAGTCACGGTATTGTGCAGATCAAAGTGTGCGCCAGACCGCCTACGAGAACACATAAAACCTGACCTCGGGTTCCTACAAAGGCGACCGGACGATAAAATTAATAGAAGAGAATCCAGTGGTTAAATGCTTCGAGAGTTCTTTATTTGCTTTAAAGCTAAGTAAACAAAATATATAAAAATAATTTAATAGTGGAACATTCTCTTAGGAATGTAACATGAAAAAGAGTATATTTGATTATTTTTTATGTAGCATGAATGTAAACTGAGAAATGTAGGTTTCTCATTGTATACTCACTGAAAATTCATTTAAATCCTTGTTTCAGTAATTACTTTTTTTAATGACTGGTAATGATCAAGTTATGTGTAGCCTTAATGATCTTCAATTAACCACTCAGCGTGTGCCAATGTAATTAAAATTCCTCAAAATGTGAAAATTTGATTAAGGTTGAGCAACTGGAAATATTGTGTTTAATATGTGGTGTTGTGACCGACATTATTGTGCCAGACTTTATTAGCGACGACAGAAGTAATACACCAACTTTATTATAAAAGTGATGTGTCACTCTCATTATTTCTCCACTTACTCTTCCTTACCTGTTCTCTACATCCCTCTCTAGCTATCTAGCCCTTGCTTTCCATCACTTCTGTAGCATTCGTACCCCTCTCTTCGTTCCTTTCTGAAGATTTCTTACGCTTCCCTCTCTTCCCTTCTGTAACTATCTTACCCTCCCTCCCCTTTCTGACTTCCTTCTTTTCTGCAGCTTACTTACCCCACATCTCTTTCTTCCCTTCTGCAGCTAACTAACGCTAACTAATTATCCGTGCGTTCTTTATCTTTCTTACCCTTGCCTCCATTCCTCTATTCCCTCCTGTAACTATTTTAGACCTTCCATCTTTGCCTTGTATTGCTTCTTATGAATTTCCTTCCTTCCCAGCTACAGTTATCTTTTTCCATCCCTTCCTTTCCTGCTGTAGTTATTTTTTTCCCATCCTCCAGGCTTTTCTTTCACTAGCTCTCATACTCTAGCTTCTCGCTCTTTCTGTAGCTATTTTACTCTTCCATTCTGCACTTCTCATTTCTCTCCATCTCTTTCCCTTTCAAGATATCTTACTTTTTTCCTCCTCATACTTCAGTAGCGACATTTCCCTCCTCTTCTGAACCTATAACTCCCTCTCATCCCCTTCTATCTGAAGCTACCATACTCTTCCTTCCCGCACGTGTGGAAAGGGATTCATAGGCCCGAACTCTTCTTAATGGGTGACAGGATTGGGGAAGACACAAACCCCCACACCAGCCTTGTCAAGAAGTATGTGTGAGGAAGACACCTCATCACCCTATTTTGAGGAGAGTTGCTGATGACTCATACTCTAGTATGTTAGGAGGTTGGAGTGAGTGGGAACGACTCCCACCTGCACGTCCACTTTTCACAAGGAGGTGGGGGAGTCACACCCCTAACCTGCTTTGTCAGGAAGCGGTTGTGGGACAGACCACTGCCACATCCGCCCTTCCATTGATAGGGAATGGGGCAGTCACACCTCCAAGAACTTTTGTATATACGTTTTCTTATAAATATCGTGCCGAATAGGCCACATTGGTGAGATTAGTCTAAAGAGAGAGGGTCATTTCCGCCAAAATGGAGAGCGAAAATTTGAAAAAACTCAGTCTACACGTGACTGAAAGGTCGTTGGTTTTTACTCATTCACCTTCATAGACACAGCTACAGCTGTTTTATTCATATAGACTGTTATGATAATAGTTGTCCCTAATAGTATGTCGTAAAGGGAATTATTTGCTCAGTTAGCGTAATGTTCTAACGTAATGCTGCCTCACCCACTCCATTTCCTCAGAACAAGATCTCAGTTCCACACCCTCACTACCCTCTGCTCCAATTCTTCGGATCAAGGTCACCCATACTCTCAAGACCACCCGCCTTTAACAGCCTTTCGATTTCCTCGGATCAAGATCCCTCTCTCTCACCCTTCACCCATCCCCACCCATCATCGCTATCTCCAATTTATCAGATGAAAAACACCCACCACTCAACCACCCGACCATTTTACCCACCCCAATTCCTCGTATCAAGACCATTCACCATAAATCATCCACCGACCCTAACTCAATTTCCTCGGATCAATAAAAATATAAGTTAAGAGCTTTCAGTCTTTCATAGCTGGTGAAATATTCCCAGAATAAATATTCCCAAGTGTTGCACGAGTCTTATTTATCAATTAGTAAGATTTCTAAACCTTTTATTCAAAGTCTGTTATACACAACAATATAAGGGAACACTGTATCAACATCCGGGGTCCCAGACTATTCAACATCTTACCAGAAGATATCAGAAACACTGCTGGAACAAGTGTAGAAGCCTTCAAGAGAAAACTGGACAAGTATCTTCACCCGGTGCCAGATCAACCAGGCTGTGATGGATATGTGAGGCAGTGGGCCACCAGCAGTAACAGCCTGGTTGACCAGACACGCACCAGACGAGCCTGGCCCATGGCTGGGCTCAGAGAGTAGGCAAGCTCTCGAAACTCTTCAAAGGCATATCAAACGTATATTGCAAAATCTACCACATTGCCCCCTTATCCATCCTTGTTCATTTACGATCCTGCTCTCTATCTTACCCTTAATTCTTTCAGTAATAATTCTGCCATACACCTTACCAGGTATGCTCAACAGACCTATTCCGCCATATTTCTTACGCTCTCGTATGTCCCTTTCGTCTTTTTACAATAATTTAATAATAAACAGACACAATGAAATACATTTTTTTCGTTAAGATTTTTGCGAAATTATTGCATACACAAATTTTCACTTGTCTTATATAGCAAGATGAGCGTTGCTATTTAAGCCAAGATCGCAAGTTTTACATATTCGGCACGACATATATATATACATATACATAATTGACTGATATTACATAGAGAACACATCTAGTAGTCATCTATGTTACATTGACACAGGTACAATATTCATTCATCACGTAAACAGTGTTTACAGAGTCAAGGAATTAACAAATTTCTCCATTGCCCAAGATAAATAGAGATTAGTACTGAAATGGGATGTGTTTAAGTTATTAAAATGTATTTAAGTTCATAGCAATGAGAAGAGTATAAGAAAGAGATTTTTACCAGTGTTAAGTAGAAATTTGGGGAGTATTGAACTAGGTGTGGGTGTCCTGTGCCCACAGCCATTAATTAATTATGTATAGAAAGACAGTTGGTAATAGGAAATAATTAGTTTAAGTTACGCATGTTTTGATAAAGTGGGTAGTGTCGGCAGTTTGCTGACCATATATTAAAGAAGAAAGGTTGAAAGAAGACATTTAGCGCTGCATTATTCTTGAGCTGCGACTGATATTTCGGAATATTTTTTGGCGGTAGTTAAAGTAAGAACAAGAGCAGATGAAGTATAAAGAAAATTGCGTCAATTTGTAAAAGCCTGGTGAAAGTGAACGAATAACACAGGGAACAATAAATAAGAGGAATGAGAAATTACTGAAAGAAAGATGTGTTAGAGAGTTCATAGGTAATTTTGAGATTGCAAAGGAACGAAAAAAAAAAACAGTGCTTAAGTGTACCGCAGACATTTGTGTTTATAACTGGGTGCGAGCAGATCTGAAGAGTAATACTGGAGAGTAATAAGAAAAAGAGAGTGGTAAAGTAAAGAAAATATGAACACGAGAGCTTTTTAAAATATAAAAAATATGTAATCGATAAGCAAGGTATACAACAATAAAAATGAAAAGTTAAATGATTGGTGAGGGAGTGCGAAAGTATAAATGATAAAATGGGTGAATTTTTATCAACAAATTTTACTAAAAACGAGAAATAAGTTTTGGAGAGTGAATAATAAGTTGAGACTCTTGGGAAACAAATGGACGTGGCAATTAAGGACAAGACGGAAGATATTAGAGGTGGAAACATTTAAAAGAAAGACGTTTTCCTGCTGAATAGTAAAAAGTTGATAATGAAAGAGAGGCGGAGATTTCACAAATTGTGGAAAAAGGAATTAGATCTCGTAGCAAGAAAAGCCAGACGTGAGTAAAAAACAGATGGCAAGAAGAAAGGGGGTTATAAAGGTTGGACAAATGGGAGTACAACTCAGATGCTTGGAACTTGTTAGAAGGGAAATTGAAGTTGCTCATGAGCAATGCTTAATATATGAATGAAACGAGGGAGGCAACGTAATGAATAAAAGAGTTTATGCATAGTTCCTGTGTATATGGAAAAGCGACAAAATAGAATGCAAGAATAACAGTGAACTAAGCCAGTAGCATATTACAAGTAAAGTGAATAGCATCATTATTACTGAAATAATGAGTGGTAAAACAGTAAGTAGGATTGCAGAGGAATGTGCAGACCAAGTTTTTGCAATGAAGCATATTAGTAAAAGATCCTAAACGCTTGCAATGGTCTAAGTGTCGCATTTCTGGAATAAGAAGAAATATGATGCTAAGAATAGGGAAGCAATGTGGAAGATGTTTTTAATGTTTGCTGTTAGTGGTAGGTTACTAAAATTGACGGAGAGGTTTTATGCAGACGTTATTGCTTAGTTTAGGGTTTGTAGGAAAGATGGGATCTATTTTGCTTCTTCTCAGTGAAAGGCTGAATATGAGAGTGGAGGTAGAGAGAAGAATGTGAATGCATTTAGACAAGCAGGAGGGAAAAGCAGCGTAAAATCCATACAATAGACTAATGGAAAAACGTAGACTATTGAGGCGGGTGTGAAATAAAAGAAGTTTAAATACGGAGGCAGAAGACTTGAATTTGTTAGAACCAGCACATCTACATGGGTATGGAAATGAGGAGGCAGGAGGCAGTGATTGAATGCAATGTGGAAATAAATGGTATAAAATACCGACACAATGGCAATATAAACACAAATGCAGTATAATGTGATCCTTTATTGACTACGTTTCGCCCACACAGTGGGCTTTTTCAAGTCACAAACAGAACTACCTGGGGTGGAAGGAACGCGAGTATTTATAGTCCAGCTGAGGTCAGGTGAAGAAACGTAGGCGAAACGTAGTAAATAAAGGATCACATTATACTGCATTTGTGTTTATATTGCCATGAATGCAATGTGTTGTGTGAATATTAAGCAGAGAATACGGCGTTTAGAAATTAACAAAACAAATAAATGTAGTTGCGAAAAAAATATTCATGTAATCGATGAGGAATTATTGACTTGGTGATGATGTCTAGAAAAGAGAGAACAGAACTGAATGACCGTGACAGTATTTAAATCCGTGGTAGAGGTATAGATGTGTAGGGTCTTCCCAGGAAGGGTTGGAAAGAGGACATGCGAGCATCCAACAAGTGCATTTTAGAAATTGAAGTCTCAGACTGAGAAAAGCAACACTGATGAAGGGATTCAGGAGAAACTGATTCATTAGTTTTGAGGACAGGTTAGTCAGTTTTTAAATTTTGGAAGTACAGTGCCTGCACTTAAAGAGTGGGTGTGTTGGTTACTGTTCGGAGTTATGTTGAGTTATGTCCGCGCACATTCAGCAGAAAGTGGCCGGAGTTGCAAAAAAAAAAAAAAAAAAAAAAAATCAAAGCTCTATTATAAAAACACTAGAGTGAAACAGTTAACTGCATTTAATTTAAAAAACTAGTTCACTTGCACATTAAACTTCCTACTGTCATAGTTTTAACCAAGTTTGAGAAGTTAGATGGAAGTTTAGTTGGTTTTTACACGATTATCCTGGTGAATACATAATTATAATTGCCTTACTTCTCTGAACTCTTTTAAATTATACCGCTAGCATTTTCATGCATAATAATCCAGATATCCCTCTAGGCTACTGGGAACTGATTAACAAGATTGTGTATGCAAATTACTACGCATATTAAGTAGGGAGTTGGGTAACAAGGACGGGTTGTTAGGTAACAACCTGTCGGTATTTTATACCATTTTAATGTACAAGGACGGGTTAATCTATCTGCATGGACGGCCATTCAAGAAAACAAATTAATTGGGTAATCATAAAAACACACTGGAACCATTTCAGTGATTTTTTTTTTTGACAACAGACAAAACGAATTATATTATGTCTTTTGTTTTGACGAATTTCACCGGAAAGGATTTTATTGTTCCAAGTTGTGGAACATTATTGTTTTGCTCTTGGGAAGCTTTATTTTGTTTCCTTCTTTAAAACATAATATTTTGGATTTGTTGTGAACTATTACATTTTTTTTTTCATCATTAGTTGCCGTGGTGAAGCATTGTTTGGTATCCTTGTAATACATTATATTGAGTCTTTGATGTAAAGCATTATATTGAGTCTTTGATGTAAAGCATTATATTGAGTCTTTGATGTAAAGCATTATATTGAGTCTTTGATGTAAAGCATTATATTGAGTCTTTGATGTAAAGCATTATATTGAGTCTTTGATGTAAAGCATTATATTGAGTCTTTGATGTAAAGCATTATATTGAGTCTTTGATGTAAAGCATTATATTGAGTCTTTGATGTAAAGCATTATATTGTCTTTGATGTAAAGCATTATATTGAGTCTTTGATGTAAAGCATTATATTGAGTCTTTGATGTAAAGCATTATACTGAGTCTTTGATGTAAAGCATTATACTGAGTCTTTGATGTAAAGCATTATATTGAGTCTTTGATGTAAAGCATTATATTGTCTTTGATGTAAAGCATTATATTGAGTCTTTGATGTAAAGCATTATATTGAGTCTTTGATGTAAAGCATTATACTGAGTCTTTGATGTAAAGCATTATATTGAGTCTTTGATGTAAAGCATTATACTGAGTCTTTGATGTAAAGCATTATATTGAGTCTTTGATGTAAAGCATTATACTGAGTCTTTGATGTAAAGCATTATACTGAGTCTTTGATGTAAAGCATTATATTGAGTCTTTGATGTAAAGCATTATATTGTCTTTGATGTAAAGCATTATATTGAGTCTTTGATGTAAAGCATTATATTGTCTTTGATGTAAAGCATTATATTGAGTCTTTGATGTAAAGCATTATATTGAGTCTTTGATGTAAAGCATTATATTGAGTCTTTGATGTAAAGCATTATACTGAGTCTTTGATGTAAAGCATTATACTGAGTCTTTGATGTAAAGCATTATATTGAGTCTTTGATGTAAAGCATTATATTGTCTTTGATGTAAAGCATTATATTGAGTCTTTGATGTAAAGCATTATATTGAGTCTTTGATGTAAAGCATTATATTGTCTTTGATGTAAAGCATTATATTGTGTCTTTGATGTAAAGCATTATATTGTGTCTTTGATGTAAAGCATTATATTGTGTCTTTGATGTAAAGCATTATATTGAGTCTTTGATGTAAAGCATTATATTGAGTCTTTGATGTAAAGCATTATATTGTGTCTTTGATGTAAAGCATTATATTGAGTCTTTGATGTAAAGCATTATATTGAGTCTTTGATGTAAAGCATTATATTGAGTCTTTGATGTAAAGCATTATATTGAGTCTTTGATGTAAAGCATTATATTGAGTCTTTGATGTAAAGCATTATATTGAGTCTTTGATGTAAAGCATTATATTGAGTCTTTGATGTAAAGCATTATATTGAGTCTTTGATGTAAAGCATTATATTGAGTCTTTGATGTAAAGCATTATATTGAGTCTTTGATGTAAAGCATTATATTGAGTCTTTGATGTAAAGCATTATATTGAGTCTTTGATGTAAAGCATTATATTGTCTTTGATGTAAAGCATTATATTGTCTTTGATGTAAAGCATTATATTGTCTTTGATGTAAAGCATTATATTGAGTCTTTGATGTAAAGCATTATATTGTGTCTTCTTGTTTTCTTGTGCAGAATTTATTATTTTTTTTAATGTGTGGTATTGTTTAGTGTCAATGTTTATAGATGAATGGTTCAGAGAACCGACATGTTGATAAATTAGACACATGTGCAACTCTTGGGTATCTTTATTGAGGAAACGTTTCGCCACACAGTGGCTTCATCAGTCCATACAAAGGAGAATCTTGAAGAACAGGAGGAGAATGAGGTAATCAGTGTCAATGTTGTAATAAAGTTGGTAGAATTACCGACAATATGTAAAGTAAAAGGACACAAGTGCAACTAATGTGACATTTATTGAGGCAACGTTTCGCTCTCCAGGAGCTTTATCAAGCCATTGATAAAGCTCCTGGAGAGTGAAACATTGCCACAATAAATGTCACATTAGTTGCACTTGTGTCCTTTTACAGTGTCAATGTTATGGACCATTGTATTGTGACTGTTGTGGACCACTGAATTGTATTTTTTGTTGGAGAACATTTTTTTTGTGAAGTTTTAAAAACATAATGTTATGTTTACCACTGAAGAATATTATATTTTGCTTGCTTGAGTATAACAAAAATAACTCCCACTCTTATGCAAATCATTATGTTGTGCTTGATTCATTGTGTAAAAAATTATTGAGCGTTCATAAATGAGTCATTATAGAGCGTTAATAATTGATGATATATAGCATTCATGATTGTGAATAATTATTGTGCTTTCATAATTGTGATGTAATACAGAGAAATCATCGTAGCGGATTCTTTGTCGTGGATTATCAGATTGTGACCACTTGATTAGCTTTCTATTGCAATTATTATTGTAGTCCTTTATACTTTGTTATCTTTGGGCAACTATGTCTTGTCTTAGATGAGGTGGAACAGCGGATTCCAAGTTTATAGTAACGATATCAACAGAAAGACCCAATCGTGAGTCCCCAAGAAATATTCTTCATAATCCATCAGAAATAAGAACATAAGAACATAAGAACGAAGGAACACTGCAGCAGGCCTATTGGCCCATGCGAGGCAGGTCCAAGTCTCATACCAGCTTAAGCCAATGCACCCAAACTAGTCAGGTCAGGTCACCTTGACTTAAGGGAGGAACACGGCAACCGACCTGGTAGCACAAGCTATCAGGTCCAACTCACACCCACCCACATCCACTCATTTATTTATCCAACTTATTTTTAAAGCTACACAACGTTCTGGCCTCTGTAACAGGTTTAACTGTTTTGGGAAACTGTATCGAAAACACGATTTAGAAAACTTTTATTAAATGGATCCTGCATAAATC
>NC_091363.1:19113233-19124419 GCF_038502225.1 Cherax quadricarinatus | reverse complement strand
AGAAGACACTGCCGAGAAGAGATACATAGTCCTTCCCACCAACTCCATTGCCAAACATGTTTCCAACATCTTCACCAAAACATCATTCCAAGTATCTACCTCCACAACCACGACCATCAAGGACATCACCAGTAGTAGACAGGACAAGCCTCCATCCTCTGCAGGGGTATACATAATCCCTTGTAATGACTGCAACAAGTTATACGTGGGCGAAACATCAAGGGACCTCCAAACACGTATTTCAGAACACCAATACGCAAGCAGGTCTGACGACACAAGGAATGCCTGCGTACAACACCGTAATTCACACAACCACTTGATAAACTACAGAAACTCAAGACTTATCACCACAGAAGACAACACTCAATACCGAAGAATCCTGGAATCATCACTTATTTCTATATCCGACAACTTCAACCAGAATAGTGGCTTCTATAACATAGCTGAACCACTTGCCAAGAAACTTCTTCGTCGCTATCCCACATAAGAGCACTGTAGAAGGTCTGCTTACAAACTTGTCCAATCTCCTTTCCAAGCTACCCAAGTTTTTAGACTCTATAACCCCACTCGGTACATCATCAGATGCAACATTCTTCACCTGACCTCAGCATTCTGAACCGGACTATAAATACTCGCGTTCCTTCCACCCCAGGTAGTTCTGTTTGTGACTTGAAAAAGCCCACTGTGTGGGCGAAACGTAGTCAATAAAGGATCACATTATACTGCATCTGTGTTTATATTTCCATTGTGTCGGTATTTTATACCATTTATTTCCATCTACAGAAAACACCTTGGACAAGCTTTTCAAGTGAGAAGTGTTGGATCTGAGAGGGACATGACCTCCCTGACCCTGGGAAGGGTGCTCTCGTGGATCGAATCATGGCTCACAGACAGGAAGCAGAGAGTGTCCATAAATGGGGTTAAATCCGAGTGGGGATCAGTAACAAGTGGCGTTCCACAGGGATCAGTCTTGGGCCCGTTGTTGTTTATAATATATATCAATGATCTTGATGAAGGAATTACTAGTGATATGAGCAAATTCGCCGATGACACGAAGATAGGTAGGGTAATTGATTCAAACGTAGATGTTAGGGAACTTCAGGAGGATTTAGACAAACTCTACTCTTGGTCAGAAAAGTGGCAGATGCAGTTCAATGTAGATAAATGCAAGGTTCTGAAGCTCGGGAGTGTCCATAACCCTAGCACTTATAAGTTAAATAATGTAGAACTTAACCATACAGATTGCGAAAAGGACTTGGGGGTTATGGTAAGCAGCAACCTTAAACCAAGACAGCTATGTAGATGAATGGTTCAGAGAACCGACATGTTGATAAATTATTGTTGATAAATTGTCTAATTTATCAACATGTCGGTTCTCTGAACCATTCATCTACAAACCTGTCAGACACTGCAACTTCTTGGGATCTTAATACTTGGGAATTCTTCGCTTGCCTAATTCTTGGGCACGACCTACTTCAACATTGAACAAATGTTACACGACCTATGACTTCTGCACCTCTCCTGCCAACGGTTTATAAGCTCCTTCTCAGCACGTATGCCGTATTCTATTCAAGATTGATGGACTGACCACATCGACTTAAGGTTGAGGGACTGATTACCTCATTCTCCTCCTGTTCTTCATGATTCTCCTTTGTATGGACTGATGAAGCCACTGTGTGGCGAAACGTTTCCTCAATAAAGATACCCAAGAGTTGCACATGTGTCTAATTTATCAAGACAGCTATGCCTAAGCGTACGTAATAAGGCAAATAGATTACTGGGATTTATATCAAGAAGTGTAAGCAACAGAAGTCCAGAGGTCATACTGCAGCTTTATACATCATTAGTAAGGCCTCACCTAGATTATGCAGCTCAATTCTGGTTTCCATATTACAGAATGGACATAAATTCGTTAGAAAACATTCAGCGTAGGATGACTAAATTAATACATAGCATTAGAAATCTTCCTTATGAAGAAAGATTGAAGACCCTTAAGTTACATTCACTTGTTAGACGAAGAATGAGGGGAGACCTGATCGAAGTGTATAAGAGGAAGATAGGTATTAATAAAGGGGATATTAACAAGGTCTTGAGGATATCTCTCCAAGAGAGAACCCGCAGTAATGGATTTAAATTAGATAAGTTTAGATTTAGAAAGGACATAGGAAAGTATTGGTTTGGAAATAGGGTAGTTGATGAGTGGAACAGTCTACCTAGTTGGGTTATTGAGGCTAGGACTTTGGGTAGTTTCAAATTTAAGTTGAATAAGTACATGAGTGGGAGGGGTTGGATTTGAGAGGGACTTGCACATCGGAGCTTGTTTCTTGGGTGGCATTGAAAATTGGGTTGGTCAAATGTTTGTTAGTGGGATGAATTGTAAAGGACCTGCCTAGTATGGGCCGACAGGCCTGCTGCAGTGTTCCTCCTTTCTTATGTTCTTATGTTCTTATGTTCAATGGCCTCTCACTACTACTACTACTACCCTGCACCTCTCCTTCCGACAGTATTTAAGTCTCCGCACTGTCGCTTGATCTTCAGATAGTTCCTGACTATGGAACTGAACTTCTCCAGGCCGAGGGACTGACAACCTCAAATTCTACGACTTTAAGGGTGATGGACTGATTACATCGTCTTCACATCTCTACTGTTCCTGCCTACTTTCTGTATTCGACTGAAGAAGCCTACTGTGTAGGCGAAACGTTTCGGAATAAAGTTGTCTAACTGTTGCATATGTGTCTTACCTAACAACCTGTCGGTATTGTATACCATTTTGATGTTAATCTTGAATAGAATACGGCATACGTGCTGAGAAGGAGCTTATAAACCGTTGGCAGGAGAGGTGCAGAAGTCATAGGTCGTGTAACATTTGTTCAATGTTGAAGTAGGTCGTGCCCAAGAATTAGGCAAGCGAAGAATTTCCAAGTATTAATCATCATCAGTATTGAGGAAAACAGTGGCAAAAGATAGTCGTAAGAACTTGAATAACGGAGATAAATAGTGCTTTCGTGATTAGAATGGTTACGATTTTTATTATGGATATTGATTCGAAAGAAAATATTGTTGAAATTAGTGCAAAATTTGTGCAAGAAAGGTATAAAATACCGACAATATGAAAGTTAAGACACATGTGCAACATCTGGATATCTTTATTGTAGTAGACGTTTCGCCATCCAGTGGCTTTATCAATACAGATTCTAGGACATAATAGGAAGACAGTAGAACTATATACAAAAGATGAGGTAATCAGTCCCTCGGCCTTGGAGTTAGTGTTCACAGCTTCATGGTGGAGTGAACACTAACTCCAAGGCCGAGGGACTGATTACCTCATCTTTTGTATATAGTTCTACTGTCTTCCTATTATGTCCTAGAATCTGTATTGATAAAGCCACTGGATGGCGAAACGTCTACTACAATAAAGATATCCAGATGTTGCACATGTGTCTTAAAGTGCAAAATTTGCTATTACTAAGATATTTTTTTAGGTTAAAATGACTATTATATGCGATCAGTTTATAGCTCGGAAGATATTTTGTTTCAGGTCTTTTCAAGGGTTGTAGTAAGACCTTCCTGGGTGGTTTACCTCCAATTTAGAGGTCTGAATATGAAAATTGTATACAATATAGATAGGTTGATAAGTAAGACACTTGTACAACAGTTAGGTATCTTTATTCGAAAAGTTTCGCCTACACAGTAGGCATCTTCAGTCGAGTTAGCAGAAGAATTAGAGATGAGAAGACGATGTAATCAGTTCATCACCCTTGTAGAAGTAGTTTTTGAGGTGGTGAGTCCCTCAGCTTGGAGAAGAATTTTGCTCCATAGGACTACGACTAACAGTTAATCTTTAATAAAGTAACCACATTTTTTTATCAAGAAGGCTGAATTCTGGTTTCTGTTCCATTCTGATTCCCGAAAGGTGAACCTAAACTCACCAGGAAAAAAGCGAGAAAACCCTTGGTAAGAGGGATGCATTCCACTGTTCCCATGCATGGAGAATCATGCAAATTTATTTTCTTAGAATTCTAACAAAATCTCATTGATTTGAGGCCAGATTTTACAAAGTCCAATTTTTAGTGATGATTCCTCTACTTGCAAGTCCCAGTTGATAACTAGTCACTGAAGCTATCCGCTGGACGCTGTTGTTGGTGCGAAAACATTATTAATGGTTGATAAATTAGACACATGTGTAACACTTGGGTATCTTAATTGATACCCAAGTGTTGCACATGTGTCTAATTTATCAACTTATCGGTTCTCTGAACCATTCAACTACATTAGTAATGGTCAATGGGTGTTATATATTTATTCATATACCACCTACTCATGATTGTGGAAACTTACAATAGGCCCACCGGCGCATTTATGATGTCACACTTCGATCATCTGCTAGAGTTACCAGGTAATCAGTCCTGAACAAGTGATAATCATATGTATCGATGCGTTTATCACTTGTTCAGGTATATTTGTGTTCCTCATTCTGCTTTTCTTAATTCCTCCAAGTTTTATCAATATTTATTTTCCAGCAACCCGATTAAAAAATAATGAGCACATGTGTCACAGTTCGTAAACAGAAGTTTTAATTCTAATTATATTTTTGATGGGAAGTATTTGCTATTGCGACTCTGATGATGTAAGACGTGAGTTTACCTGAAGTAAACTTCAGGTAAACTCACGTCTGGAGAGAGTTCCGGGCATCAACGCCCCCGCGGCCCGGTTTGTGACCAGGCCTCCTGGTGGATCAGAGCCTGATCAACCAGGCTGTTACTGCTGGCTGCACGCAAACCAACGTACGAGCCACAGCCCGGATGGTCAGGAACCGAATTTAGGTGCTTGTCCAGTGCCAGCTTAAATTTAGACTGCCAGGGGTCTGTTGGTAATCCCCTTATGTATGCTGGGAGGCAGTTGAACAGTCTCGGGCCCCTGACACTTATTGTATGGTCTCTTAATGTGCTAGTGACACCCCTGCTTTTCATTTGGGGGATGTTGCATCGTCTGCCAAGTCCTTTGCTTTCGTAGTGAGTGATTTTCGTGTGCAAGTTCGGTACTAGTCCCTTTAGGATTTTCCAGGTGTATATAATCATGTATCTCTCCCACCTGCGTTCCAGGGAATACAGGTTTAGGAACCTCAAGCGCTCCCAGTAATTGAGGTGTTTTATCTCCGTTATGCGCGCCGTGAAGGTTCTCTGTACATTTTCTAGGTCAGCAATTTCACCTGCCTTGAAAGGTGCTGTTAGTGTGCAACAATATTCCAGCCTAGATAGAACAAGTGACCTGAAGAGTGTCATCATGGGCTTGGCCTCCCTAGTTTTGAAGGTTCTCATTATCCATCCTGGCATTTTTCTAGCAGATGCGATTGATACAATGTTATGGTCCTTGAAGGTGAGATCCTCCGACATGATCACTCCTAGGTCTTTGACGTTGGTGTTTCGCTCTATTTTGTGGCCAGAATTTGTTTTGTACTCTGATGAAGATTTAATTTCCTCGTGTTTACCATATCTGAGTAATTGAAATTTCTCATCGTTGAACTTCATTTTGTTTTCTGCAGCCCACTGAAAAATTTGGTTGATGTCCGCCTGGAGCCTTGCAGTGTCTGCAATGGAAGACACTGTCATGCAGATTCGGGTGTCATCTGCAAAGGAAGACACGGTGCTGTGGCTGACATCCTTGTCTATGTTAGATATGAGGATGAGGAACAAGATGGGAGCGAGTACTGTGCCTTGTGGAACAGAGCTTTTCACTGTAGCTGCCTCGGACTTTACTCTGTTGACTACTGCTCTCTGTGTTCTGTTAGTGAGGAAATTATAGATCCATCGACCGACTTTTCCTGTTATTCCTTTAGCACGCATTTTGTGCGCTATTACGCCATGGTCACATTTGTCGAAGGCTTTTGCAAAGTCTGTATATATAACATCTGCATTCTTTTTGTCTTCTAGTGCATCTAGGACCTTGTCGTAGTGATCCAATAGTTGAGACAGACAGGAGCGACCTGTTCTAAACTCATGTTGCCCTGGGTTGTGTAACTGATGGGTTTCTAGATGGGTGGTGATCTTGCTTCTTAGGACCCTTTCAAAGGTTTTTATGATATGGGATGTTAGTGCTATCGGTCTGTAGTTCTTTGCTGTTGCTTTACTGCCCCCTTTGTGGAGTGGGGAGAAGAAATTTAGAAAATTTTATTCATATAATACAAACAACCTGAACTTAGGAGACAGAAATTAATGACTACGTTTCGATCCGTCTTGTACCATTAATTAACCAGTGCGCCCCAAGTGGGACCAAAAACGTCGCTGTTTCTTTCATTTTCCTAAATGCGGGTTATTTACTAATTGTTCCAGTAATGATATTGTGATACTTCATTCTTTTTAAATCATATTTTGATATGTGCATCAGTAGTAGACTTTCTCTCAAAGTGATTCCTCTTACAGTGCTTGCCTTTTTTGAGTTCTAGCTCCAGGACCCTACAGTGCAGAAGCTCACTATGATTTCTCCCATGCCTACATTTTTTTTCCAAATCTTATATTTTGGCAGGTGAAGTCTTGGTTTTTCCCAAGAGTTTATCTTCACTCAATTTCCTCGGATCAAGATTTTTTCCTAGTTTTTGTATTTTCGTAAATGTGAAATTCTATTTTTTTCAGAGTTATATTTTACATATAAATTGAGTCAGGATGATTTCTGTGCTTCGTTTAACACTTATCCCCTTCCTTAGATTTTCTATTTAGACCAATTTTAATTTGTATATATATATATATATATATATATATATATATATATATATATATATATATATATATATATGTCGTGCCGAATATGTAAAACTGGTCAATTAGCAAGAACTCATTTAAAATTAAGTCCTTTCTGAAATTTTCTCTTATACGTTTAAAGATATATTTTTTTCATTAATGTTGGTGTAAAAATTTATAATTTTGCACCAAAAGAATCTTAGAAAACTTACCTAACCTTATTGTAACAAGAGCAATTTATTTTAGCCTAACCCAACTAAATATATTTTAGATCTGTTTACAATAACTTAATACCAAACAAACACAGTGAAATATATTTTTTTCGTTAGGTTCAGAATGATTTTGGCGAAATTATTGCATACACAAATTTTCGCTTGTCCTATATGGCAAGATGAGCGTTGCTATTTAAGCCAAGATCGCAAATTCTGCCTATTCGGCACGACATATATATATATATATATATGTATATATATTATATATATATATATATATAAACCATACCCCCGGCCGGGGGTATGGTTTATTTGCAATCGTGTCATTACGATTTCTTGAGTCAGAGTTATATATATATATATATATATATATATATATATATATATATATATATATATATATATATATATATATATATATATATATATATATATATATATATATATATATATATATATACAGTGGACCCCCGAGTTTCTGCAGCCTCGACTTTCGCGAAATTCGACCTTGGCGAGTTTTTTTGGAAAAATTTGGCCTCGAGTTTCGTGAAAAAACTCGTGTTTCGGCGACCGTCCGGTACCCGTCCGCCCGCCACCACGCACACAAAGCCAGTCTCCCACGCCATTCACGCTCAGTGTGCCAATATTTATCAACACGTGACCATTACCCCGCGGGTTCATACAATACATTTCATAATAATCCATTGTTTTTTGTGCTTGCAACTGCTAAACAAATCATCATGGACCCAAGAAAAGCTCGTGCAAGCCCTTTGGTAAATAAAGTGAGTGACGGGGATGTGGAAGAGTTGGTGGAGGACCACAGGGAAGAGCTAACCATTGACGAACTGCAAGAGCTTCAACTGGAACAGCATCAGACCACAGCCGAGGAACTTGCTTCAGAGGAGGAGGAAGAGGGAGTGGATGAGGTACCTTCTTCAGTGATTAAGGACATGTGTGGAACGTGGAATGAATTGCAAAGTTTTGTTGAAAAGTATCACCCTGACCAAGCTGAAACAAGCCGTATCTGCAATATGTACAATGACAGTGTTGTATCCCACTTCAGGGAAATCTTAAAGAAATGCCAGAAAAAGACCTCTCTGGATATATATTTTGTGCACCAGAGGTCCAGTGACTCTCAAGTTGTTCCCAGTAGCATTAAAAGAAGAAGGGAAGTAACCCCAGATAAGGACTTGCTACCTAAAGTTCTTAATGGAAGGAGATTCTCCATCCAAACAATAGTGTACACCTTCCTCCTATCATCTCCTCCCATCTTCCATCCACCCAGAAGTCTTCAGTAATGGTAAGTGTAATATTATTATTTACTTTAAATGCATGTACTTGATTCTCATTGTTTTCATTATGTAAATCTTTATTTAATTTGAAAAAAAAAAAATATTTTAATATTTTTGGGTATCTGATATGGATTAATTTTATTTCCATTATTTTTTATGGGGAAAATGGTTTCGAATTTCCTGAATTTCGACCTTCGGCAGGCTCTCTGGAACGGATTAATCACGAAACTCGGGGGTTCACTGTATATATATATATATATATATATATATATATATATATATATATATATATATATATATATATATATATATATATATATATATATATATATATATATATATATATATATATATATATATATATATATATATATATATATATATATATATATATATATGTTGAGTTTGAGGAAAATAACTCATTGCCTTTTCTAGATGTTTTAATTATTAAGGGTAATAATGAAATCAAATTTAAAATTTACGGAAAACCTATAAATAACTGTTCCTATGTACACTTTTATTCTTCACATCAAGATTGAGTTAAACTGTCTGTTTTCTTATCTATGTTTTTGAGAGCTTTTTTTTTATAGATGAGGAAATATCCAAAATTTATGGAAGAGCTAATGATTTGAAATACCCAAGAAACCTAATTGATAAGCCTTTTAAAATTTCTAGAAATACTTTTTATAACCCAAAGAGGGACAACCAGCTTTATTCAACTAAAAATATGTTAGTTCTCCTTTACCATGAAAACTTGGTTGATATGCCTTCTCTTCTTAAGACTTTTAATATCAAAGTTGTATTTAAAAATCTTGATACAGTAAAAAAAATTTTTGATAAAGAATTCCCCCCAAAATGCTGACGGATGTGTTTATAAGATTCCTTGTAAAATTTGCAATAAAATTTATTACGGTCAAACTGGTAAAAGTCTCGAACTAAGATTAAAACAACATAAATATAGCATTAGAACTGGACAAGATTCCAATGCTCTATTTATTCATGTGAGAGATTTTAACCATCCAACTGATTTTCAAAAAGTTGAGAAAATTGTATCAAGCAAGTCGATAGTCGACAGGAATATAATTGAATTTTGTTTCATAAAAAGCAGTTTTGACAGTAATATGAAAATTTCCATTGGTTTATATAAATTAGATCCATTTATAATTAATAGAATTTGGGAAGAATTTGATAATACATTAGACAAATAATAAATTTTAAAATTCTTAATTCTTTGATAGAATAGTTTGTGGGTTGCGTGAAGGACCTGTCTAGTTTGGCCAGCGGGCCTGCTGCAGTGTTCTCATTCTTATGAGTCGCGCGTCAGGTGTTGCTTTGTTGTGGGATGCGATAGTGAGGTGTAGTCTAGACCCTTTATATGCCTTCCTTTGATGCATTATTTTTATTGTTCCTTGATAATGTGAGTAGTCACGAAAGCGTTTGGAATTTCTCTATTCTTTCACAGTGGTTGTTTTGCATATATATGTCGTGCCGAATACGTAAAACTGGTCAATTAGCAAGAACTCATTTAAAATTAAGTCCTTTCTGAAATTTTCTCTTATACGTTTAAAGATATATTTTTTCATTAATGTTAATGTAAAAAATTTTAATTTTGCACCAAAAGAATTTTAGAAAACTTACCTAACCTTATTATAGCAAGAACAACTTATTTTAGCCTAACCCAACTAAATGTATTTTAAATACGTTTACAATAATTTCACACTAAACAAACACAATCAAATATATTTTTTCCGTTAGGTTCAGAATGATTTTGGCGAAATTATTGCATACACAAATTTTCACTTGTCCTATATGGCAAGATGAACGTTGCTATTTAAGCCAAGATGGCAAGTTTTGCCTATTCGGCACGACATATATATATACATATATGTATGTATATATATATATATATATATATATATATATATATATATATATATATATACATATATATATATATATATATATATATATATATATATATATGTATATATATATATGTCGTGCCGAATATGTAAAACTGGTCAATTAGCAATAACTCAATCAAAACAAACTCCTTTTTTAAATTTTCTCTTATAAGTTAAAAGATGTATTTTTTTCATTAATGTTAATGTAAAAAATTTTAATTTTGCACCAAAAGAATCTTAGAAAACTTACGTAACCTTATTACAACAAGCACATTTTATTTTAGCCTAATCCAACTAAATATATTTTAGATTTGTTTACAGTAATTTAATACTTAACAAACACAACGAAATATATTTTTTTCGTTAGGTTCAGAATGATTTTGGCGAAATTATTGCATACACAAATTTTCACTTGTCCTACATGGCAAGATGAGCGTTGCTATTTAAGCCAAGATGGCAAGTTCTGCCTATTCGGCACGACATATATATATATATATATATATATATATATATATATATATATATATATATATGAATGCGTGGGGAGTTTTGAATCAAGTGTGAGAGTAATGGTGGTTGGGGATTTTAATGCTAAAGTGGGTAAAAATGTTATGGAGGGAGTAGTAGGTAAATTTGGGGTGCCAGGGGTAAATGTAAATGGGGAGCCTTTAATTGAGCTATGTGTAGAAAGAAATTTGGTAATAAGTAATACATATTTTATGAAAAAGAGGATAAATAAATATACAAGGTATGATGTAGCACGTAATGAAAGTAGTTTATTAGATTATGTATTGGTGGATAAAAGGTTGATGGGTAGGCTCCAGGATGTACATGTTTATAGAGGGGCAACTGATATATCGGATCATTATTTAGTTGTAGCTACAGTTAGAGTAAGAGGTAGATGGGAAAAGAGGAAGGTGGCAACAACAAGTAAGAGGGAGGTGAAAGTGTATAAACTAAGGGAGGAGGAAGTTCGGGTGAGATATAAGCGACTATTGGCAGAAAGGTGGGCTAGTGCAAAGATGAGTAGTGGGGGGGTTGAAG
>NC_091363.1:19048233-19108233 GCF_038502225.1 Cherax quadricarinatus | reverse complement strand
ATCTAGCTCACTCAGAAGCCTCTTCACTTCTTCCTCGGTTGTGTGTACTGTGTCCAGTACATGGTGGTGTACCCCACCTCTCCGTCTTTCTGGAGCCCCTTCTGTCTCCTCTGTGAACACTTCTTTGAATCTCTTGTTGAGTTCCTCACATACTTCACGGTCATTTCTTGTTGTCTCTCCTCCTTCCTTCCTTAGCCTGATTACCTGGTCCTTAACGGTTGTTTTCTTCCTGATGTGGCTTCGGGTCAGATTTGGCTTTTGCTGCTATGTCGTTTTCATATTGACGTTGAGCCTCCCTTCTTATCTGTGCATATTCGTTTCTGGCTCTACGACTGCTCTCCTTATTCTCCTGGGTCCTTTGCCTTCTATATTTCTTCCATTCCCTAGCACACTTGGTTTTTGCCTCCTTGCATCTTTGGGTGAACCATGGGCTCATCCTGGCTTTTTCATTATTCCTGTTACCCTTGGGTACAAACCTCTCCTCAGCCTCCTTGCACATTGTTGCTACATATTCCATCATCTCATTAACTGGCTTCCCTGCCAGTTCTCTGTCCCACTGAACCTCATTCAGGAAGTTCCTCATTCCTGTGTAGTCCCCTTTCCTGTGGTTTGGTTTCATTTGTCCTTGCCTTCCTGCTTCCCCCTCCACTTGTAGCTCTACTGTGTATTCGAAGCTCAAAACCACATGATCGCTGGCCCCAAGGGGTCTTTCATATGTGATGTCCTCAATATCTGCACTACTCAAGGTGAATACTAAGTCCAGTCTTGCTGGTTCATCCTCTCCTCTCTCTCTTGTAGTGTCCCTTACGTGTTGGTACATGAAGTTTTCCAGTACCACCTCCATCATCTTAGCCCTCCATGTATCTTGGCCCCATGTGACTCCAAGTTCTCCCATTCGATCTCCTTGTGGTTAAAGTCGCCCATGATCAGGAGCTTTGCCCTGCATGCATGAGCTCTTCTGGCCACTGCAGCCAGTGTGTCAACCATCGCTCTATTGCTCTCGTCATACTCTTGCCTTGGCCTCCTGCTGTTCTGTGGTGGGTTATACATCACTGCAAGTATCACCTTGGGACCACCAGAGTGAAGTGTTCCCGCTATGTAATCACTTTGTTCTCCGCTGGCTCCTCTCTCCAGCTCATCAAAATTCCATCGGTGTTTGATCAGCTATACCACTCCTCCACCCCCCCCTGTTCCTTCTGTCTTTTCTCAGGATCTGGTATCCCGCTGGAAAGATGGTATCTGTTATCATACCTGTAAGCTTGGTTTCTGTGATCGCTATGATGTCTGGTGATGCCTCTTTGACTCTTTCGTGCCACTCCTCCCACTTGTTTGTTATTCCATCAGCGTTTGTGTACCATACCTTCAGTTTCCTTTCCAACACTGTGGTTTGGGGGGCCTGTGGGGGTGGGAGACCTGGTAGCTTACTGTGGGATTCTATGGTTGGGGGTTGGGTGGAACCTGTGGGTATGGATTGTATTGTGTGTTGGGATGGTGTGATAGGTTGTGGGGTTCTGAGGATAGTTGTGTGTGTGCTTGCCCTTGCTGCTCTGTTCTGCTCTGACTGACCTCTGCTGTTTCCATTCTTGTCTCCTTTCCTAGCTCCTTTCGCTTTTTTGTCCTCTCCCTCAGGTGCTTTCTCTGTGTTTGTGTTCTGTCTCTGTCTAGGAACACCTTCTTGTACTCTTCCGAACTTTTCAACTGTGGTTTCTCTTGGAGGATCCTGTTCCGCACTGGTTCTGTCCTGAGAATCAGCTTGATCGGTCGGTTTCTCCCCTTCAAGTACCCCCCTGTTCTCTGAAAATTTACAATCTCATCCATGTCTTCTCCCCCTATTTCCGTGATGATTTTCTCAATCTCCTTTCTTTCTTCCTGCCGTCTTTCAGTGTGTGTCCTTTCCTCTCTCTCCCGAAGCCCATGGATAATCACTGATTTTGCCCTTTCCTCCTCCCATTGCCTCTTCCTCTGTGACTCTGGTTCCTGTCTGCATGTGGTCATTTTCTCCCTTGATTTTTCCAGTGGCTCTTGGTAGCATGATTGTGCCTCAGCATTCGACCTATCTCCCTCTCCATCTGCACCCATCTGCTCTTCCCTTCCACTCACTGGCCCTTCTTTGCAGGCTGATATGACCTTAGCATAATTCATATCTCCTTCCTTCCTGTTCAGCCTCTCATCATCGTATGGTGTGTCTTCTCTGGTCACTACCCCTGAGACTTGCTTCAGCCTGTTTACCTCAAATTCTAGGACCTTTACCCTGGCTACTGCAGTTTCGACTTGTGCCTTCCATTTCTTCGTCTCCTTCTCCAACCTCTTTTCCCATTTCACAGAGAGCTCTTTCTCCATTTTTTCAGAAAGCTCTCCTAATTTTCTCTCCCATTCTTGCTCTATCCTTTTCCACTGTTCCTCCATCCATTCCTCCCTACCAGTACCATTGTCATCTGATCCCTGATTCCTGCGAGTCCCAACCATTTTTTTTTAATGAAAGAGAGAGAGAAAGAGAAAAAGAAAAAGGGGGAGAGAGTGAGAGATAGGGAGCGAGAGAGGGGTAGCCTAGAAGGAGGGGAAAAGAAGGGAAAAAGGGGGAGAAAGTGAAAAAGGGGGGAGTGACAAGGGAAGAGAGAGAGAGAGAAAAGAAGAGGAAGAGAGAGAGTAAGAGAGGAAGAGAGGAAGAGAGAGAGGGAGAGAGAGAGAGGAAGAGAGAGAGAAAGAGTGAAAGGAAGAGAGAGAGGAAGAGAGAGAGGAAGAGAGAGAGTATGAGAGAGAGGATGAGAGAGAGGATGAGAGAAAGGGGGAGAGAAAGAGAGAGAGAGAGAGAGAGAGAGAGAGAGAGAGAGAGAGAGAGAGAGAGAGAGAGAGAGAGAGAGAGAGAGAGAGAGAGAGAGAGAGGAAGAGAGAGGAGAGGAGAGGGAGAGAGATGGGGGGGGGAAAGGAAGGGTTATAGGGTCACTTCACAGGAAGGTGTAAAATCCTGTATATGTGTGTGTGTCTATATATGTGTGTGTGTGTGTCTGTATGTGTGTGTGTGTGTGTTTATGTGTGTGTTTGTGTGTGTGTGTGTGTGTGTGTGTGTGTGTGTGTGTGTGTGTGTGTGCATATGTGTGTGTGTGTGTGTGTGTGTGTGTGTGTGTGTGTGTGTGTGTGTGTGTGTGTGTGTGTGTGTGTGTGTGTGTGTGTGTGTGCTACAGCTATTCAAGTGCCTAACAACAGTGCTGTTCTCCCCAAGTGTGCGTGCATATGTTTATGTAAACAGTCCTTATTTCCCACGTATGTACTACATATGTATTGTATATGTACCTGATCTCTTGGTTCCCACTGTACTCTTATGCGTTTAAAATTAAGTTAAAAAATAAATACACTAGGCTTCGCCTATATGCCGCTACCTCTAAATTCTATTAAATGCCAGTAAATGCTGCTTATTCTAATTCTGATAGCTCAAGGAGAGTGACCCCCAATTCCAGCTAGAGACAGGTACTATTGACCCCATGCAACTCAAACTAGGTGAATATTACTTGCGGCTGGCAGTGGAGTAATGTTGCCGGTCTGTCCTGTCCCAGAAGTTGATGTTTGATGCTTCTCGGTAATTTTTCCACTAACTTCCTGTATGCGCTATATTCTCTAGCTCTTCTAATTTTTTCACTCACTCACTGTATTTACTGACACATCTATACATATCTCTTATCTCCCTGGTCTTGAGTCGCACTTATTCCTCAAAATACCCCACTGCGTTATTATGGCAACACTATTTAGGCCTGACACAACCGTTCACCCTTCCAACGGCCTCCACTAAACACTCAGCAACTATTTCCTTTGTTTTCTTTTCTGTGATCACTCATATTTCCTTTTTTCGGGGCTTAAGTGATTATATGCACTCTCATGCGTGCACACGCCTATATCCCACACTCTATTCCTTATGGCACAGTCAGAAATTATCACCAAAACACGAGCTCAAACCGCGTGACTCCTCCACGAGTGTACTCACCTAGTTGTACTCACCTAGTTGAGGTTGCGGGGGTCGAGTCCGAGCTCCTGGCCCCGCCTCTTCACTGATCGCTACTAGGTCACTCTCCCTGAGCCGTGAGCTTTATCGTACCTCTGCTTAAAGCTATGTATGGATCCTGCCTCCACTACATCGCTTCCCAAACTATTCCACTTACTGACTACTCTGTGGCTGAAGAAATACTTCCTAACATCCCTGTGATTCATCTGTGTCTTTAGCTTCCAACTGTGTCCCCTTGTTACTGTGTCCAATCTCTGGAACATCCTGTTTTTGTCCACCTTGTCAATTCCTCTCAGTATTTTGTATGTCGTTATCATGTCCCCCCTATCTCTCCTGTCCTCCAGTGTCGTCAGGTTGATTTCCCTTAACCTCTCCTCGTAGGACATACCTCTTAGCTCTGGGACTAGTCTTGTTGCAAACCTTTGCACTTTCTCTAGTTTCTTTACGTGCTTGGCTAGGTGTGTATGTGTGTGTGTGTGTGTGTGTGTGTGTGTGTGTGTGTGTGTGTGTGTGTGTGTGTGTGTGTGTGTGTGTGTGTGTGTGTGTGTGTGTGTGTGTGTGTTTGTGTGTGTGTGTGTGTGCTCACCTATATGTGGTTGCAGGGGTCGAGTCATAGCTCCTGTCCCCGCCTCTTCACTGGTCGATGCTATTTATGGAACTTGCTTCCACTACTTCACTCTCCAGATTATTCCAGTTCCTGACAACTCTAACACTAAAGAAATAATTCCTAACATCCCTATGACTCATCTGGGTTTTCAGTTTCCAATTGTGTCCCCTTGTTTCTGTATCCCATCTCTGAAACATGCGATCTTTGTCCACCTTGTCAATGCCTCTTAGTATTTTATACGTTGTTATCATGTCCCCTCTATCCCTCCTATCCTCTAGTGTCATCAGGTTGAGTTCCCTTAATCTCTCCTCATAAGACATACCCCTCAGTTCCGGGACTAATCGTGTTGCAAATTTTTGCACTTTCTCCAATTTCGTGACGTGTTTGACTAAGTGAGGGTTCCATACTGGCGCTGCATATTCCAGTATAGACCTGACGTATACAGTGTACAATGTCGTGAATGACTCCTTACTCAGATGCCTAAATGCCAGTCTCAGGTTTGCCAATCTCCCATATGCTGCAGCAGTTATTTGATTGATGTGTGCCTCAGGGGACATGTTCGTTATAATGCTTACCCCAAGATCCTTTTCTTTAACTGACGTTTGCAGCTGTTGGTTTCCTAACCTGTACTCCGTCTGCGGTCTTCTGTGTCCTTCCCCAATCTTCATGACCTTACACTTATTGGGGTTAAACTCCAGGAGCCATTTGTCGGACCATACTTGTAGTTTGTCCAGATTCCCTAGTAATCTTAACTGATCCTCGCCCACTTGTATTCTCCTCAACAGTTTCACATCATCAGCGAACAGTGACACTTATGAATCTATTCCTTCCACCATGTCATTCACGTATACAAGAAACAGCACCAGGCCTAGGACTGAACCTTGTGGAACCCCACTCGACACATTCGCCCACACCGACACTTCAGCACGTACCAACACACGTTGTTTCCTTCCTGTCAGGTATTCCCTGATCCATTGCAGTACTTTCCCTGTTATTCCTGCCTGCTCCTCTAATTTTTGCACCAGTCTCTTGTGTGGTACTGTGTCAAAAGTCTTCTTGCAATCTAAAAAGATGCAATCTACCCATCCCTCTCTCTCCTGTCTTACTCCTGTTACCTTATCGTAGAGCTCAAGTAAATTTGTGACACAGGATTTCCCATCTCTGAAGCCGTGCTGACTGTCATGTATGAGCCCAGTCTTTTCAATGTGTTCCACTACTTTTCTCCTGATAATCTTTTCCATGACTTTACATACTATACAAGTCAGTGACACTGGTCTGTAGTTTAATGCTGCCTGTCTGTCCCCTTTGTTAAAAATTGGAACTACATGTGCTGTATTCCACGCCTCAGGCAACTGCCCTGATTTGATAGATTTACTGAAGATTGCTGCTAGCGGCACACACAGTTCCTCTGCTCCCTCTCTCAGTATTCATGGAGATATGTTATCTGGACCCACCGCCTTTGAGGTATCGAGTTCGTCTAGTAGTTTCTTCACCTCTACCTTGGTTATGTGTATTGTGTCCAGCACCTGCTGGTGCACCCTACCTCCACAGTTTGCTGGAAGCATTCCTGACTCTATTGTGAATACTTCTCTAAATCTTTTGTTTAGTTTATCACATACTTCTTGGTCACTCTTCGTGATCTTCCCTCCTTCTTTCCTCAGCCTGATTACCTGGTCCTTGACTGTTGTTTTTCTCCTAATGTGACTGTATAACACCTTTGGTTCAGATTTGGCTTTTGATGCTATGTCGTTCTCGTATTGCCTCTGGGCCTCTCTCCTTATCCTTGCATATTCGTTTCTGGTTCTTCTGCTCAGCTCCTTGTTTTCTTGAGTCCTTTGCCTTCTATACATTTTCCATGCTCTAGCACACTTGGCTTTGGCCTCTTTACACCTACAATTAAACCATGGGCTCACTCTGGCCTTACCATTTTTTCTGTTGCCCTTTGGTATGAACCTTTCCTCTGCCTCCCTCCACTTAGTGGTTACTATTTCCATCATTTCATTTACTGTCCTTCCATCTAGTTCTCTTTCGCACTGCACTTCATGCAGGAAACTTCTCATTCCTATGTAGTCCCCTTTTTTGAAGTTTGGTTTCTCTCTTTGTTCTCGTGCTGCTTCATTCTCCACTTTTAACTCGACAAGATATTCAAAACTCAGGACATCATTATCACTAGCGCCAAGAGGTCTTTCGTGGGTGATATCCCTATTCAAGGTGAATATGAGATCCAGCCTTGCTGCAACATCCTCTCCTCTCTCTCTGGTTGTATTCCTAACATGTTGATGCATGAAGTTCTCCAATACAGTCTACAGCACCTTAGCCCTCCATGTTTCTGGTCCCCCATGTGGCTCTAGGTTTTCCCAGTCAATCTCTTTATGATTGAAATCCCCCATTATAAGCAATTTTGTCCTACCCATATGAGCCCTCCTGGCCACTTCAGCTAGTGTATCCACCATTGCCCTATTGCGCACATCATACTCTTCTCTTGTTCTCCTGCTGTTAAGTGGTGGGTTATACATCACTGCTATCATCACCTTTGGACCACCAGTCTGAAGTGTTCCTACAATGAAGTCGTCTGTTTCCCTTCTTTCCATTCCTCCCATCTCTTCAAAACTCCACTGGTTTTTTTTATGAGCAATGCTACTCCTCCCCCTCCTCTGTTCTCTGTCTTTCCTCATAATCTGATATCCAGGTGGAAAAATTGCATCTGTTATCATCCCTGTAAGTTTTGTCCCTGTTAGTGCTATGATGTCAGGTGGTGTATCAATGATGCGTTCTTGTCATTCTTCACTCTTATTTGTTATTCCATCTGCATTGGTGTACCATACCTTCAGCTTCCTCTCCATTACTGTATTTTGGGAGATGGAAGAGGAAGGGGCAGGCTGGGAGGGTGGGAGGCTGCTGTGATTGTGGAATTAGTGCTTGGGGTGGGATGGCTATTGAGTGAGGTTCGTTTCTGTTTACTGTGTTTGGTTGATATGTGGTGACAGGGGTTGAGAGGTTTCTGTAAGCATTTGTGTTTGATGTTCCCCCAAAGGCTGAGTTTTCCTGTCTGTCGTTGCCTGTCCTGTCTCTCTTTCCTTCCACTGGTTGTTTTGCTCTCATTTTCAGTTGTTCCCTATCCTTTCGTGTTCTGTCTCGATTTAGGAACACTTTTTGATAATCTGGAGAGTCCTTTAACAATGGTTTCTGTTGTAGTATCCTGTTCCTTACCACATCTGTCTTGAATGTCAATCTGATTGGTCGATTTTATTCCCTCGAATACCCCCAAGTCTGTGAAAATTTTCTACCTGAGACATGTCCCTCTCTCCTGTTATTGCAATGATGTTCTTAATCTCTGTTTTCTCCCACTGCTTTCATTCATCATAGGTCTGCTCTTCAGCCTCCTGAAGCCCATGAATAATTATTGACCTCTCCCTCTCCTCTTCCCATTTCTTTTCCCCGTGTATCTCTGGATCTGATTTAAGCATCTCCTTTGCTGTTTCCCTAATCATCTCCCAGACACCATGATGGCCTGATATTACTGCTGCAAAAGACTGCTTAGATCCATCCCCTCCTTCAGTCCCCTCGCTGCCTGCTGATGTTCCCATTTCAGTCATCTTGCTCCTTTCAGAACTCATGTTTAGATCCTGCATCAGCACATCCATTTCTTCCTCCAATCTCTGTATCTTTTCCTCAGCTACTATAGCTCGTGATTCCCACTTCTTGCTCTCTGCAGATATTTGCTCTAACATGTTGCAAAGCTCGTTTAACCTTTTCTCCAATTGTTGTTCCATTTTGTTCTTGAGCCGTTCTACCCATTCTTCCTTTTCCGACCAGCCATCGGTTCCCTTGCCTTTACGTCCTCCCTTTTGAGAGCCCATTTTGTTTTTATCCTGTTGGGATATTCTAGCTGCTTCAGCTTATCGTAAAAATGTGTGTGTGTGGTGTGGGGATTTATGAGCTAATGTGTTAGGTTAGGTTTGTGTGTGTGTGTGTGTGTGTGTGTGTGTGTGTACTCACCTATTTGTGGTTGCAGGGGTCGATTCATAGCTCATGGACTCGCCTCTTCGCTGATTGCTACTAGGTCCTCTCTCTTCCTGCCCCATGAGCTTTATCATACCTCGCCTTAAAACTATGTATGGTTCCCGCCTCCACTATGTCACTTTCTAGGCTATTCCACGGACTGACTACTCTGTGACTGAAGAAATACTTCTTAACATCCCTCTGACTCATCTGAGTCTTCAACTTCCAATTGTGACCTCTTGTGTCTGTGTCCCTTCTCTGGAACATCCCGTCTTTGTCCACCTTGTCTATTCTGTGCAGTATTTTATATGTTGTTATCATGTCTCCCCTGACCCTCCTGTCCTCCAGTGTCGTCAGGCCGATTTCCCTCAACCTTTCTTCGTAGGACAATCCCCGTAGCTCTGGAACTAGTTTTGTTGCAAACCTTTGCACTTTCTCTAATTTCTTGACGTGCTTGACTAGGTGTGGATTCCAAACTGGTGCTGCATACTCCAGTATGGGCCTGACGTAAATGGTATACAGAGTCTTGAACGACTCCTTACTGAGGTATCGGAACGCTATCCGTAGGTTTGCCAGGCGCCCGTATGCTGCAGCAGTTATCTGATTGATGTGCGCCTCAGGAGATATGCTCGGTGTTATACTCACCCCCAGATCTTTTTCCTTGAGTGAGGTTTGCAGTCTTTGGCCATCTAAACTATATTGTGTCTGCGGCCTTCTTTGCCCTTCCCCAATGTTCATGACTTTGCATTTGGCAGGGTTAAACTCAAGGAGCCAGTTGCTGGACCAGGCTTGTAGCCTGTCCAGGTCTCTTTGTAGTCCTGCCTGATCCTCATCCGATTTGATTCTTCTCATTAACTTCACATCATCTGCAAACAAGGACACTTCTGAGTCTATCCCTTCCGTTATGTCGATCACATATACCAAGAACAGCACAGGTCCTAGGATAGCTCCCTGTGGAACCCCGCTTGTCACAGGCGCCCACTCTGTACTCACCTATTTGTACTCACCTATTTGTGGTTGCAGGGGTCGAGTCCTAGCTCCTGGCCCCGCCTCTTCACCGGTTGCTACTAGACCCTCTCTCTCCCCGCTCCATGAGCTTTATCAAACCTCGTCTTAAAACTGTGTATGGTTCCTGCCTCCACTACGTCATTTTCTAGGCTATTCCACTGCCTTACAACTCTATGACTGAAGAAATACTTCCTACTATCTCTCTGACTCATTTGTGTCTTCAACTTCCAATTGTGGCCTCTTGTTTCTGTGTCCCCTCCCTGGAACATCCTGTCCTTGTCCACCTTGTCTATTCCACGCAGCATTTTATATGTCGTTATCATGTCTCCCCTGACCCTCCTGTCCTCCAGTGTCGTCAGGCCGATTTCCCTTAATCTTTCTTCATAGGACATTCCCCTTAGCTCTGGAACTAACCTTGTTGCAAACCTTTGTACTTTCTCTAGTTTCTTGACGTGCTTTATCAAGTGCGGGTTCCAAACAGGTGCTGCATACTCCAGTATGGGCCTGACATACACGGTGTACAGTGTCTTGAATGATTCCTTACTAAGGTGTCGGAATGCTGTTCTCAGGTTTGCCAGGCGCCCATATGCTGCAGCAGTTATCTGATTGATGTGTGCTTCCGGAGACATGCTCGGTGTTATACTCACCCCAAGATCTTTCTCCTTGAGTGAGGTTTGCAGTCTTTGGCCACCTAGCCTATACTCTGTCTGTGGTCTTCTGTGCCCTTCCCCTATCTTCATGACTTTGCATTTGGCAGGATTAAATTCGAGAAGCCATTTGCTGGACCAGGTGTCCAGTCTGTCCAGGTCTCTTTGAAGTCCTGCCTGGTCCTCATCAGATTTAATTCTCCTCATTAACTTCACATCATCTGCAAACAGGGACACTTCTGAGTCTAACCCTTCCGTCATGTCGTTCACATATACCAAAAATAGCACTGGTCCTAGGACCGACCCCTGTGGGACCCCGCTCGTCACAGGTGCCCACTGTGATACATCATTACGTACCATGACTCGTTGTTGCCTCCCTGTCAGGTATTCTCTGATCCATTGCAGTGCCCTTCCTGTTATATGCGCCTGATGCTCTAGCTTCTGCACTAATCTCTTGTGAGGAACTGTGTCAAAGGCCTTCTTGCAGTCCAAGAAGATGCAATCAACCCACCCCTCTCTCTCTTGTCTTACTTCTGTTATTTTATCATAAAACTCCAGAAGGTTTGTGACACAGGATTTGCCTTCCGTGAATCCGTGCTGGTTGGCATTTATACTCCTGTTCCGTTCCAGGTGCTCCACCACTCTCCTCCTGATAATCTTCTCCATAATTTTGCATACTATACACGTCAATGACACAGGTCTATAGTTTAGTGCCTCTTTTCTGTCTCCTTTTTTGAAAATGGGAACTACATTTGCCGTCTTCCATACCTCAGGTAGTTGCCCAGTTTCCAGGGATGTGTTCAAGATTGTGGTAAGTGGTACGCACAACATATCTGCTCCCTCTCTAAGGACCCATGGAGAGATGTTGTCCGGTCCCATTGCCTTTGAGGTATCGATGTCCCTTAGCAGTTTCTTCACCTCCTCCTCATCTGTATGTATGTCGTCCAACACTTGTTGGTGTATTCCTTGTTGGTGTCCCCATCTGGTCTGTCCCCCCAGAGTCCTTCCTGTCTCTACTGTAAATACTTCCTTAAATCTCGTGTTGAGCTCCTCACATACCTCTTGATCGTTTCTTGTGAGTTCTCCACCTTCTTTCCTCAGCCTTATCACCTGGTCCTTGACTGTTGTCTTCCTCCTAATGTGGCTATACAGCAGTTTCGGGTCAGATTTGACTTTCGATGCTATGTCGTTTTCATATTGTCGCTGGGCCTCCCTCCTTATCTGCGCATACTCGTTTCTGGCTCTTCTACTAATCTCCTTGTTTTCCTGGGTCCTATGCCTCCTGTACCTTTTACATTCCCTGTTGCACTTAGTTTTTGCCTCCCTACACCTTCGGGTAAACCAAGGACTCGTTTTGGTCTTCCTATTATTTCTGTTTCCCTTGGGAACAAAACTTTCCTCTGCCTCCTTGCACTTTGTTGCCACATATTCCATCATCTCGTTTACTGATTTTCCTACCATTTCTCTGTCCCACTGAACCTCCTGCAGGAAGTTTCTCATACCTGTGTAGTCCCCTCTTTTATAGTTTGGCCTGTCCCCTTCAGTTCCTGTTACCTTCTCCACTTGTAACTCTACTATATAGTCAAAACTCAGAACCACATGATCGCTAGCTCCAAGGGGCCTCTCGTAAGTGATGTCCTCGATGTCTGAACTGCTCAGGGTGAACACAAGATCCAGTCTTGCTGGCTCATCCTCCCCTCTCTCTCTGGTTGTGTCCCTGACATGTTGATGCATGAGGTTTTCAAGTACCACATCCATCATCTTGGCTCTCCATGTTTCGGGACCCCCATGTGGCTCCAGGTTTTCCCAGTCGATCTCCCTGTGGTTGAAATCGCCCATTACCAGTAACTTTGCTCTGCTCGAGTGAGCTCTTCTTGCCACCTCAGCCAGTGTGTCCACCATCACCCTGTTGTTTTCTTCGTACTCCTCTCTTGGCCTCCTGCAGTTCTGTGGTGGGTTATACATCACTCCAATGACTACTTTATGTTCTCCGGACTGAATTGTACCTACAATGTAGTCTCTTTCTCCAATCATGTCCATGCCTTCCATTTCCTCAAATCCCCATTGGTGTTTTATGAGCAGTGCAACCCCTCCTCCCCCTCTACTCCTTCTATCTTTCCTCAGGATCTGATATCCTGTTGGGAAGATTGTGTCTGTTATTGTCTCAGCGAGTTTTGTTTCTGTGACTGCTATGATGTCTGGGGATTTTTCACTGATTCTTTCATTCCACTCCTCATGTTTATTCGTTATTCCATCCGCGTTTGTGTACCAAACCTTTAGTTTCTTTTCTATCATTGTGGTCATGCAAGTATATTGGGGTTGGGGGAGCGAGAGCCTTGGTGGGGGCCTATATGGGGCTGTGGTGTAGGTGGGGTATGTGTTGATGGGGGTGGGGTCAGAATGCCCATAAGGGACAGCTGTTGGGGTGAGGTTTGTGATATGGGGGTTGGTGGCAGAGGGAACAGTGAGTGGGTTGTAGTATAGGTTGCTCAGTTGCGTTGGGAATGTCGCGGGTGGAGTCTTTTGGCGGGAGATTCTGTGGAGTGTGTTTGCCCTTCCTCCTGTGTCTGGGTCCTGCTCATTTTCATTGCTTCTCGTTCCTCCTTGCGTCTCTGTACCCTCTCTTTCAGTGTAGTCCTTTCTTCTTGTGTTCTGTCGCGGTCGAGGTATACTCTCTGGTACCCGTCTTTGTCCCTCAGTCTTGCTTTCTCTTGCAGAATCCTGGTTCGAACTGATTCTTCCTTGAAAGTTACTCTGACAGGCCGTATCCTTCCACTCGCAAACCACCCAATTCTCTGAAAATTTGTCACCTGGGTCATATTGCCCTCCCCTATTGTTTTCATGATGCCTTCAATCATTTTTTTCTCCTCCTGTTTTATTTCTTCAAAGTTGGCCCCCTTGGCTTCTTGGAGCCCGTACACAAAAACTGACCTCGCCCTTTCCTCCTCGCACTGAGTCTCCATCTGCTTCCTCTGAGGCATTTTATTTCCTTCCATTGACATGTTCTTGCCTTCAGTCCCTGTCATATCTGAAACTTCTATTCTCAGTGAACTGTCTTTCCTGGCCAGCTGTCCCTTGCTACTGCAGTTGGCTGTTAGAATCTCTGCATATAACAAACCTTCATTGTCTTCGGACCTGTCGCTTGATCTTAGTGTGCTCATCGTCTTTTCCCTGGCCCCACGTGGGTCTGATAGGGCCTTCGTGTACGGCATGTCTCCGTTGTTGCTTACCATCCCCTTGTCAGCGCCTGACTTTGAATTTCCTTCATTGTCTTCAGACCTGTCGTTTGATCTCAGTGTGCTCATCGTCTTTTCCCTGGCCCCACGTAGGTCTGATAGGGCCTTCGTGTACGGCATGTCTCCGTTGTTGCTTACCATCCCCTTGTCTGCGCCTGACTTTGAATTTCCTGATGTCACATCTGAATTGTCATTTGTCTCTCTAATCTGTTTCAGGCTTTGCAGTTTCTCTTCTAAGCACTGTATCCTAGCTTCTGCTGCTAAGACCTGTACTTCCCACTTCCTGCACTCTTCAGCTATCCGCTCCTCCATTTTCTTACCAAGCTCTACTATCTTCCTTCCCCACTCTTCATCCCTTTTTTTGAGCTCTAACTCCCAGTCTTTCCTCCCTGTGTGTGTGTATGTGTGTGTGTGTGTGTGTGTGTGTGTGTGTGTGTGTATGTGTGTGTGTGTACTCACCTAATTGTACTCACCTAATTGTGGTTGCAGGGGTCGAGACTCAGCTCCTGGCCCTGCCTCTTCACTGATCGCTACTGGGTCCTCTCTCTCTCTGCTTCCTGAGCTTTGTCATACCTCTTCTTAAAACTATGTATGGTTCCTGCCTCCAGTACTTCACTTGCTAGGCTTTTCCACTTGCTGACAACTCTATGACTGAAGAAATACTTCCTAACGTCCCTGAGTCTTCAGCTTCCAGTTGTGACCCCTTGTCCCTGTGTCCCCTCTCTGGAACATCCTATCTCTGTCCACCTTGTCTATTCTCTGCAGTATCTTGTATGTCGTTATCATGTCTCCCCTGACCCTTCTGTCCTCCAGTGTCGTCAGTCCGATTTCCCTTAACCTTTCCTCGTACGACATTCCCTTGAGCTCTGGGATTAGCCTTGTTGCAAACCTTTGTACTTTCTCTAACTTCTTGACGTGCTTGACCAGGTGTGGGTTCCAGACTGGTGCTGCATACTCCAGTATGGGCCTAACATACACAGTGTACAGTGTCTTGAACGATTCCGTATTAAGGTATCGGTTGATGTGTGCCTCCGGTGATGTGCTCGGTGTTATGGTCACCCCAAGGTCTTTCTCCCTGAGTGAGGTCTGTAGTCTTTCTCCACCTAGCCTATACTCTGTCTGCGGTCTTCTTTGCCCCTCCCCAATCTTCATGACTTTGCATTTGGCTGGATTGAATTCGAGAAGCCAGTTTCTGGACCACATGTCCAGCCTGTCCAGGCCTCTTTGCAGTCCTGCCTCATCCTCGTCCGATTTAATTCTTCTCATCAACTTCATGTCATCTGCGAACAGGGACACTTCAGAGTCTATTCCTTCCATCATGTCGTTCACATATATCAAAAATAGCACTGGTCCTAGAACTGACCCCTGTGGGACCCCGCTCGTAACAGGCACCCACTGTGTTACCTCTTCACGTACCATGACTCGTTGCTGCCTCCCTGTCAGGTATTCCCTTATCCATTGCAGTGCCCTCCCTTTTACATGCGCCTGATCCTCCAGCTTCTGCACTAATCTCTTGTGGGGAACTGTGTCAAAGGCCTTCCTGCAGTCTAGGAAAACGCAATCTACCCACCCCTCTCTCTCGTGTCTTACTTCTGTTACCTTGTCATAAAACTCCAGGAGGTTTGTGATACAAGATTTGCCTTCCATGAGCCCATGCTGGTTTTCATTTATAATCTTGTTCCTTTCCAGGTGTTCGACCACTCTCCTCCTCATAATCATCTCCATGACTTTGCACACAATACATGTCAGAGACACAGGTCTGTAGTTTAGTGCCTCGTTTCTGTTTCCTTTCTTAAATATGGGGACTACATTAGCTGTCTTCTCAGGTAGTTGCCCAGTTTCAAGGGATATGTTGAAGATTGTGGTTAGAGGCACGCACAGCATCTCTGCACCTTCTCTAAGGACCCATGGGGAGATGTCCGGTCCCATCGCCTTTGAGGTGTCAAGGTCACTTAAGAGCTTCTTCACCTCCTCCTCAGTTGTTCGTATGTCATCCTACACTTGTTGTTATATTCCCTCTTGATGTTCCCTTCTGTGCTGTCTTCTTACAGCCCTTCCTGTCTCTACTGTAAAAACTTCCTTAAATCTCCTGTTCAGCTCCTCACATACCTCCTGATCATTTCTTGTGAGTTCTCCACCTTCTGTCCTTAATCTGATCACCTGGTCTTTGACTGTTGTCTTCCTCCTGATGTGGCTATACAACAGTTTCGGGTCAGTCTTGATTCTCGATGCTATGTCATTTTCATACTGTCGCTGGGCCTCCCTCCTTACCTGTGAATACTCATTCCTGGCTCTGCGACTGATCTCCCTATTTTCATGTGTTCTCTGCCTTCTGTACTTTTTCCATTCTCTATTGCACTTTGTTTTTGCCTCCTTACACCGTCGGGTAAACCAGGGGCTCGTTCTGGTCTTCCCGTTGTCACTGTTGCCCTTGGGAATAAACCTTTCCACTGCCTCCTTGCATTTTGTTGTTACATATTCCATCATTTAATTTACTGGCTTTCCTGCCAGTTCTCTGTCCCACTGGACCTCACGCAGGAAGTTCTTCAACCCTATGTAGTCCCCTCTTTTATAGTCAGGCTTTTCCCATTCAACTCCTGTTATTCTACTATGTATTCAAAGCACAGAACCACGTGGTCGCTAGCTCCTAGGGGACTCTCATAGATGTCCTCAATGTCTGAGCTGCCCAGGGTGAATACAAGGTCCAATCTTGCTGGTTCATCCTCCTTTCTCACTCTGGTAGTGTCCTTAACATGTTGGTACATGAGGTTTTCCAGCACCACGTCCAACATCCTGGCTCTCCATGTTTCGGGACCCCCATGTGGCTCCAGGTTTTCCCAGTCGATCTCCCTGTGGTTGAAATCCCCCATAACCAGCAACTTTGCTCTGCTGGAGTGAGCTCTTCTTGCCACCTCAGCAAGTGTGTCCACCATTGCTCTGTTGCTCTCTTCATATTCCTCTCTTGGCCTCCTGCAGTTCTGTGGTGGATTATACATCACTGCAATGACCACTTTGTGTTCCCCAGACTGAAGTGTACCTACTATGTAGTCTCTTTCTCCCGTCTCATCTATGCCTTCCATTTTCTCGAATTTCCATCTGTTTTTTTACGAGCAGAGCAACCCCACCATCCCCCCTGCCCCTTCTATCTTTCCTCATGATCTGGTATCCTGGTGGGAAGATTGCATCTGTTATTGTCTCCGTGAGTTTCGTTTCTGTAACTGCTATGATGTCTGGGGACTTCTCATTGATTCTTTCTTGCCATTCCTCATGTTTATTCGTTAATCCATCTGCATTTGTGTACCAAACCTTCAACTTCTGTTCTAATACTGTAACTGTGGTGCGGGGGGTGGAAACAGACGGATCGGTGTGTGATGGTTGGTTTGGATTGTTCAGTTGCCTTGGGGGTGTCATGGCTGGAGTCCTTCTGCAGGTGTTTCTGGGGGGAGCGCTTGTCCTTCCATTTGATCCTGGGTTATTCTGCTCTCCTTTTTCATTTCCTCCCATTTCTCCTTTCGCTTTTGAACTCTCTCTTTCATTGTCTTCCTTTCATCCTGTGTTCTGCCTCGATCGAGGTACACACTCCGGAACTCCTGCTTGCCTCTCAGCCGTGCTATCTCCTGCAGGATCATGGTTTGGGTTGATTCTGCCTTGAAAATTACTTTGAGAGGCCGATTCCTTTTCTTTGTGAACCACCCAATTCTCCGAAAATTTGCCACCTGGGTCATGTCCCCCTCGCCTATCACCTTCATGATATCTTCAATCGCTTTTTTCTCCTCCTGCTTTCTTTCATCATAAGTTTCCCCTTTATCTTCGTCTAGCCCATAGACAAACACGGATCTCTCCCTTTCCACCTCCCACTGTGACTCCCATTGCATCCTCTGATGTGTTTTAGTTTCTTCCCGTGGAGTGTTCCTTCCTTCAGTCCCTTCCCTAGTTATGGCCCCTATGCTTCATGGTTTGTCCTTCCTGCTCACCTGTTCCTGGCCCCCACAGGTATCTGGTAAGGTCCTTGCACATGTCCTAGTTCCTTCAATGTCTTCCAAACTCTCATTCTGTCCTAGTGCTCCCTGTCTTTGTTTTGGCCCCATGTGGGTTTGACAGGACCTCTGCATACAGTTTAGTTTCCATGCTTCCTTCAGACCTGTTGTCTGTGTTTCATGTAGCCATTGCCGATGCTACTTCTGTAATATCTTTGTCTCTGTGCTGTTTCAGATGTCTCAGCTCCTCTTCTAATCTCTCTATCTTGATTTCTGCTGCTGTGGCCTGTTGCTTCCACCTTCTGCATTCTGCTGCTAACCTCTCTTCCATTTTCCTTTCCAGCTCATCTAGTCTCCTTCCCCAGTCTTTCTCCCTTTTTTGAGCTCTACCTCCCATTCCTCCCTCCCAGATTCGTCCTTGGAGCCCCTTGTCCTCATCCTGGTTCTAGATTCCCCCGTTGCTCCACAGAAGGGGGGACGGGTGGGTAGGGGGAGGGGAATAGATGGTTAGGAGGAGAGGGGATGGATGGTTGTGGGGGAGGGGGAGGATGGTTATTGGAGGGGTAGAGATAGTTGGGGGAGGGGGTTAGATGGTTTGAGCGAGAGAGGGGATGGATGGTGATGGGGGAGGGGGAGGATGGGTATTGGAGGGAGGGAGGTAGTTGGGGGGGTTAGACGGTTTGGGGAGGGGATAGGTGGTTTGGGGGAGGGGTAGGTGGCTAAGGTGAGGTGGTTAGGGAAGGGGGACAGGTGGTTAGGGGAGGGGGGTACGTGTTTGTGTCAAGTGGTGGAGGGTGTGTGTGGGTGAGTGTGTGTGTGTGTATGTGTGTGTGTACATGTGTGTGTGTGTGTGTGTGGTGTGTGTGTGGTGTGTGTGTGTGGTGTGTGTGTGTGTGGTGTGTGTGTGTGGTGTGTGTGTGTGGGGTGTGTGTGTGGTGTGTGTGTGTGTGTGTGGTGTGTGTGTGTGTGGTGTGTGTGTGGTGTGTGTGTGGTGTGTGTGTGTGTGTGTGGGGTGTGTATGTGTGGTGTGTGTGTGTGGTGTGTGTGTGTGTGTGTGTGGTGTGTGTGTGTGTGGTGTGTGTGTGTGTGTGTGTGTGTGTGTGTGTGTGTGTGTGTGTGTATGTGTGTGTGTGTGTGTGGTGTGTGTGTGTGTGGTGTGTGTGTGTGTGTGTGTGTGTGTGTGTGTGTGTGTGTGTGTGTATGTGTGTGTGTGTGTGTGTGTGTGTGTTTGTGTGTGTGTGTGTGTGTGCATGTGTTTATGTTTGTGTGTGTGTGTGTGTGTATGTTGTTATGCAGGGTTCTGCATGACATCGTAATGTACATATAGTGGAGAAGTGTGCCATAATAGTATGAATATTATAGTTGTAAAGAATAATTTTATATTAAAATGGTATAAAATACCGACAGGTTGTTAGGTAAGACACATATGCAACAGTTAGGTATCTTTATTATGAAACGTTTCGCCTACACAGTAGGCTTCTTCAGTCAAGTACAGAAAAGTTGATAGAAGCAGAAGATACTTTAAGGGTGATGGACTGATTACATCGTCTTCAAGTATCTTCTGCTTCTATCAACTTTTCTCTACTTGACTGAAGAAGCCTACTGTGTAGGCGAAACGTTTCATAATAAAGATACTAACTGTAAACCTAACAACAATAATTTTATAATTGTACTCTAACTGTAATTATAAAGAAATTCTGTTAATGATTTATTTTCCAAGGATGTTTGGGTACGCGGAGTAAGCGTGGTTTGAGAGAGTCACGTGACGTTAGCATGGTGTGTAGAGGCTGGCGTCGGAGATGCTGTGTATTTAAGATAAGTTTGTAGTTGTGCACTCATTTTGTTTATCCAACTCAAGCCATAGGCTCTCATATGGCTTACCTGTATGTTCACCCAAGCTCTGACATGGTCAGGGTGCTGTGGGATGAGTGAGGAAATAAGAAATGAGGTTGGGAGTGGAGTAAAGAGGGCCTTGCGCTGACGAGGCTATATAGGTGTTATGGTGGCTGGACCTCGAACCAGCAGCTACTTGTGTACTCTCATTTGGGCGTTTAGGATTAAGGTGTTTTTGTTATGTTATGTTTTGTTGACTAAATAGATATATTTTCCTAATTGGGATTTTTTGAATAACCCTCTGTTACCCAACCCCTTTAAGTACACATACCAGTTTAGCGCTTTCTGTTTTGACTGGGATAGCCCTGGGTGGCCTGTTTGGGCTTGAGATGTGAGTAACATTTACCTTTGCCCTTAGACCAGGCTCAAGCCCCCAGCTATCCCACATTTTTGCATAACATGGGGGCCTGTATATGGGAGAATTATCAACTTTTATGTGGTAATTCAAATTTGCAACCTGGAAAGTCAATAATCATTCTTTACTGGGTTGGTCAGAGGAAGCATTCACTATAACACTCACACTAAAATAATAATTTACCTTTGTTTGCAATATTGCTGGTTTTTAGGGTGTTATTATTAATTAATACCCTGTGAATAATTTATTTTTGTGTGCAACATTGCTAATTTTAGGGTGTTATTATTAACTAAACCCTGTGAATAATTTATCTTTCTGTATAATATTGCTGGTTTTAGGGTGTTATTATTAATTAATACTCTGTAAATCATTTACCTTTCTGTGCCATATTGTTGATTTTTAGGGTGTTATTAATACTTGATATTTTGTGCATAATTTACCCTTGCAGGTACAATCTTGCTGATTTTTAGGGGGTTATGCTCACCTAAATTTCTGGGAATAATTTACCTTTTGCAGGAGTTGACCTTCTACTAGGCAACAACGTTGTGGGACTCCTCAAAAGTGAGGAATGTTTGGTTTTGCAGGACCCTGCTTTACAAGGTGGTAATGACGCAATTGGAGCAACGGTTCCTGAAAATTTTTCAATGTGCTTTCGGACTAAACAGGGGAACAAGGCAGGAGCTGTGCCTCCCTGTGGCCCTTCTGCACACTGTGGTGATGGTTTGGGCATGGGGAGCCTGTTCATTGAGTCTGACCTGCAGGAGACTCTGAGCAGTGATGAACCGGCTCAACCGGAACTCGGTTGGAGAAGTGGTCTTGGGGCTGATGTGGGAAAAAATCCCCTGACTCTGCAGCAGCTGAGTGAGGCCCAGGAAGGTTGTGACCTCCGGAACGCTATTCATTTATCAGTTGTCGCCGAGGATGTGGTTCCCAAATTTACCAAGTGTTTATTTTGCAGAGTTGATCAAATGAGCAAGACTCTTTTTAAGAGGACCTGTGCTTACGTGGCTGCGGCAGAACTATTAAAGTGTCTTTGTCAGTATTTTTTTTTACAGATTCTGAAGGAACGGCATTTCAGTGTTAAGACGGAAGAGCTAAATAATCAGTGTTTATTAATAAATTCCTTTTCTAACAGGTTACCAGAGTCTATACCCTATCTGATTAATTTTGTGTGTGTGGTTTTGAGATTTCTGGTGAAACATTTTAGTCTCTTAGGCTTTGCACAAATCACCCAGAAGTCATATTTTATGAAATGTCATGTAGTTTTGAGAGGCCTACTTGAGGTTAAATTTACCAATGTATATCATCCTAGGAGTCAAAGAAAAGCTCCATGGTTTTCCCAGTCTCTCAGGGCAATGCATGTTTGTTTTCCCCAGTACCAGAAGGACTGGGAGGAGGGAATTTCCCTCCCTTTCATTACCGTGTGGGGAAGCACTCTGGAATCATAAAGTCATGTGCTACGTGAGGATGGTGATGTTTCCCCGGCGGTGTTTTTTCTCGGTTTCAGAAAATTCTTGGCTAAGATGAGGTCGATGGCACTAGTGCACCAGTCTGCCAGTCCGCCCAGGATGACGTGGGACTATGAGGTGGTGCTACACATTCTGGAAGCTGGAGAGATGGGATTGGCATTGGAGCCGGGTCCTGGGAAGGCTATGATGGAACTGTGTGGTGACTTCAAAATGATGATGGATAAAGTCCCTGAGAAAGATAATGTAAGCAGGAAAATTGTAAGAGATTGTGGATGATTTGGATCTTCTGAAAGACTGGTTGAAGTGTTGGCTCAGCCATGGTGCACCTTAGTGAAAGAGTTTTGGGATGCTGAAAAATGGGGCCATGTTAAACCCCATGAGGTAGAAGTTTCCGAATTTGTGAAATGTCAGCAGGCCTGGCATGATGTAAGCTGGGGTGAAATAGGTTCCTTGAAGGAAGTGAAGTGTTTATTTCTAGAGACTGTGTGTGTATCCGGCGAGAGTCGGTGGACGTTGTCTTTTACTGGTCTCACACTAGGTGATACCTTGAAAACGTGCACTGACTGCCGCCAGGTACAGTTAAAAAATAAGGTTTTGTCTCCTCTTTATGAACTACATGCAAATTGTGTGGGTGGGTCATCTGTTTCCCATGACCATGTGTGCCAAGGACACACCCGTATTTGTAACTTTAATATCTCTGTGCATGTACCTTTTGTATGCCATTAACCCTCAAAATCTTTTATGTGTAATCCTGAGTTACCCACCCCGGGTTTTGCAAAATGATACAGAGGTTGGGTCAGTCTTGTGCAGGGTAGAGCAGGAGAAGTAATGCCACTCGGCTGCTTCTCAGCAAAAAGTAGCAGGCATCAAAGAAGTTATACCTCCATAGAAAAGTAGGCTCTTGCTTTAGTGTTGGCAGTGCAACATTTTGAGGTGTACATATCTTCATCAGTTCACCCTATAGCTGTGTATAGTGACCATATTCCTTTACGTTTCCTTCACTTAATGAGGCACCACAATCAGAGACTTACAAGGTGGGCCTTGTTTCTCAAACTTATTAATCTTGTGATTCATTATGTGAAGGGAGCGGAGAATGCGGTTGCTAATACCTTGTCTTGTGTTTAAAGTGCATGATGTAGTGTACAGATCACTTATCTATTCTTATTTTGCAGTGGTTTGTGGTAGACGAGTAGATGGAACCCTGGACCACCCAAAGGAGAAGGGCAGGTTGAGCTGGAGCTGGAGGTATCAGGATTCCCTAGTGTATGCGTGTTTAGGGGGGGTAGTCACATCAAAGGCCATGCCTAGGTAAGGTATGCTACGTTTTTAGGTGTTGGCTGGAATGCCTCGCCTGTTTCATGTTGGTATAGGGACTGTTGGACCTAACTTTTTAGTGAATTGTGGGGCTGGCGGTGATGCCCTCCACTGTTTGGGTCATGTCTTTTGATCCGAGGTGTTTTAATTCTCCAGGACTCTTTTTCAATTTTTCCTTTTTGGATCACTGCTGGGGTGACTCCAGGGTCCTTGCAATGACATGTAGGTGACGGCCTGGGAGGTCCACCTTTTGGGGGTCTTCAGTGATGACTCCAGGGTTTTACGGCCGCAGTCCCACCAACAAGATTTATGTGCCTATCCACCCGTTGTTTTTGGGGGCCTGATATTTTCCCCTCTCCTGTGCTCTCCTGATTCTCGCAGAGGTGAGTCATGGGGAACCAATTTTGTTTACTAAAGATTGCTGTGAGATGGGAGTGGTAATGTGATGTTGTTTTCTCAGTAGAATTTAACATGTAACATCTGTTTTTCTTTTCTTTGAACTCCTGGAAAATGTACTTACTGTTTAAAAGTTTTTTTTTGGTGGCACGTACAGTTTGGTCTGCCTTGCAACATGCTGAACTTTGGTGTTACTTCATAAAACGGCATTCCTCAGGGGCACTTTTGTACAAAGTTAACTTGCTTGTTTATAAGTTTGCTTGATGTAATTTAGGTAAAATGCATCAACGCCAGCGCCTGGCCAGCGCTGTGTTGTAATGGTGCCTTTTCCTAAAACAGCTGTCTAAGAGTTTGACTGTGAGCTTGTTGGGCATAGAACTTGATCACTTTCATGTTCGGCGAGTTTCATATGTCTGCAATCTAGTACCTCAGTTTGTAAATATTGCATATTTGTAGTACCAAAAGACCGTGATTGTATGGTGGTCATTCCCCAGTTATCATTTTGCCCGTTGCCTCAGATCTTAATGTGGGGTTTATTTTCTTTTTATTTTCTTTTTGCCTAGCAGTGTCCGTAGGGACCCCGCTATCAGAGTGAGACCTATGGTCTGGGGATGGGGGTGTTATGCAGGGTTCTGCATGACATCGTAATGTACATATAGTGGAGAAGTGTGCCATAATAGTATGAATATTATAGTTGTAAAGAATAATTTTATAATTGATAATGTGCATTTGGGGGTACTGTAAAGTACTCTAACTGTAATTATAAAGAAATTCTGTTAATGATTTATTTTCCAAGGATGTTTGGGTATGCGGAGTAAGCGTGGTTTGAGAGAGTCACGTGACCTTAGCATGACGTTAGCATACCAGTTTAGCGCTTTCTGTTTTGACTGGGATAGCCCTGGGTGGCCTGTTTGGGCTTGAGATGTGAGTAACTTTTACCTTTGCCCTTAGACCATGCTCAAGCCCCCAGCTATCCCACATTTTTGCATAACATATGTGTGTGTCTATGTGTGTGTGTGTGTGTGTGTGTGTGTGTGTGTGTGTGTGTGTGTGTGTGTGTGTGTGTGTGTGTGTGTGTGTGTGTGTACTCACCTAGTTGTACTCACCTAGTTGAGGTTGCGGGGGTCGAGTCCGAGCTCCTGGCCCCGCCTCTTCACTGATCGCTACTAGGTCACTCTCCCTGAGCCGTGAGCTTTATCATACCTCTGCTTAAAGATATGTATGGATCCTGCCTCCACTACATCGCTTCCCAAACTATTCCACTTACTGACTACTCTGTGGCTGAAGAAATACTTCCTAACATCCCTGTGATTCTTCTGTGTTTTCAGCTTCCAACTGTGTCCCCTTGTTACTGTGTCCAATCTCTGGAACATCCTGTCTTTGTCCACCTTGTCAATTCCTCTCAGTATTTTGTATGTCGTTATCATGTCCCCCCTATCTCTCCTGTCCTCCAGTGTCGTCAGGTTGATTTCCCTTAACCTCTCCTCGTAGGACATACCTCTTAGCTCTGGGACTAGTCTTGTTGCAAACCTTTGCACTTTCTCTATTTTCTTCACGTGCTTGGCTAGGTGTGGGTTCCAAACTGGTGCCGCATACTCCAATATGGGCCTAACGTACACGGTGTACAGGGTCCTGAATGATTCCTTATTAAGATGTCGGAATGCTGTTCTGAGGTTTGCTAGGCGCCCATATGCTGCAGCAGTTATTTGGTTGATGTGCGCTTCAGGAGATGTGCCTGGTGTTATACTCACCCCAAGATCTTTTTCCTTGAGTGAGGTTTGTAGTCTCTGACCCCCTAGACTGTACTCCGTCTGCGGCCTTCTTTGCCCTTCCCCAATCTTCATGACTTTGCACTTGGTGGGATTGAACTCCAGGAGCCAATTGCTGGACCAGGTCTGCAGCCTGTCCAGATCCCTTTGTAGTTCTGCCTGGTCTTCGATCGAGTGAATTCTTCTCATCAACTTCACGTCATCTGCAAACAGGGACACCTCAGAGTCTATTCCTTCCGTCATGTCGTTCACAAATACCAGAAACAGCACTGGTCCTAGGACTGACCCCTGCGGGACCCCGCTGGTCACAGGTGCCCACTCTAACACCTCGCCACGTACCATGACTCGCTGCTGTCTTCCTGACAAGTATTCCCTGATCCATTGTAGTGCCTTCCCTGTTATCCCTGCTTGGTCCTCCAGTTTTTGCACCAATCTCTTGTGTGGAACTGTGTCAAACGCCTTCTTGCAATCCAAGAAAATGCAATCCACCCACCCCCCTCTCTCTCTTGTCTTACTGCTGTCACCATTTCATAAAACTCCAGTAGGTTTGTGACACAGGATTTCCCGTCCCTGAAACCATGTTGGCTGCTGTTGATGAGATCATTCCTTTCTAGGTGTTCCACCACTCTTCTCCTGATAATCTTCTCCATGATTTTGCATACTATACTATATATGTGTATGTGTGTGTGAGTGTCTACCCTTGTGTGTGTGTGCTTGTGTGTGAGGAAGGGACGGTTAGGGGGGGGATAGGTGGTGTGGTTGAAAGATCCGTCGTGTAGGCACAAATTTAGTCTCATTTATCTTTCTCAATTATGCTACTCTCTCCACTTATTGCCCTTTCTGGATTTACGTATTAATTGTTGCTGATTATCATTTTCCTTGTTAACATTGAGAGAGGACTTCCTAGCTTCCTAAGTATTCTTACTGCTAATAACTACCGGTAGTAACACTGCCTGTGTGCGTGTGTGCATGTGTGTGTGTGTGTGAGTGTGTGTGTGTGTGTGAGTGTCTTGTGCGGTGTAATGACTGGCCGCAACTTCTTGTGACCTGACACAACCCTCCTGGGACTGGACCCTAGCACCGTCTTTCAATGTTGCCCTTAAAAGCTTGTCCCACCTACCTTCTCACAGTTGTCAACACTATGTTCTCTATGTCTATGCTATTTCTATTCTAATTCTGGTAATAGCTTGCAGGAGTGAGTGACCAGTATCAAACAGTGTGCAAGGCCAGCCAGGGCCGTCAACATGCAAACCACAAATAGGCGAATAAACTTGCGCTGCAATGGTGCGGTGACAGTTGCCAGCTGCTGATGACGAAGTCGTCGTACGTAGGCCTTAAATCCCTATTTTGGAGATCCTTCACCCGTGATGTTTATAACCATATATTCTCATACATCCCGCTTCCTCACGCGATTTCACTCTTCACTGATGATAGTATACACTTCACATTATATACACTTCACTTTATATGTATAATGGCACACAACTTGCCGTGTGTGTGTGTGTGTATGTGTGTGTATGTGTATATGTGTGTGTATGTGTGTGTGTGTGTGTATGTGTGTGTATGTGCATGTATGTGTGTGTATGTGCATGTATGTGTGTGTATGTGTATGTGTGTGTGTATGGATGTGTATGTGTGTTCGCGTGTGCGTGCTACTCTTTTGAAGATTATAAAAAAAAATCACAATCAATTCCTTATTAATATACACTAATATATACTATTTAATATTTACTGTGTACACTTGTGCTTGTGTGAGTGTGTGTTTACTAGCTTGTCGTACTTTGAAAAAGAGGAGGTCACGTTAACACACTATTGTTATTGTTCTTGGTTCACCGGTACTCTCTCGGCCTGGATCTTTGCACACTAGGCTACGTTACTTTTTGAAGATTATAGGATTATTTCTCACTTATTTCCTTATTAATATATACTAATATTTATTATAATAATAATTACTGGTGAACAAGTGTGTTTGTATGTGCGTACTCGTTTACTAGCTTGTCGCTGTCAGAAAGACGGGGGAGGGGTTACTAGGCTACACAACTCTTCTGAAGATATTTAGATAATTTATTAAATATTACCAGGGTTACCACTATCTATCTCCTGGCACTGAAAGTTAGGGAGAGAGTGATGTTTAACATACAACCAGCAGGGCGAGACACTGAGACTTTAGACACTAACCAAAATTAACCACACATAATCAAGTGATGTCGTCTGCACAACAATGGAGGTTCCTGCTGGTCGGCTGCTATCAACTCCTTCACTTTTGTAACTTCTTCAAGAACTTTATCATGCATTCAAGTTTTTATTTTATTTTTCTTTTAAGACTTGGTATTCATTCTTTTTTCTTTAGTACAGTATTATGGTCATAACAAATTTGATGACATTAACTACATTCACAACACTAACAGCTGGGGATTGACTAATTTTTTCTTACTTTCAGTATTTACTTAATCACTCATTTATGACCTTATCACTACACTGTTGTTATAACCAACCAATATCTGTATTTGTTAATATTTCAGATCACACCGTTAACCCAATACTATGTTTGGATACTTTGTGTCAACACTGCAGCAGCAGCCTCATCAGCTGACTGCTACCCTCCGTCACTCAACATTCAAATTTAAATTGTAAAATTCTTGATCTTATCACATTATTCGCACTCTTGAAAGCTGTTACACTCTTGTAGGTATGTTCACTGATTCACTCACGTACGATGACCGCTAATAATATCTTAGGACAGCCACTAGAACACTAAATCCTGGGAGCACTATTTAGCGATACTGCTTCACGTGTGTGTGTGTGTGTGTGTGTAGATAGATAGATAGATACAAATATGAGTTGTTATTATTATTGGTTCCATTGTGTGTCATAAGACAATGGTATTCTACCATCCAAAGGTAGCATTACATTATATACATTTCAGACGCACAAGGGGCATAGTGTATGCAACCTTAAAATACACTCTTAAACAATACAGTTACAGGTAAAATCGTTCAAAGACAAACAGTGCATGATATGTGTATACAAAGTCAAACATTTATTTACAGGAGGCTTTTAAATGGCACATGGAAAGGGAACATTATACAAACTTTTCCAGATGTGCTAAACAAAGAAATAATCACTACATGTTAAGACTTGAAAATTTTTAAAACAGATCTCAATACAACTTAGAAAGAGAACATTACATGATAATTAACGAGGTATATACATTACATGGTAAATATTTATGCACGGTATTTTATGAACTATTTACGAGCTTAAAATACAATTTCATACAACTTCAAATGATAACATTCATAAGCATGGAATTTTATGATATATCGGGGGCGCTGACCCCCGAAACCCTCTCCTCTGCAGTTGCCATTTTGGGTAAAATAGCGACGCTCTTCTTGCCGAATAAGGCAAGCGAAAATTCGTGTATGCATTAATTTCTCAAAAATCAATCTAAACCTGGTGAACATTGTGTTTTTTATTTTTAAATTACTGTAAACTTATCTAAAATATATTTAGTTGGTTTACCTAATGCAATAAATATGTTTTAGATAAGTTTACCATAATTTAAAAATAAACAAATACAACGAAATATATATATATATTTTCTTTGTTAGGTTCAGAATGATTTTTTGCAAAATTATTGCCTACATACATTTTCGCTTGCCTTATTCGGTAAGAAGAAAGTTTCTCTTTAAGCCAAAATCGCAAGATTTACCTGACTAGGTTAGGACATTGTCTTAAACCGGTAGGAGAATTAGACCTGCCTCGCATGGGCCAGTAGGCCTGCTGCAGTGTCCCTTCTTTCTTATGTTCTTAAGTGAATGTAATAGGTTGTAGGTAAGAAAAAGCAGTTAAGAATTTTTAAGACTACATTGAAGCTCAGATTAGGGTATGTAGGAGAGAGAGATTATTTCCCAGTACAAGTAGGCAACATACAGGGATGCGTGATGTCATCATGGTTATTCAGCATATTTATAGATGAAGTTGTAAGAGAAGTGAATCATACCCCCGGCCGGGATTGAACCCGCGGTCATAGAGTCTCAAAACTCCAGCCCGTCGCGTTAGCCACTAGACCAGCAAGCCACAATAAGATTCATCCAACTAGGTATATTTCTACACCATAGGAAGGTTAGCACAGGCACCACTGTGACCACAAATGCAAGTTTTTACAGACGAATCTCCAGCTAGCGTGGCCGTGACGAACTCTAGCTCAAGTCCCTTCACTGCCGTCAACATGACTCAAGAAATCGTAATGACACGATTGCAAACAAACCATACCCCTGGCCGGGATTGAACCCGCGGTCATAGAGTCTCAAAACTCCAGCCCGTCGCGTTAGCCACTAGACCAGCTAGCCACAATAAGATTCATCTAGTGGCTAACGCGACGGGCTGGAGTTTTGAGACTATGACCGCGGGTTCAAACCCGGCCGGGGGTATGGTTTGTTTGCAATCATGTCATTACGATTTCTTGAGTCAAGAGAAGTGAATGTTCGGGTGTTGGGACGAGGTGTGGGATTAAAAGGTGATGAATCCAAATTAAAGTGGGAATTGTCACAGTTTTTTTTTTTTTTTTTTTTTTTTTTTGAAGGCACTGTGCTTTTGGGAGATTCTGAAGAGTAGTTGAAAAGCTTAGTGGACGAATTTGGAAGGTATGTAAAGAAATAAATTGAAAGTGAACTTAGAAAAAGCAAAGTAATTAGGATAAAATATTTAGAAAATGAAAAATTGGATATCACATTAAAGGGAGGGAGTATGAGGGAAGTGGATGTGTTCAGATATTTAGTAATGAACTTCTCAGCAGATGGGTCTGTGGTTGACGAGGTGAACCTTGGAAATGACTAGGGGAAAAATGTGAGTGGTTCACGGAGGAGTCTGTTGAAACATTATCCATGGAAATGTATGAAAGTATAGTTATACCAACGCTCTTATATGGGTGTGAAGCATGGGTTGCGAATGTTGCAATAAGGAGAAGGCTGGAGGCAGTGGAGATGTCGTGTCTGAGAATATAATACAGAGAATCCGTGGCTTGGAGATTAGAAGGTATGATGTTTCAAAAAGTATTATCCAGAGGGCTGAGGAGGAGTTGTTGAGATGGTTCGGACGTTTAGAGAGGGTGAAACAAAATAGAATGACTTGGAGGGCGCATAAATTTGTAGTGAATGGAAGACGGGGTAGGGGTCGTCCTAGGAAAGGGTGGAGAGAGGTAAAGGAATATTTGTGTGTGAAGGACTTAGACCTCTAGCTAGCTTGTATGATCGTGTTAGATAAGAGCAAGTGGAGGCAAATGGTTTTTATGACTTGATGAGCTTTTTTTTTGGGGGGGGGGAGGGGGTGAGCAAAGAAACATTTATGAAGGGATTCAGGGAAACCGGTTACCTGGACTAGAGCCCTGGAAGTGGAAGGTAGAGTGCCTGCACTTTGAAAAATGGGTGGAGAAATGTTGCAGTTTTTGAACTACAGTATCTGCACTCCTCTGGCAAGACAGCTATGGAGTGAGTGATGATGAAATTCTTCTTCTGATGTGTTTTTCTTTTTACATTTAGTAATTTATACTGTGGAGGGGGTTACTAGCCTCTCACTTTAGTCGCCTCTTACACCACGCATGGCCGACAAAGGAAGGATTCTTCTCCAGTGTCCCATGGATGAGTGGAGAAAGGTGAGTAGTGTACTGAGGAGTCTGTGGAGACAAAGAACGTTATCTATGGAAGCAAAAGCAACTAGGTGAGTACAAATAGGAAGCGCGTGTGTCTGGCGCTCAGCAGACGGAGGATCAAGTTTCCACAACGTCATGCGCTGAATGATCCCCATGGATTTAGCGCTTAACATAAATTATATTATTATTATTATGGAAGCAAAGAAGGGAATGTGAGAGAACAGTGGCACCAATGCATTATCTAGAGGGCTGAGGAGGGATTGTCGAGGTGGTTCAGTCATTTAGAGAGGATGGAACAGAATAAAATGACTTGGAGGGCATATAAATCTGTACTGGAAGGAAGGTGGGGTAGGCGTCGTCCTAGAAAAGATTGGAGGGAGGGGGGTAAAAGAGGTCTTAAGTGTGAGGGTCATGAACTTCCAGCAAGCATGGGTGAGTGCATTAGATAGGAGCGTATGGAGACAAATGGCGTTTATGACTTTACGAGCTGTTGAAGCAAAGTATCATTTATGAAGGTATTCAGGTAAATTGGCTAGTCAGTTTTGAGGTTAGGAGGCGGAAAGTACAGAGCCTGCACTCAAAAAGAGGATGTGTTGGCCGCTGTACAGAGTTATAAGAACAAAAATAGGTCCGTGCACATTCAGTAAACTGGTGTATAATGACGATCATAAATATTGTTCCTTTTTTTTTTTAAATTACTGTATGTTAGAGAAAGAGGCAGGTGTGGCAAAAAAGTATTATAAAAACACTAGAATACAACAGTTGACTGCACTTAAAAAAATAGTTCACTTGCACATTAAACTTCCTACTGTCATAGTTTTAACCAAGTCTGAGAAGTTAGATGGAAGTTTAGTTGGTTTTTACACGATTATCCGGGTGAATACACAATTATAATTATCTTACTTCTCTGAACTCTTTTAAATTATACCGCTAGCATTCCCATGCATATATTCCAGATATCCCTCTAGGCTACTGGGAACTGATTAACAAGATTGTGTATGCAAATTACTACGCATATTAAGTAGGGAGTTGGGTAACAAGGACGGGTTAATCTATCTGCATGGACGGCCATTCAAGAAACTTGATTAATTGAATAATCATAAAACACAGTGGAATCATTCCGACGATTTTTCTTTTGACAACAGATAAAACGAATTATATCATGTTTGTTGTTTTGACGAATTACACCGTAAAGGCTTTATTGTTCCCAGTTGTGGAACATTATTGTTTTGCCCTTGTGAAGCTTTATTTTGATTCCTTCTTGTTTACAGCATAATATTTTGCATTTGTTGAAAAATATTATGTTTTCTCATCAATACTTGACGTGGTAAAGCATTGTCTTGAGTCCTTGATGTAATATTAATATATTACGATACTGAGTCCTTGATGTAATATTAATATATTACGATACTGAGTCCTTGATTTAATATTAATATATTACGATACTGAGTCTTTGATGTAATATTAATATATTACGATACTGAGTCCTTGATGTAATATTAATATATTACGATACTGAGTCCTTGATGTAATATTAATATATTACGATACTGAGTCCTTGATGTAATATTAATATATTACGATACTGAGTTCTTGATGTAAAACATTATATTGTGCCTTTCTTATGCAAAATTTATTAATTTAATGTTTTATGGTATTGTTAAATATCAATGTTATGGACCATTGTAATGTGACTGTTGTGAACCACTAAATTTTGTTTTTATTGGGAAACATTTTCTTCTGAAGTTATAAAACATAATGCTATGTTTACTACCGAAAACTATTTTATTCAACTTTTAAGGCGATCGTGTCATTTCCAGCAGGATCTGCAGGAGGTTACACTGGAATTTGACCTCAGCACCTCAAAGAGATGGTAAATCCAGTACCCGGTGAATCTGCATCAATTCTTCTCACCGAGTTAACAACTTTCGTCAACAATTGCCTGGCTGGGCGAATCCCAGAAGAAATTAAACCTTTCTTTTTTGGAGCCTAACTATGTGCTTTGAAGAAGAGGGATGGGGGAATCAGACCCATTGCAGTTGGAAACACTCTTCGCCGTCTCGTTGCCAAAGCAGCAGTGAGAAACATTCGCCTAGAAGTTTCCACTTTACTCCAGCCACACCAACTTGGCTTTGGGGTCTCTCAAGGCAGTGAAGTTGCAGCTCATGCGGCAAGGGCCTACATCAGGGACCTACCAGAAGACAAGGCCATAGTCAAACTTGATTTTAGAAATGCCTTTAATATGGTGAAGAGAGATGCTGTTTTGCCACCTGTTCGGGATCGGTTCCCCAGTCTTTTTCCCTTCATTTCAGCCGGCTACAGCAAACCCTCAATTCTTTTGTTTGGAGAACATGAAATTCAATCATCAGAGGGTGTTCAGCAGGGTGACCCACTCACTCCACTTCTCTTCTGCTTGCCAGTAAGAGAACTAACTTCTAGCACTTCTTAGCATTAAGCTCAATATCTGGTACCTGGATGAGGGCACTCTGGTAGGTACTGAAGAGTTCCTGGTGGGGGACCTACAACTGGTGAAAACACAGGGAGAAGACTTGGGACTCATCCTCAATCCCTCCAAGTGTGAAATCATCACAGCGAACCAGGAAATAATCAATGCTGTACGAAGAATCCTCCCGGAAGTCTCAACTACCACTCCGTCCAACAGTACCCTCTTGGGGGTACCGCTTGGTCACCAGGCCATCGACACTGTCCTCAGGGACAAATTGAATGACCTGATGAGAATGGAGGAGAGAATAAGCGATCTTGATGCCCATGATGCTCTGTATCTCCTTACAAGGTGTCTTACTATGCCAAGATTCACTTACTTCTTGAGGTGTGCACCCTCTTTTGACAACCCAACACTCTGATAAATTAGACACATGTGCAACTCTTGGGTATCTTTATTGAGGAAACGTTTCGCCACACAGTGGCTTCATCAGTCCATACATAGGAGAAACTTGAAGAACAGGAGGAGAATGAGGTAATCAGTCCCTCAACCTTGAGTCGATGTGTTCAGTTCTCTGAACCATTCATCTACAAACCCAACACTCGATGAATATGACGCATACCTGAGATCAACTTTTAAGAAGGCACTGAACCTGTCACTAGAGGATGAGCAATGGGATCAGGCAACCCTCCCAGTGCGACTGGGAGGTATAGGGGTGCGTAAAGCAACGCATGTTGCTTTACATGCTTTTCTGTCTTCGTGTTTGGCTTCCAGTGCATTAGTCAAGAAGATAGTACCCGAACGCTTGAGAGACGTGGTAGGAGCTCAAGACCCCAGGTTTACTGAAGCAGCGATTCGGTGGGACACCCTTGCAGACTCCTCCAGTAGACCAGCTCCTCCCAAACAGCACAAACAGTCCCACTGGGACAAACCGATCATAGAAAAAATCGCCAACACAATGCTCTCCAATGCTTCAGGAAAGGATAAAGCTCGTCTCCTGGCAGTGAAGGCACCACACTCAGGAGATTTCCTGTTAGCTGTTCCCAATTCCTCCCTGGGCACCCGTCTCGACCCACAAGCCATTCGGATTGGTGTTGCTCTTCGCCTAGCCGCCCCCATCCTCACCGAACATTGGTGTATTTGCGGCAGGGCGACAGCTGATCAATTCGGACTTCATGGTCTCGTGTATCACACAGCAGAAGGGAAGTATGCCAGACATGAGGAGGTCAATGACATCATAAAGAGAAGCCTCGCCACAGCCCGTTGCCCAGCTCAACGGGAATCCCAAGTACAGAGGTCTGATGGAAGTCAAAAGCGTCCTGATGGAGCCACTATGCTACCCTGGAAGGATGGAAAGCAGATTGCCTGGGACTACACCTGTGCTGCTACGTTGGCAGACACCTACTTGCCATACTCCATAGTGGAAGGGGGTGGAGCTGCCAGCCACAGGGAGACCCAGAAGATCCGAAAATATGAAGACCTTCCCCCTTGCTATAACTTCATTCCAATAGGGTCGGAGACCCTTGGAGCATGGGGCAAGTGTGCTCTAAAGTTCCTCAAAGAGCTGGGTGAAAACCTCATCATAGAAACCAAGGACCACAGGGCGACCATCTTCCTCTTTCAGAGACTCAGCATTGCGATCCAGAGAGGAAATGCCTGCAGCATTCTGGGCACGCGGCCCACCGCAGGGGAGCTGGACGAAGTATTCGAGATGTAGCTCTGAGTTACCTATGTTGTTTTACTTTCTGTTGTATTTTTGTGAATGTTTGGCCAATGTATTTTGTCTTTAAATAAAACATACTTGAATTATAGGGGGTGGTAGGAGAAAATTCTCAAACAGCTTCAGGGAGAATCTTGAGTTTTCCCTGAAGCAAGTTTATTCTTTTCTCTGAGGATGAGGGTCCCTAGGACAGTTCTAGAGGTGGTACCTCCCTATATTTTATATACACACACATTATATATATATATATATATATATATATATATATATATATATATATATATATATATATATATATATATATATATATATATATACATATATATATATATATATATATATATATATATATATATATATATATATATATATATATATATATATATATCTATATATATATATATATATATATATATGGAAAATAGTGATTCTCTGTGTTTTTTATTCATCTCTAACACATCAGATTACCGAGACCATGGCTTGCTGTAGTGTCTCGGAATCCCAGGTTAAAGGGTTGAAGAAGGACGTTCTGCTTCTTAAGGAGGAAAATAGGAGGCTCAAGCTTCGACTAGGTGGGTTTGGGAGTGAGTGTGAGATGGTTGGTGGTGGTAAGGAGGAAAAGAATACCAGCAGCAAGTTCAAGAGTTGCAGCTGCTTTAAGTGGCAAGTGCATCACAATTCAGTAAGAAGGAAAATAAGGAAGGTTAATAGAGAAGACGTGAAGGTAGGAAATCGATTCTCTGTTCTCCAGAACAAGTGTACTTCATTGGTTAGTGAGGTTAAAGATACCACTGACTCCCCTGCTAATCAAGGTAAGAATATTCTGATTGTGGGAGACTCTCAGGTAAAATATATGAACCATGCTTTTTATAGCAGAGATAGGAAAGTCAGACAGAGGGTGTGCCTCCAAGGAGCTTGTGTTGGTGATATAGTCAGCAGGTTGGGTAATATTATATCAGGTAATGGGAACAAGCCCATTATCTGTCTTAATGCTGGTGGAAATGACTTAGGCGAGGGTAGGGAACAGGAGCTGCTGGATAAGCACAGGTCAGCCAAAGAAGTATTCAAGGCTAAGGGAGGGATCCCAATCATATGTAGCATCTTGCCTAGAAGGGGAGTGGGCAATGAATGGGTGTCTATGGCAATTGGTATAAATTGTTGGCTAGACAGGTACTGCATTGAACTTACAATCCCATTCATTGATAAATGGGACAAATTCTATGGCAAACAATACATGTATGCAAGGGATGGGGTTCATCTCTCTGGGACTGGAGTGGTTGCATTAGCCAGTTCGATTGAGGGAGTCATTGGCGACTTGTCTAGGAACTTAAACTGATAGATTATAGAGGTATGGGTGTTTGTGGGAAATAATCAGATTGCAGTAGTAGGGTTGAAAACAGCAGATATTAACGGATACCGCAGGGATATGTTTTAAAGGCAATATTCAAAGTAATATTGCTAGTAAATGCAAAGTAAATGTTCAACAAACAGAGGGAGATAGTAGAGGGCAACGCGTGAGTAGCTCCCTTAAGGTTTACTATACAAATAGTAGGTGCTTAAGAAATAAGATAGATGAGCTAAGATTACATGCAAGTGCAGGTAATATACATATTATTGCTATAAAGGAGGCCTGGTTCAACTTGAAAGATAGAGAAATGCCTTCTGAATGCAACATACAGGTTTATAAACTATTCCACACTGATAGGGTCGACAGGAAGGATGGTGGAGTGGCGATGTACGTCAGAGATAATTTAAATTGTTTTGTTAGACAAGACATAAGATTAGAAACATCGGACACAGAATCTGTTTGGCTACAGTTTCTCGAATGTCTTGAGAAATTAATTTTGGGTGTGATTTATAGGTCCCCAAACCTTTATAGGGAGTGCGGAAGGCTCTTATGTGACGAAATCCATAAGGCATCTAGATATGAAAATGTTGTGTTAATGGGAGATTTTAAATTTAAACAAATTGATTGGAACAATGTGACAGGAAATCTTGAGTCTAGTGACTTTCTTGATACAGTTCAGCTTTGCTTTTTAAAGCAGTTTGTGATAGAACCAACTAGAGTAAACGACTTGCTTGACTTAGTTCTTGCCAACAAAGAATCACTAGTTAATAATCTTTAGATTAATGATAAGCTTGGGGAAAGCGAGCACAAATCACTTAGTTTCATTATATAATGGAATTACCCAGATAACTGCAATCAAGTTTCTGTCCCAGATTTCTACTTGGCCGACTTCATGGGACTGAGGAATTACCTGGGTGGGCTAAACTGGGATGACCTGACTATGGGTCATGTAGGTGGTGTTGTTTGCCAATATGACGTGCTTCAGAGCATAGTGCTAGCTCCCCAGACAACTTTTATTCCGAGTAGGGAAATTAGATCTAACAAAAATTATCCCATATGGATAAACAATAGAATGAAACATCTCATTGGTCAAAATAGATGCATATACAGGCGTATCAAAAGAGTAGATGGGCAGTTAAGAAATCAATATATTCAATTAAAGAGACATAAAAAAAGAATAAGAAAAGCAAAAAGGGATTATGAGGCTAAAGTCGCATGAGATCCGAAGACTAACCCAAAACGGTTTTTACTCAGGAAGATACTAGCGAAATTCCAGAAAAAATAAATTATGCAGATCAATAATAAACTATTCACTATTGGGGTAACTAGTGATATGGTTAAGAGACAAATAGAAAATTAAAACCTAACAAATCCCCAGGCCCTGATGAACTGTTTGCAAGGGTTTTAAATGAATGTAAAGAGGAACTTAACATACCTTGGCTAATCTTTTCAACATATCACTACAAACTGGCATATTGCCTGATAAATGGAAAATGGCAAATGTAATACCTATTCACAAGGCAGGTGACAGGTCCTTAGCTTCGAACTATAGACTAATAAGCCTTACCTCCATAGTTGGAAAATTTATGGAATCAATAATTGCCGAAGCAATTCGTAGCCATCTTGAAAGGCATAAATTGATTAATGAATCTCAGCACGGTTCCACAAAGGGCGTTCCTGTCTTACGAATTTACTTTCTTCACTAAGGTATTTGAGGAGGTAGATCATGGTAAGGAATATGATATTGTGTATATGGACCTCATTAATTCTTTCGATAGAGTTCCACATCAGAGGCTATTGAAAAAACTTAAGGCACACGGAATAGGGGAGAATTTTTTTCCTGGGTAGAGACATGGTTGACAAATAGGCAGCAGTGGTCGGAGAAGCGACAGATGCAGTTTAATACAGACAAATGCAAGGTTCTAAATGGTGGACAGCAAAATAACCATGCAACATATAAACTAAATAATGTAGAGCTTAATATTACGGATTGCGAAAAGGATTAAGAAACTCTGGTTAGCAGTAATCTGAAACCAAGACAACAGTGCATTTGTGTTCGCAATAAAGCGCACAGTATCTATCAGATTCCCAGAACAACATTACTCTTTCATTGAAGCGCTTCTGCTTTGCGTATTTTAGCTGCAAACTTGGAGACTAGGACAAACCATTTGCACCACACAAAGCTTGCAAGAGTTGCATCAGTAATCTCCAAATGTGGACAGTCGTATGGCGGGAGCAGATGAACCACCATGATGACTGCAACTTTTGTATGATTAAGGCAATATCATATAATATTCCTTCAGCAATGAGGCCTGTCCCAGACTCTGAAGATATTTCTTTACCTGTGGCACTTGAGACACAGCAAATTTCATCAGAGTCTGATACCAGTGATTCTAGGAAGATGGAAGTAGACTATGAACCACCAGCATATGACGATCCCAAACCCTTCAACCAAGTTGAGCTGATTGACTTGGTGAGATCTTAACCTTCCAAAAGAATGTGCACAGTTACTTCACTCTAAATTGAAGGAACACAGGCTTCTAGTTCCTGGAATACCATTCGCTTGGTACCGTCATCGTGAAGCGGAATTCACTCAGTTCTTTGACAAAGAAGAATCTTTAGTTTTCTGTTCACATATTTCTGGCCTTATTGAACACATGGGGATGTCATACAAAGCAGATGAATGGAGACTCTTTATTGATTCTTCTGAAAGAAGTTTAAAGGCTGTAATTCTCTACATTGGCAACACAGCTGCATCTGTGCCAATTGGCCATAGTGTCCAAATGTCAGAAACTTACGCAAATATGAAGGCACTAATATCTGCAATATAGTACCAGAATCACAATTTTCTCATTTGTGGTGATTTAAAAGTTATTGCTCTCCTACTAGGTCTGCAAGGCGGATACAGCAAGTATCCCTGTTCTCTGTGTCTTGGGACAGTAGGGCAGACAGCCACTATGTACAAAAAGACTGGCCACCAAGAACCAGCTTCTTACCCGGAAATCACGAGAAAGCTGTGCCACTAGTTGACCCCAAGAAAATTCTGCTGCCACCACTCCACATCAAATTAGGGCTTTTAAAAATTATTGTGATGACCTGGAACAAGAATGGAACTGCTTTCAAGTACCTGGAGTTAGAGTTTCTTCGTATAAGTAAAGGCAAGCTAAAGGCAGGAATCTTTGATTGCCTTCAGATTCAAGAATTGATGAAGGACAAGCATTTTGATGAAGCATTAGCAGGTGTCGAGGTGAATGCGTGGTTTTCATTCAAGCAGATTATCCACAACTTCTTGGGAAACTTGCGCTTCCCCGAATATGAAAAAATGATTCAGACCTGATTTCAAGTTTCCAACAATTTGGGTCTAGAATGAGTGTGTATTTGCGCTTTTGCACTCATATCTTGACTATTTTCCCGACAATGTGGGGACTACAGTGATGAACAAGGAGAGCGGTTCCATCAGGATATTTGCTCCATGAAAACTAGATACCACGGCAAATGGAATGTTAGCATGATGGCGGATTACTGCTGGTCATTGAAACGTAATGGTCTCGATGCACAGCACAATCGAAAATCAAAGCGGTCCTCCTTCCCTAGATTCAATATGTAGTCTAACCATTAGGAGCACATTTTTTTAATAAAATCATTTGATTTGATTCATGTTGATTTGGAATTCATGTGTTCTTAAAACTATCAGAATGTGCTTTTCCATAATTACTTGCCTAATTTTAACAAATAAACAATTTATTAAAAATTCACAATTATTATTATTATTAATTTGTATTTTGTTCAAAATCCTTACGTGAAAGAGCAAAATGGTTTAGATATTTTCAATCAGCAGGCCAAAAATATGCAAGATCGCAACCATGAATAAAAATAAAAACTGAAAACATTCCAAATGCAGACCAGTGTTATAAAAACTAATAATTTTAATGCATAACTGATTATACGTCACATGCATGATTGAAATTTAAAATCAGACATTTATTTTCAAGTTATCAAGAAAATTTTACTAAAAAAATGTATATTACTTATGGCAATGAAAATACACATAACACGCATTTTAGAGTATCAAAAATACATGCCCAATTACAGTTTAACAATCCTAAAAAAAAACACTTAATTTCAATAGTTTATGACCAGTCATTGATGAGATCTGCCTGACATCCAGTCACTGTTCTAACGGTGTTTATTCAGGTGAAAATATTATTATGTTAGTGTTCTAAAGTGCATAATATGCACCTTCAGGTGTATAATATGCACCTTAAGGTGCATGTTATGTTAGTGTTCTATGGTCCAATCGTTGTTTTTCTTACTGGAGATCTGGTGGCTTTTCCAGCATTGGCTCGAGGTTCCAGGTAACCAGTCATGAACAAGTGATAATCATACGTATTGTTGTAATTATCACTTGTTAAGGCATTTTTTTCCCCAGTCTGCTTTACTTAATTCTTGACAATTTCACCAACATTTATTTTCTAGCGAACTGTTCAAAAAATAATGAGCCACATGTGTCGCTTTTCATAACTGGAAGTTTTAATTCTAGTTAAATTTTTGATGGGGAAGTATTTGTCATTGTGACTTTGATGATATATGACGTAAGTGTGATGAATATGATGAGGAAATACGATTTATTTAATATTAATAACCTGCACTCAGGAAAATTAAACTAATGACTACGTTTTGACCCGTCATGGACCATTAACCAGTCACACTGTGTGACTCGTTAGTGGTCCAGTCACATGGTGTGGCTGGTTAGTGGTCCAGTCACACTGTGTGACTGGTTAGTGGTCCAGTCACATGGTGTGACTGGTTAGTGGTCCAGTCACACGGTGTGACTGGTTAGTGGTCTAGTCACACGGTGTGACTGGTTAGTGGTCCAGTCACACGGTGTGACTGGTTAGTGGTCTAGTCACACGGTGTGACTGGTTAGTGGCCCAAGTCGGACCAAAACATCGTCATTAGTTTCATTCTCATAAATGAAGGTTATTTGTAAATTGCTTTAGCCTTGGTATTGTGACATTTTGTTCTTTATGATTTTTCATTTCATATATGCAACTATAATGTTAATCTTGATGCTATATTTACCCTAACCTTTAACATGAATGAATAAAACATAAGTGCTAAATATTTTAATAAAGTTTAAATAAATAATAATACTTTTTCCAGATGACGTTGTTAAACTTTAGGTTCATCCACATGTATTGCAACTTAATAGGTTCATCCACATGTATTGCAACTTAATAGGTTCATCCACATGTATTGCAACTTAATAGGTTCATCCACATGTATTGCAACTTAATAGGTTCATCCACATGTATTGCAACTTAATAGGTTCATCCACATGTATTGCAACTTAATAGGTTCATCCACATGTATTGCAACTTAATAGGTTCATCCACATGTATTGCAACTTAATAGGTTCATCCACATGTATTGCAACTTAATAGGTTCATCCACATGTATTGCAACTTAATAGGTTCATCCACATGTATTGCAACTTAATAGGTTCATCCACATGTATTGCAACTTAATAGGTTCATCCACATGTATTGCAACTTAATAGGTTCATCCACATGTATTGCAACTTAATAGGTTCATCCACATGTATTGCAACTTAATAGGTTCATCCACATGTATTGCAACTTAATAGGTTCATCCACATGTATTGCAACTTAATAGGTTCATCCACATGTATTGCAACTTAATAGGTTCATCCACATGTATTGCAACTTAATAGGTTCATCCACATGTATTGCAACTTAATAGGTTCATCCACATGTATTGCAACTTAATAGGTTCATCCACATGTATTGCAACTTAATAGGTTCATCCACATGTATTGCAACTTAATAGGTTCATCCACATGTATTGCAACTTAATAGGTTCATCCACATGTATTGCAACTTAATAGGTTCATCCACATGTATTGCAACTTAATAGGTTCATCCACATGTATTGCAACTTAATAGGTTCATCCACATGTATTGCAACTTAATAGGTTCATCCACATGTATTGCAACTTAATAGGTTCATCCACATGTATTGCAACTTAATAGGTTCATCCACATGTATTGCAACTTAATAGGTTCATCCACATGTATTGCAACTTAATAGGTTCATCCACATGTATTGCAACTTAATAGGTTCATCCACATGTATTGCAACTTAATAGGTTCATCCACATGTATTGCAACTTAATAGGTTCATCCACATGTATTGCAACTTAATAGGTTCATCCACATGTATTGCAACTTAATAGGTTCATCCACATGTATTGCAACTTAATAGGTTCATCCACATGTATTGCAACTTAATAGGTTCATCCACATGTATTGCAACTTAATAGGTTCATCCACATGTATTGCAACTTAATAGGTTCATCCACATGTATTGCAACTTAATAGGTTCATCCACATGTATTGCAACTTAATAGGTTCATCCACATGTATTGCAACTTAATAGGTTCATCCACATGTATTGCAACTTAACCCATTTGCATTCCAAAGCTCCATTAGTAGTTCACTTCAGGAAAAAATTGTAGCCAAATCAGGGAAAATAAAACTGTTGAATCTGCCCTTAACAATAGGTGAAACTCATGGTCATCCTCGGCTAATCAATTAGACTGAGCTAACTTCTTCCCATGGAAGTGAGATGAGATGTGAAGCTGTGTGGTTCCAGACTTGCGAACGAGTGGTTCGCAGTTTCTTGTGAGTTTAAATAATGGCTGTTAGCACTCTTGAAGGTTCTCTCTCTTTCTGTCTCTCTCTCTTTAACACAAGGTTCAATAAGGTTCGGATTAGGATTCCCGACTTTATTTACAAACCAAGAGCTCTTACCTAAATCAGCTCATTCGAAAGCATTTTTATTGTTAAGAGATATGCAAATAGGGAACAGAATGAAGTTGTAGCCATCTGGGGGCCAGCGATTTCATTTGGCCAACTGACTTTACTTTGCTGATGTCATTATGCTGTACGAACGTTTTCCACTCTCGAGTCATCCTAGTAATAAATGATCTCAGAAGAAGTGATGTTATGGAGAAGCTCACTTCTCGCTGTCCTCGGATTTCTGCCAAGTGAGTAACTTTGAACTGTTGGCCTCGTACATAACAGTAAGGCCACCCACATCCCTCCTGTGTTAAAGGTTCTGCTGAAATGACAGATCTATCTAAGCTGGGTCCAGGCGAAAGATGAGTCGTCTTGCTCTCTTCTCTTTTCTGTCAAGAAACTGCAGATGAGACGGGATTGGGGGGAGGGAGGAGGCAATCCAATAAAGTGGAGCATACTCAAGGTGTGAGTGCACTTGTGTCTCATACAGAATCTTGCAACTTCTACTGTCAGGAGGAAATGTGACCTACCATCGTTTTCCACAGGCTGACATAGCTATAAGCTGGTGATTGTTTTTATTTAGAGCAGCTGGCATTTCCTTTCTTGGATAAGTAAATGTCAGAATACAGTCGTCTGCATATGCTAGGGATTCTGGGATATGATGAATAAAGTCACTGAAGTAGACATTCCATAGCATTGGACCAAGCACACTTCCTTGTGGCACGCTTGATACAATAGTGTCTTGCTGACTCTCTTCCTTTGAAAGTTGCTTTTAGAACGTAATTTCTGAGAAGGCATAGTGCAGAGCTGGCGATTCCCAGTGCTAGAGTTTTGCCAAGAGTCCCTGGTGTAATACTTGGTCTAAAGTTCCAGGATTGTCCAGGGCTACTACTCAACGACTTTGGATTCATCCAGTGAGTGTGCTACTTAATGGAGAGATTTAACAGCTGATCAGAAAGAGAGTAGCCTTTTCTGAAGCCATATTGACGGTCACAAAGAACTGAGTGGTAGGCGAAAAACGCTGTCATCTGTCGTGAGATTATTGTCTCAAGAATCTTGCCAGTGGTTGACAGGAGTGACACTGGTCATAGTTGCTGATTTCCGCTCTGCTCTTTTTTTGTGAACAGCGACTACATACGCCTCTTTCCACAGAGAGGCCATTTACAGTGTGCTAGGCAGTGCTGATAGATGCGAGTTAGAGGTGCTCCTATCTGGTCTGCACATTTACTCAGCAATCTTGGGCTAAACTTACCTGGCCCCCATATTTTTTCCAGGTCCAGTGATTTAAGAAGAACTCACTCTCTCTCACTCTCTCTCTCTCTCTCTCTCTCTCTCTCTCTCTCTCTCTCTCTCTCTCTCTCTCTCTCTCTCTCTCTCTATCTATCTATCTATCTATCTATCTATATTTATCTATCTCTCTTTTTTACACAGAGCTTTAGAAGGTTAGGTTAAGCTTCCTAACTTCATTTACAAGCTAATAGCTTGTAAGGAATAAATGATCTCAGATGAAGCAATGTTCTGGAGAAAGGTACAGTCTAAGTGCAGCTGCTGATTCCTGCCCATCTTATTGTATAGAAATTCACTTCTCGCTGTCCTCGGAGTGGAGTCGAGTGTGGTGCTGTGACAAAATTGGCATTGTGTATGAAAGTAAGACAGCTCACATCCATCCCGTGTGAAGGCTCTGTTGAAATGATAGATCAGTCTAGGCTGGATCCAAGCGGGAGATGAGTCGCCTTGCTCTCTTCTCTGTTCTGTCAAGAAGCTGCAGATGAGACGAAGGGGGTGGGGGAGGGTGCAGGCAATCCAAGAAGGTGTAAGCATACTTTTGCCTCGTACAGAATATTGCAACCTCTTCTAAGTACCGTAAGCTTACTGGCCACTTTGCTTGCAAGATTTACTACGAGGGTCTTTATAGTTTTGAGCCAAATTTCACCCCAAGGATACCTACTTCATACCAGCACACTCCCATTCATTCTTACCACTGCTCCAGCATTACCATCATGGTGTCTAGCTAGCTAGCTCTAAGCTGGTGAGTGATGTAACTGAGAGCAGCTGGTATTTCCTCTCCTGGATAAGTAAATGCCAGAGTACAGTTATCTGCATATGCATGGGATTCTAGGATGAATTAAAGGGTCACTGAAGCAGACATTCCATAAGAATGGCTCAAGTACACTTCCCTTGGGAAACACTTGCACCAATAGAGTGTCTTGTTGGCTCCGTCATGTTGAGAACTACTCTCCGTCTTTCTCTCTCTCTTTGACTTATGGTTCAACAAGGTTAGGTTTAGGGTTCCTAATCTTATTTACAAGCAAAGAGCTACTACCACACTTTTCTCTCTCTCTTTTTCTTTCTTTCTTTTTTCTTTCTTTCTTTCTTTCATTTTTTCTTTCCTTTTTTTATTTTTTTTATTTACACAGGGTTTGACAAGGTTAAGGCTCCCTAGCTTTATTGAGAAGCTATTTACAGGTTAAGGATTCCTAACTTTATTGGCAAGCTAAGAGCTGTTACCTACATCAGCTCATTTGAAAGCATTTTTATTGTTATGAGACATACAAGTAGGGAACAGGATGAAGTTGGAGCCATTTTGGGCCAGCATTTTCATGTGATCAACTGACTTTATCTCGTTGACATCATTATGCTGTACGAATGTGTTCCATACTCGAGTCATCCTGGGTATATATGATCTCAGATGGAGTGACGTTCTGGAGAACGGTACAGCCAGAGTGAAGTTGCTGCTTTCTGCCCGTCTTGTGGCATAAAAGCTTGTTTCACGCTGTCCTCGAAGTGGATCCAAGTGTGGTACTATGACGATATTGGCCTTGTACATAACAGTAAGGCCACCCACATCCCTCCTATGTTGAAGGCTCTGCTGAAACGACAGATCTATCCAGGATGGGTCCAGGCGAGAGATGAGACGTCTTGATCTGTTCTCTACTCTGTCAAGCAGTCGCAGATGAGAGGGGCCTCTCTCTCTCTCTCTCTCTCTCTCTCTCTCTCTCTCTCTCTCTCTCTCTCTCTCACTCACTCACTCACTCACTCACTCACTCACTCACTCACTCACTCTCACTCTCTCTCTCTCTCTCTCTCTCTCTCTCTCTCTCTCTCTCTCTCTCTCTCTCTCTCTCTCTCTCTCTCTGTGAAAGCTTACTCAGCCCTGTAACAACTTCAGACAGTATTACCCAGGCTGGCTCCTCCTCAGGAAAATTAATGAATAGAAAAAGAAATAATAACAGACAAACATAAACACTTTATTATATAGAAAGTATAAAATATAAAACACTTAAATATGAAATATTAATCCTACATTAAAGAAAATGAAAAATATAAATGATTACTGAATTCAACGCTAATATAAAACTTGGGTGTCTGGTGTTGGTGACACTGCTTGTTGAAATCGTAGCCGTTGCCGATGATGGGGGGGGGGGGGTCGCAGGTGTTGGTTACAACCCACTGGCTAGTTCTTCACAGTATAGCCTTGAGTATTATATCCCGATGACAGGAAAGCAGGTTCTTTACCGGTGTAATGATGAGGGGTTACGTCCTGCAATTTCATACAGGTGCACAGGTAATTAAATCCAAAAAAGGGAAGTCTCAGGACGTTAGTCCTTCTCCTGTTCTTCTCGTTGATTGACAGGTGACCCTCTCTGTCATCCAAGAGTAGTGCTGGGAGCTGTGAGTCTAGTGATTACTGTTTGGACCGGAGCCCCACACGTCACCTTTGGGGATGGGGAAGAAGGAGGGGAAGGGATAGCCGGAGCTAGACTGACCCTACCTTAACAAGCAGCCGGCAATGAAACTATTGTTACTATATACTCCCTCGCTACTCCTATCTATTGAACTTTTCCCTCACTCTCTCTCTCTCTCTCTCTCTCTCTTTCTCTACCTTTCTCCCACTATTACCTGTCTCTTACACAGGGTTTTACAAGGTTAGGTAAAGGTTCCTAACTCTATTTCCAACTAAGAGCCGTTACCTACATCAGCTTATTAGGAAAGCCTTTTTATTGCTCTGAGACATACAAATAAGGAACAGGATGATGTTGTAGCCATTTGTAGGCCAGTGATTTCATTTGACCAATTGACTTTATCTCGTTGATTCCATTACGCTGTACGAACATGTTCCAAACACTCGTCATCCTAGGAATAAATGGGTGAACCTCCAAGTTCAACTACCGCCTACCCTCCAAGTTCACCTTCTTCCTACCCACCAAGTTACCCATTTTCTATCCTCCAAGTTCACCCACTTCCTACCCTCCAAGTTGACCCTCTTCTTACCCTCCTAGTTCACCCACCACCTACCCTCCAAGTTCATCCATCATCTACCCTCCTAGTTCACCCACCACCTACCCTCCAAGTTCAACCACCACCTACCCTCCACGTTCACCCTCTTTCTACCCTCCAAGTTCATCCACCACCTACCCGCCAAGTTCACCCACCACCTACCCTCAAAGTTCACCCACCATCTACCCTCCCAGTTCACCCACCACCTACCCTCCAAGTTCATCCACCACCTACCCCCAAGTTCACCCACCACTTGCCCTCCAAGTTCACCCACAACCCACCCTGTAAGCTCACCCACTTCCTACCCTCCAAGTTCACCCCCTTCCTACCCTCCGAGTTCACCCACCAGCTACCCTCCAAGTTCACCCACCACCCGCCCTGCAAGTTCATCCTCTTCCTGCACTCCAGGTTCACCCACCACCTACCCTCCAAGTTCACCCACCACCTACCATCCAAGCTCACCCTCTTCCTACCCTCCAAGTTCACCCTCTTCCTACCCTCCAAGTTCACCCTCTTCCTACCCTCCAAGTTCACCCACCACTTAACCTCCAAGTTCACAAACCACCTACTCTCCAAGTTCAACCACCACCTACCCTCCACGTTCACCCTCTTTTTACCCTCCAAGTTCACCCACCACCCGCCCTGCAAGTTCATCCTCTTCCTGCACTCCAGGTTCATCCACCACCTACTCTCCAAGTTCACCCACCACCTATCCTCCAAGCTCACCCTCTTCCTACCCTCCAATTTCAACCACTACCTACCCTCCACGTTCACCCTCTTTCTACCCTCCAAGTTCACCCACCACCCGCCCTGCAAGTTCATCCTCTTCCTGCACTCCAGGTTCACCCACCACCTACCCTCCAAGTTCACCCACCACCTACCCTCCAAGCTCACCCTCTTCCTACCCTCCAAGTTCACCCTCTTCCTACCCTCCAAGTTCACCCATCACTTAACCTCCAAGTTCACAAACCACCTACCCTCCAAGTTCACCCACTACCTACCCACCTGCCAGTCTCACCCTCAACGTGCCTCCCCAGCTTCTTACCCTCTGGGACGTAATCTTCTCACAACTGGTAGTTTCTCAACTAGTTCTTTCAAGATATTTACCGTAAAAATTTCCTAATCTTTGTTAAGAGGATATAATTTACTTGACTCAGTCGGGTTTTTTCCTCAAGGTCCAAAAATCTTTTTTACAACATATGAATCATTATCTGGAATGTAAGAAAAAAATCATTTTAATTTCATATGGTTTTCATAGTCTTAGAGGTAATTAAGGAATACATGAAAACACCCGAGGCTTCAGGACCTGTGTTAGTCAAAAACACAGCTATTTTTCAGAGGGAGAGTTTGAAAGAAGATATAGTTATTTCATATCTTTTAATACTTTCTCTGGTAAATATTATGAGAAACTGCAAATAAAATAGAAATAAACTTGAAAAGGTACACTTAAGTTTTAAAACGGTAAGAGATGACAGAAGGTATTCTTGGTCGTGAATGTCTCAAGGTCTTAAAGATGTGAAGAAAAATAGACGCAAGCGAAGAAAGAACTAAGTCCTTGATCCTGTTTCCGTGATTCTGAATAGCGGTAAGACAAGAAGAAATATACGGCAAAGGGGTACTGTTAAACCCCAAAACAAAGATACACAGAAAAACACAGGTATATACACGCAAAGGTATGTTTTAATAGCTTATCCTTGGTTAATAATCCGACCTCATTGGATTCTTATCGTCAGTACAACACCAAAGTGGATTTTATGAATAAAACAAGGCACAAAAGATTTTTTTATGTATTACTGGTAAGATTTTTATTTAAGTAGTACAGACAAGGTGAACCAAGAACTTATAAACAAAGAAAAGATTTTAAGACAAACATAATGTGTTCCAGTCACAGAAATATGCTCAGGAAAGGAGACTTTGCTTAAGATAGGAAATAAGTTTTACAATCAACTCATTGTGTAAACAGTGTCAAAAAAGTGGATCTTGTGTATTGATCTTGACGGAAGAACTTATCAAAGATAAGTTTCATGGTAAAGAAGGTAGCTCTATTCTTCATGGAAGAAAATAAGATTAATATTGAAAAAAATATAGATAAGTTACATGGCACAAAGAGTTGCTTTATGGATGAAAATTATATTTCCCATTTGCCTTTGCATCATTATTTATTCTCAACATGCACCCCATATGTTGTCAGATTTTTTTTTTAATAATGTTGGTAGAATTACCGATAAACATATTATTTTAAACGCTAAATTTTTCATACAAATCATGATAATGATGCAAACTTATCCCCAATAAGTTTCTTGGTAAACAAAGCCACATCCCCGGTAGAACATCGTGAAATTTATATTTCTTAATACTTTATATATACCTTAGCTTCATCTTAAAAATTGCTGGATGGTATATCTTCAAAGAAGAAATGAAATAAAAAGCTTAGCCATTGTATCACCTCTAAAAAGTTACTGGATGACGTATCTACAGAAGAGGAATGAGAGGAAAAGCTTACGGTTCCCTGATTCATTATATTTGTAAATACTTTTTTACTTCATAAGTCAAAGTTTACAGTTACTTAATCTACTTAATTAAATAAGACTTCATGGAATACTTATTGAATTAAGGGATGTCTTCTGACGTCACCTTCAAATCTTATATAAGAAGATGTGAGCTTCAGCCACACCTTTCAAATAAGTTAGCTTCCTCTGGAAAACTTCTTTAAACCTCTCCTGAGAGTATTCTTCACTCCACAGACCAGTACTTCTACTTGGTCCAGAAACATCTTCACGTTCCAAAAGAAGTAGTAATTCATTAAACTCATTTCTGAGTATAACATAAAGAATTTTGTCATTCATTCTAGCTTTGCGAGTAACATATTTTAAGTGACATATTTTAAGTGACATATTTTAAGGTTCTCCTCAGGTTGTATTAGATGTATAATGCGAGTTTTCGAGTGATATAAAGATTTAATGATCTTTTAACGTCATATATGATGTAAAAAGAGAGATTAAAACTCATACCACTGGAGACCTGTGCATCAGTTCCTCAAGTTACTCTATCCATCACATATTAACAGGATTTAGCTTACCTGTATATAAGATTCAAAATCAGTGTTTGTGGTAAGCGTGCTAGAAACTAATTTCCATTGCTCTGTGTTGCACCATCTAAGCAAAATGCACAGATATTGTTGTTTAAATTTTTTATAATTTTCCGATACTTAATTCACTAGATTATCCAACCATTCCATAACCATCTGCTCAGTATTTTAGTTCTTGCTTATCATCGGTAAATCTATTTACTCAGTGTTTCACCCACCTTTCTCAGGTCTTGCACTACATCATAGATAATAACAAAATAATCGAATCATCCCATATTTTCAAAACCGTATAATCCCTTACTGTCGTGTCTGAGACACGTTAAACACAATTAAACTTCTCACGTTATACAAAGGACTTTCCCATCACCAAACTGTCGGTTATTAACTACTATTTCAATACGAACAACAGTTAATACGAATAAATGATACCATACACATCTCATCTACAGATATCCATCTCAAGTCATCCTCATCCACCTGTGGTTCTGGAATTTTCATTATTTTTTTAACAATCATCATTAAACGAATAGATTTTTATGAGCTTCAAAGCTATGGTCAGAAATGAGAGTCGCAGACTTGATCATTTGAGTTACCACGTCTTCCAGTATTCTTTGTGAACATAACTTCTCTTTTCTGTTTATTATCCATCATACTTTCTTGAAATATAAGATCAGCAACATTATCTCTTTTCAAACCATCCACTAAATGCAAGTCTTTTGAATTATCGCTGAATCTTTGAGAAACTATGTTTTCTTCCAGTGGTTCACCAATACTAAGCTGGGTTTCTATGGATGCTAATTCTATGGATTCAATTCTCTTTAATCAAATGAAGGTTCCAATTCAATTACAATTCTGGTACAATATGATCCTCAGCTTTACATTAACGTACATTACAGAGAATTTCTCTACTTCGGTACACACCCCAATAATAATTTAATCCATAACCTTAATTAAAATCAACAGAAATCACTTGAAATACAATACATGCATTATCACGACAAAATCCTCATCAGAAAATTTTCCCTCCTCAACACTCTTCCATTTTGTTTGCACTTCCTGACTCCATTTTGGTTCATATAGAAGTGGGATGACGATGCCATAATACTGCTTATACCATTACTTTTCCTGCCAGACATACAGTCTGTCTCTAGTGGGCTAATGTTCCATTCGTCTTTTAATTTTTATTTTTTAATTATTTTAAAACATTAAAAAAAAGTTTATTAACGTATAAAAGACTTTGACGGAAAGAATATCTCTCTTTCTTTGTATCTAAATATTTGTATGTATCCATATAATTCTTATCGACTCTGGAGAGCATATTTTATATATGAGGACGACCCATCGTGTCTTGAGCAAATACATTGTCTACCATGGATTTTTATTTTCCACTATTTAAAATTTAATGCTAGGAAATTTATCGTGTGTATCTTCACTAGCGAAATTTGGTTTATGAAATCTAGTATTTCTAAATAATATGAATTATTGAGTGGTTAGGCCATACTTAAGAAAGTCCGCCTCTTTTCAATTTGACCAGTACAATTTACTATTTTAATAAATGTTTCTTCCTCTTTCTCTATATTTATCTTATAAGACCATCGAACGAGATAAAGTTTGAGCCTTTGATGAAGGTTGAGCAGGAGATGAAGAGACATCATCAGGACTATGAGATAGAGGAAGTTGAGGCGAGGTGGACCTTGATGAAGTAGGTGAAGGCCAAACTTGCTTCCTCTAATAACATGCACCTCTCTGCTGCTCTTCTACACTACCTGCAGTGCTTTTAGGTTCCATAATTTTTAGACGTTAATATCTCGTTAACGTTGTCAGATATTACAAAAGCAGTCGTTAATTAACGTCATCAGACACTACAAATAATCTTTCCCAAGAAACTTAAGATTAGTTAAAAACATAACAGTTGGTAAGTTTCATTATAAAACGATAAACTTTATGTTATTAAGTTTCGCCACAAAATAATCTCAATAAATGAGACTGTTTCATTTTTTTAAACTTAAAATTAAGATTACCACAGAAATACATTTAAAATACTCTATTTCTTTGCATATTTCATCAGAGATATTTTCACAGGTTATGGACCTGACTTCTATCTTCCAATGTTTTGAAGTGTTAATACTCGAATAAGCCATTCAAGATTCAGTAACATTTAAAAATATTATGTCTAACAAATGACTGCAGAAATTGTCGATCATATTTCACTCATAAAAACATAAGAAAGAAGTAACGGAAATATGTGATACTTTATTGACAACGTTTCGCCCACGCAGTGGGCTTTATCAAGTCACAAATAGATCTACCTGGGTGAAACATACGTGAGTATTTATAGGATGAGAATGCTGGGTCAGGTGGAGAAAGCTGCATGTGACAATCTTCCGAGTAGGGTGATAGAGTCTAGAACCTTGGGTAGCTTTAAAGAGACTGATAAGTATTTAAGTAGACCTTCTGCAGTGTTCCTCGATTCTTATGTTTTTATGTGGGATAGCGATGAAATAGTATCTTGGCGAGGGGTTCAGCTATGTTATAGAAGCCGTTGTTCTGGTTGAAGTTGTTGGATGTACAGATAAGTGATGATTCCGGGATTCTTTGGTACTGAGTGTTGTCTTCTCTGGCCATTCAAGATGGCTACGAATTGCCTCTGCAATTATTGATTCTATAAATTTTCCCACTATGGAGGTAAGGCTTATTGGTCTATAGTTCGAAGTTAAGGACCTATCACCTGCCTTGTAAATGGGTATTACATTTACCATTTTCGACTTGTCAGGCACTATGCCAGTTTGTAGCGATATTTTGAAAAGATTAACGAAAGGAAAGCTAAGTTCCTCTTCACATTCCTTTAAAACCCGTGCAAACAGTTCTTCAGGGCCTGGGGATTTGTTAGGCTTTAATTTCTCTATTTGTCTGAGGACCCAGTCACTGGTTACCGTAATAGTGCATAGTTTATTATCATCCTGTTCTACTTAATTTATTATTTCTGGAATATCACTAGTATCTTCCTGAGTAAAAACTGAGAGGAAGTAAGTGTTGAAAATTTCACACATTTTCTTGTCACTGTCAGTGATCTGACTTGAGTTACTCTTAAGTGGGCTTATCTTGTCCCTAATCTGAAAGTACCCTTTTGCTTAGTCTTCGAATCCTTTGCGACTTTAGCCTCATAATCCCTTTTTGCTTTTCTTATTCCTTTTTTATTTCTCTTTACAACTGAATACATTGTTTTCTTAATTGCCCCTCCCCTTTTTTGATACGCCTCTATATGCCTCTCATTTGAGCAATGAGATGTTTTAATCACTTGTTTATCCATTTGGGATCAGTTTTGTTAGATCTAATTTCCCTAGTCGGAACAAAGGCTGTTTGGGCAGCTAGAACTATGCTCTGATAAACATCATATTGGCAACCAACTCCACCTATCTGACCCACAGTCAGGTCATCCCAATTTCGCCCACTCAGGTAATTTCTCAGCCTCATGAAGTTGACCAAGCGAAAGTCTGGAACAGAGACTTGCTTGCAGTTATCTGGGTAATTCCATGATATATTGAAACCAAGTGATTTGTGATCGCTTTCCCCAAGCTCATCATTAACTTCAAGATTATTAATTAGTGATTCTTTGCTGGCAAGAGCCAAGTAAAGTAGTTTGTTTCCTCTAGTTGGTTCTGTCACAAACTTTTGAAACGTAGTCCTGAACCGTATCAAGAAAGTCACTAGTCTCAAGATTTCCTGTCACATTGTTCCAGTCAAATTATCTAACGTTAAAATCTCCATTTAACACAACATTTTCATATGTAGACGCCTTATGAATTTCGTCCCATAGCTTACTGCACTCCTTATCAAGGCTTAGGGACCTATAAATCACACGCAAAATTAGTTTTTCACGACCCTCGAGAAACTGTAGCCAAACAGATTCTGTGTCCGATGTTTCTAATCTTATATCTTGTCTAACACAACAATTTAAATTATCTCTGACATACATCGCCTCTCCACCACCCTTCCTGTTGACCCCATCAGCATGGAATAGTTTATAACCCTGTATATTGCATTCAGACGGCATTTCAGTATCTCTTAAGTTGAACCATGTCTCCGTTATAGCAATAATATCTATATTACTTGCACTTGCAGGTAATCTTAGTTTATCTGTTTTCTTTCTTAGACTTATACTGTTAGCATAGTAAGCTTCAAGGGAGCTAGTCTCTCGTTGCCCTCTACTCTCCCTCTTTGTTTGTTGAACACTTGCTTTGCATTTAATAGCAACTTTATTTTGAATATTATCTTTTAAGCCTATCCATGAGGTATCCTGGTAATATCTGTTATAGTCCTAGAGAAGTCATCAAAGACCCCCTTAGTCGAACTGGCTAATGGACCCACTCCAGCCCCAGAGAGATGAACCCCATCCTTTGCATACATGTCATGTTTGCCTTAGAATTTGTTCCAGTTATCAATGAATGGGATTGCAAGTTCCTTGCAGTACCTGTCTAGCCAGCAATTTATAACAGTTGCCCTAGACATCTATTTATTGCCCACTTCCTTTCTAGGCAAGATGCTACAAATGATTGGGATCCATCCCTTAGACCTGACTACATCTATGGCCTACCCGTACTTATCCAGCAGCTCTTGTCTTCTGCCCTTCCCGATGTCATTTCCACCAGCACTAAGACAGATAATGGGCTTGTTCTCATAGCCTGACATAATAATATCCAACCTGCTGACTATGTCACCAACATCAGCTCCTAGGAGGCACGCCCTCTGTCTGACCTTCCCATCTTTGTTACAAAAGGCACTGTCCACATATCTTACCTGAGAATCTCCCACAATCAGAATATTCTTAACTTGATTAGCAGTAGAGTCAGTGGTACCTTTAATCTCACTAACGACTGAAGTACACTCGTCCTGGAGAACGGAGAATCGATTTCCTGTCTTCACATCTTCCCTATTTACCTTCCTCATCTTCCTTCTTCCAGAATTGTGAGCCACTTGCCACTTAAAGCGGCTGACACTCCCCACCTCACTGCTGGTAACCTTTTCCTCCTTACCTTCTTACATCTAGGCGAAGCTTCAGCCTCCTTATTTCCTCCTGAAGAAGCAGAACCTCCTTCTTCAACACTTTAACCTGAGATTCTAAAACACTACAGCAAGCCATGGTGCTCGGTAACATCCCACGCTAATTCCCAGACAACTTTGAAAAGATGACCTCATGTGACCACTGACTGCAGCATACTGTGACTCATCACTCATCTCAAGTTTCACTGGGAATCTGAAAAATATTATATGGTTGGTAGGTGTGACCCCTGCGACCCTTTCATAGCCATATTTTCCCCACACCTGTCAGGGTGGGGAGTGAGTTGCATCAGTGTCTAGTACAGGGAAGACATCAGCTTGACAGATACAGATAACACTACATATTAAACCTCTACCAGAGCAATAAGGACTCACCCGTAAAAAGAAAATTGCATTTCAATCACCAAAAAATACTTTAACAATCACCTAATATCATATCATGAACAGCATAAAATTGCATCTCAAAAGACAAAATGGCTCTGGTGGCCTGGTGGTTAACGCTCTCGCTTCACACGGTGAGGGCCTGGGTTCGATTCCCAGCCAGAGTAGAAACATTGGACGTGTTTCTTTCCACCTGTTGTCTATGTTCCCCATCAGTAAAATGGGTACCTGGGTGTTAGTCGACTGGTGTGGGTCGCATCCTGGGACACTGACCTAAGGAGGCCTGGTCACAGACCGGGCCGCGGGGGCGTTGACCCCCGGAACTCTCTCCAGGTAAACTCCAGGTAAACTCCAGTCTATTTTAGTAATCTGCTTCGAAAAAATTAGATCTCAGTCACCAAAATTGCATGTTAGTCACCAAAAAACAATACTTCAACAGTCACCAAAAACCATTTCATGAGCAAAAAATTTCCAATTTCACCAAAAGCTACATCTCAATCACAAAGTTGCATCTCAATCATCAAATATACAAACAAAATCACCAAAATTACATCACAAATACCAAAAAACTACAACTCCGTTGTGGGTAAAATAGGGAGTGTGAAAGACTGAATACTATTATTAAGTCCCTCACACTCCCTATTTTACTCAGAACAGAGTTGTAAGTTGCTGGTGACTGACATGCAATTTTGGTGATTGAAATGCGTTTTTTTTTATTTTGCCGAAAGTGGATTGTTAAAAAGTAGTTTTTTGTTTTTCGAGATGTATTTTTTGTGTGTGTGTGTGTTCATGATGTGGCTTTTGGAGAGTATTTGTTAAAGCATAATTTTTTAGTTATCGAGATATTTTTTGGCGGGTGAGTTGTAAATTTTGGTATTCATGATGTAGCTTCGAGCTAGGATAAGAAAAAATCCAGTGAATTCTTCAGCATATCACAAAGTTCGTTTGGAGATCATTGAAATGAGTGTGTAATGGTTTTCAGATTAATGAAGTGTGTAATGTTTTCAGGGTAAGAAAATGTGTAATGGAGCATTTTATCGTGCATATTTATATAGAGCATAATAAAAATACGCTTTTCAGAACATCGTACCGTTGACGTGGCCAACACTGGTAGCCTCGTGTAATAGAATATTATAATTGAAAGAGGAATTTTCCTGAGCTGAAAGACTATCTAAATTACTAAGTAATTTTTGCTTCACGTGTGAAAGACCACTTAGTTATTTAGGTTCTTGCAGCTAGATGGACATAAAGCCTGCAAGAGTAAAAAATAATTTCTCGCTACAAAAAACGATATTGCCTGATAGATCGATGTATCTGCTTTAAACGACTAACCCAACCTTCGTACTTGACCCACTTAAGGAACCTTTCCACCTGAAAGCCCAAATTTCCACTTTTTTATCTGACAGACCTGCCCAAATCGACCAAATTAACCTTAAAATTGACAGATTAAAAGAGCCTTTTCGGCTGACAGATGAATCTGACCACCCAATCTGAAATATCTAAGAAATTTTTCTCCATGGCAAAGCTAAATATTACAATAACAAAAAATTTAATCCTCAGTCAGAGGACCGAGTACACATCTTGATATTGCTATGGTCACTTTATTACGTACACCGTTCTAGTACTCGGTAGGGCTCTCCATTACCCTCAGAACAGCCTGAATTCTTCGTGGAATGGATTCAACATGGTGCTGGTCCACGTTGACATATAAACGTCATGCAGTTGCTGCAGATTTGGTAACTGTACATTTATGCTGTGAATCTTCCGTTCCACTGCCAAGTTCTTACCTTTCTATCTGCACGTCGCAGCAGAAATCGCGTTTTGTGAGATCAGGTGACCCATTTCTTAGTTTCATTTGTTCAGGTTTACTATTCCTGTGTTAACTGAAGCTTCAGTTTCCTGTTCTTAGCTGATAGGAGGAAAGAATGGTGGAGTTTTCTCACTTGTCACCCAACCACTTCAATGTTCGATGTGTTGTGCGTTCAGAGATGCTTTTCTGTATACTACTGTTGAAACGCTTGGTTATTTGAATTACTGTCACCTTGTCAGTTTCCACCAGAGTTGCCGCTCTACGAATGTTTTGTGTTTTTCATATCATCCTCTGTAATCTCCTGAGATTGTTGTACTTGAAGATTCCAGAAATTCAGCGGTTTCTGAGATACTTTAACTACACCGTCTGACATCAATAATCATTCTCGGTCAAAGTTAGATAACATTTCTTCTCTATTCTGATGTTAGGTTTGAACAACAATTAAGCTTCTTGACCATGTCCGCTTGTCTTTAGACAGTGAGATGCTGCCATGAGAATAGCTGGTTAGATATCTGCATTAGCAAGCAAGTGTACACAAGTACTTATGTACCTCTGTAAAATAGTAGTGACCACAGAGTGTGTTTTGACGTTCTCCATAAAGTGAAGAAACTAATATAAATATAGATCAAGTGACACGAGTTTCCACAATGTCACAAAGAGTTTACTAGCTGGTAACTGAGTTAAATAAAGAGTGTTCAGACTTCTCCATGAAATCTGAATAGCTTCATAGAGCTTAGTCCAAATCATGCTCTGTACACAATCTATTAAAAATTCGTCTAATACTAATCACATCTAGAGACAGGCATATAGCTAAAAAATTCTCCTTCATCCGGCTCTCTCTTCGTGGGACCAAGCCATGAACCATGGCCATGAGAAAAAAAAAATATTAAAACAACATTAATTCAAGGCCAAAGCAAAAAATAACAATTAACAAAATCCAAGGAAAAATGAACACTAATGCTGACGTGAACTACAGGGCTGGAGAAGCTGAAGTGAAGAGACGAACGTCGCCTTCCCTGACTAAAGAAATAGTGAGAACAGAAATGAAACACCCTAAGAATAAAGAGGAAAGACGGAAGGTAACGGACCGTAGGAAAATCAAGAGGAATCGCTCAACAAATGGCGGCTCATACATCCCCCTCTCCAGAAAAGACTTAGAACAATATGAATTGGATTAAAGTCAAAGGAATCATTTACATTATCCACCTTTTTCCTTACACATGCCTCCTTACCCAGTTCTTAAAGTAGGGGACCTCTAAGAGCTCAGCCACAAAACCTTAGCCAGCTATGCTTAAGCTCATCAAATCTGAAAAGCAATTTGTGGCAAATAAATTGTATACTACTGTATACTGTATACTACTTAAGATCAACTTCTAAGTACGATCAAACCTTTAGGGTGCAGCGCTCTAAGTAGTGTCGTTGGTACGAGAGTAAATTCTTGGGCAGCTATGGGAAGGGGTAATTTTTGTTAAGGACTTGCCTCATATGGGACAGTAGACCTTCTGCAGTGTTCCTCCATTCTTATGTTCTTTTGTAATGTAGATTAAACACCTGAGCAACACATGGGTATCTTTACTGAGTTTATTGAGGAAACGTTTCGCACTGCAGTGGCTTCGTCAGTCCATACAAAGGAGAATGGTGAAGAATAGGAGGGGCTGGAGGTATTCAGTCCCTCAGCCTTGAGTCGATGTAATCAGTCCATCGATTTTGAAAAGAATGCAGCATATGTGCGAGGAAGTGTCTTATATACCGTAGGCAGGCGAGGTGCAGCAGTCGTAGGTGGTATCACACTTGAGAAATCCAAATGTGGAAGTAGGTCATGCCTAAATGTTAGGCAAGTGAAAAATACCCTGTATTAAGATCCCAAGATGTTGCTGTGTCTGACAGGAATGTGGATAAATGGTTCAGACACAGATGTTGCTGTTCAGACACAGCAACATCTTGAGATTTTAAATAGAATTCTTAATTTGCCTAACATTTAGGCATGACCTACTTCCACATTTAGATTTATCAAGTGTGCTACCACCTACGGCTGCTTAGCCTCATGTGTCTACAGCATATAAGCAGCTTCTTCGCACTTATGCTGTATTCTTTTCAAGACCGATGGACTATTTACATCGACTCAAGGCTGAAGGACTGATTATCTCAAACTCTTCCTGTTCGTCACCATTCTCCTTTGTATGGAATGATGAAGCCACTGTGTGGCGAAACGTTTCCTCAATAAAGATACTCATGTGTTGCTCATGGAGGAAGAAAATTAGGCACATGCAACATCTGGGTATCTTTAGTGTAGACGTTTTGCCATCCATTGGTTTTATCAGTACAAATTCAAGGACATAACTGGAAGATAAAAACTATATACAAAAGATGAGATAATCAGTGTCTCAGCCTTGGAACTGGTGTGAAGAGTACCATAGTTGTGAAGAATCTGGAGCACAGGGAAGAAGACTGGCGCTTGTATACTGGCGTCAGGTGGAAAGGGACAGGTAGCAGATGAGGGCAAAGTCACTGGTAGGCGGGATTTCCCAATAGAAGTAGGAAATACCCAAGGGATGGGTTAGTGGTGGAAGTAGTAGCCGTGAAGATGGTTATATAGATGTCCTCTGAACCAAGATTCCATGATGTTGCAGTGTCTTACAAGTTGTACATGAATGGTATACAATTCCTACAAAACGAAAATTAAACACATGTAAAACATCTGGTTATCTTTATGGTAGACCTTTCACCATTCACTGG
>NC_091363.1:19018233-19043233 GCF_038502225.1 Cherax quadricarinatus | reverse complement strand
GTGTGTGTGTGTGTGTGTGTGTGTGTGTGTGTGTGTATGTATGTGTATGTGTGTGTGTGTGTGTATGTGTTTGTACGTACTCGCCTAATTTACTCACCTAATTTTGGTTGCAGGGGTTGAGACTCAGCTCCTGGCCCCTCCTCTTCACTGATCGCTACTGGATCCTCTCCCTCTCTGCTTCCTGAGCTTTGTCATACCTCTTCTTAAAACTATGTATGGTTCTTGCTTCCACTACTTCACTTGCTAGGCTATTCCACATCCTGACGACTCTATGACTGAAGAAATACTTCCTAACGTCCCTGTGACTCGTCTGAGTCTTCAGCTTCCAGTTGTGACCCCTTGTTTCTGTGTCCCCTCTCTGGAACATCCTATCTCTGTCCATCTTGTCTATTCCCCGCAGTATCTTGTATGTCGTTATCATGTCTCCCCTAACCCTTCTGTCCTCCAGTGTCGTCAGTCCGATTTCCCTCAACCTTTCCTCGTACGATATTCCCCTGAGCTCTGGGACTAGCCTTGTTGCAAACCTTTGTACTTTCTCTAACTTCTTGACGTGCTTGACCAGGTGTGTGTTTCAGACTGGTGCTGCATACTCCAGTATGGGCCTAACATACACAGTGTGCAGTGTCTTGAACGATTCCTTATTAAGGTATCGGAACGCTATTCTCAGGTTTGCCAGGCGCCCGTATGCTACAGCAGTTATTTGGTTGATGTGTGCCTCCGGTGACGTGCTCGGTGTTATGGTCACCCCAAGGTCTTTCTCCCAGAGTGAGGTCTGTAGTCTTTGTCCACCTAGCCTTTACTCTGTCTGCGGTCTTCTTTGCTCCTCCCCAATCTTCATGACTTTGCATTTGGCAGGGTTGAATTCGAGAAGCCAGTTTCTGGACCACATGTCCAGCCTGTCCAGGTCTCTTTGCAGTCCTGCCTCATCCTCATCCAATTTAATTCTTCTCATCAACTTCACATCATCTGCGAATAGGGACACTTCAGAGTCTATTCCTGGCATCATGTCGTTCGCATATATCAAAAATAGCACTGGTCCTAGAACTGACCCCTGTGGGACCCCGCTCGTCACAGGCGCCCACTGTGATACCACTTCACGTACCATGACTCGTTGTTGCCTCCCTGTCAGGCATTCCCTGATTCATTGCAGTGCCCTCCCTGTTACATGCGCCTGATCCTCCAGCTTCTGCACTAATCTCTTGTGGGGAACTGTGTCAAAGGCCTTCCTGCAGTCTAGGAAAACGCAATCTACCCACCCTTCTCTCTCGTGTCTTACTCCTGTTGCCTTGTCATAAAACTCCAGAAGGTTTGTTACACAGGATTTGCCTTCCATGAACCCATGCTGGTTTTCGTTTATAATCTTGTTCCGTTCCAGGTGTTCCACCACTCTCCTCCTGATAATTTTCTCCATGACTTTGCACACAATACATGTCAAAGACACAGGTCTGTAGTTTAGTGCATCATTTCTGCTTCCTTTCTTAAATATGGGGACTACATTTGCTGTCTTCCATTTCTCAGGTACTTCCCCAGTTTTAAGGGATGTGTTGAAAATTGTGGTTAGGGGCACGCACAGCATCTCTGCTCCTTCTCTGAGGACCCATGGGGAGATGTTGTCCTGTCCCATTGCCTTAGAGGTATCAAGGTCACTTAGCAGCTTCTGCACCTCCTCCTCGGTTGTTCGTATGTCATTCAACACTTGTTGGTACATTCCCTCTTGATGTTCCCTTCTGTGCTGTCTTCCCAGAGCCCTTCCTGTCTCTACTGTAAAAACTTCCTTGAATCTCATGTTTAGCTCCTCACATACCTCCTGATCATTTATTGTGAGTTCTCCACCTTCTGTCCTCAGTCTGATCACCTGGTCTTTGACTGTTGTCTTCCTCCTGATGTGGCTATACAACAGTTTCGGGTCAGTCTTGATTTTCGATGCTATGTTTTTTTCATACTGTCGCTGGGCCTCCTTCCTTACCTGTGCATACTCGTTCCTGGCTCTGTGACTGATTTCCCTATTTTCATGTGTTCTCTGCCTTCTGTACTTTTTCCATTCTCTATTGCACTTTGTTTTTGCCTCCTTACACCGTCGGGTAAACCAGGGGCTCGTTCTGGTCTTCCCATTGTTTCTGTTGCCCTTGGGAATTAACCTTTCCACTGCCTCCTTGCATTTTTTTGTTACATATTCCATCATTTCATTTACTGGCTTTCCTGCCAGTTCTCTGTCCCACGGAGCCTCCTGCAGGAAGTTCCTCAATCCTATGTAGTCCCCTCTTTTATAGTCAGGTTTTCCCATTCAACTCCTGTTACTCTCTCCACTTGCAGCTCTATGTATTCAAAGCACAGAACCACGTGGTCACTAGCTCCTAAGGGACTCTCATATGTGATGTCCTCAATGTCTGAACTGCCCAGGGAGAACACAAGATCCAATCTTGCTGGTTCATCCTCCCCTCTCACTCTGGTAGTGTCCTTAACATGTTGGTGCATGAGGTTTTCCAGCACCACATCCAACATCTTGGCTCTCCATGTTTCGGGACCCCCATGTGGCTTCAGGTTTTCCCAGTCAATCTCCCTGTTGTTGAAATCCCCCATAACCAGCAACTTTGCTCTGCTGGAGTGAGCTCTTCTTGCCACCTCAGCAAGTGTGTCCACCATTGCTCTGTTGCTCTCTTCACATTCCTCTCTTGGCCTCCTGCAGTTCTGTGGTGGATTATACATCACTGCAATGACCACCTTGTGTTCCCCAGACTGAAGTGTACCTACTATGTAGTCCCTTTCTCCTGTCTCGTCTATGCCTCCCATTTTCTCGAATTTCCATCGGTTTTTTACGAGCAGAGTAACCCCTCCTCTCCCTCTGCCCCTTCTATCTTTCCTCATGATCTGGTATCCTTGTGGAAAGATTGTGTCTGTTATTGTCTTCCTGAGTTTTGTTTCTGTAACTGCTATGATGTGTGTGTGTGTGTGTACTCACCTAGTTGTACTCACCTAGTTGAGGTTGCGGGGGTCGAGTCCGAGCTCCTGGCCCCGCCTCTTCACTGATCGCTACTAGGTCACTCTCCTGAGCCGTGAGCTTTATCATACCTCTGCTTAAAGCTATGTATGGATCCTGCCTCCACTACATCGCTTCCCAAACTATTCCACTTACTGACTACTCTGTGGCTGAAGAAATACTTCCTAACATCCCTGATATTCATCTGTGTCTTCAGCTTCCAACTGTGTCCCCTTGTTACTGTGTCCAATCTCTGGAACATTCTGTCTTTGTCCACCTTGTCAATTCCTCTCAGTATTTTGCATGTCGTTATCATGTCCCCCCTATCTCTCCTGTCCTCCAGTGTCGTCAGGTTGATTTCCGTTAACTTCTCCTCGTAGGACATACCTCTTAGCTCTGGGACTAGTCTTGTTGCAAACCTTTGCACTTTCTCTAGTTTCTTCACGTGCTTGGCTAGGTGTGGGTTCCAAAGTGGTGCCGCATACTCCAATATAGGCCTAACATACACGGTGTACAGGGTCCTGAATGATTCCTTATTAAGATGTCGGAATGCTGTTCTGAGGTTTGCTAGGCGCCCATATGCTGCAGCAGTTATTTGGTTGATGTGCGCTTCAGGAGATGTGCCTGGTGTTATACTCACCCCAAGATCTTTTTCCTTGAGTGAGGTTTGTAGTCTCTGACCCCCTAGACTGTACTCCGTCTGTGGCCTTCTTTGCCCTTCCCCAATCTTCATGACTTTGCACTTGGTGGGATTGAACTCCAGGAGCCAATTGCTGGACCAGGTCTGCAGCCTGTCCAGATCCCTTTGTAGTTCTGCCTGGTCTTCGATCGAGTGAATTCTTCTCATCAACTTCACGTCATCTGCAAACAGGGACACCTCAGAGTGTATTCCTTCCGTCATGTCGTTCAGAAATACCAGAAACAGCACTGGTCCTAGGACTGACCCCTGTGGGACCCCGCTGGTCACAGGTGCTCACTCTGACACCTCGCCACGTACCATGACTCGCTGCTGTCTTCCTGACAAGTATTCCCTGATCCATTGTAGTGCCTTCCCTGTTATCCCTGCTTGGTCCTCCAGTTTTTGCACCAATCTCTTGTGTGGAACTGTGTCAAACGCCTTCTTGCAGTCCAAGAAAATGCAATCCACCCACCCCTCTCTCTCTTGTCTTACTGCTGTCACCATGTCATAGAACTCCAGTAGGTTTGTGACACAGGATTTCCCGTCCCTGAAACCATGTTGGCTGCTGTTGATGAGATCGTTCCTTTCTAGGTGTTCCACCACTCTTCTCCTGATAATCTTCTCCATGATTTTGCATACTATACATGTCAGTGACACTGGTCTGTAGTTTAATGCTTCATGTCTGTCTCTTTTTTTAAAGATTGGGACTACATTTGCTGTCTTCCATGCCTCAGGCAATCTCCCTGTTTCGATAGATGTCCAGCACTTGGTGGTGTGCCCCACCTCTCCGTCTTTCTGGAGTCCCTTCTGTCTCCTCTGTGAACACTTCTTTGAATCTCTTGTTGAGTTCTTCACATACTTCACGGTCATTTCTTGTTGTCTCTCCTCCTTCCTTCCTTAGCCTGATTACCTGGTCCTTGACTGTTGTTTTCCTCCTGATGTGGCTGTACAACAGTTTCGGGTCAGATTTGGCTTTCGCTGCTATGTCATTTTCATATTGTCTTTGGGCCTCCCTTCTTATCTGTGCATATTCGTTTCTGGCTCTACGACTGTTCTCCTTATTCTCCTGGGTCCTTTGCCTTCTATATTTCTTCCATTCCCTAGCACACTTGGTTTTTGCCTCCCTGCACCTTTGGGTAAATCATGGGCTCATCCTGGCTTTTTCATTATTCCTGTTACCCTTGGGTACAAAGCTCTCCTCAGCCTCCTTGCATTTTGTTGCTACATATTCCATCATCTCATTAACTGGCTTCCCTGCCAGTTCTCTGTCCCACTGAACCCCGTTCAGGTAGTTCCTCATTCCTGTGTAGTCCCCTTTCATGTAGTTTGGCTTCATTCGTCCTGGCCTTCCTGCTTCTCCTTCCACTTGTAGCTCTACTGTGTATTCGAAGCTTAAAACCACATGGTCACTGTCCCCAAGGGGTCTTTCATATGTGATGTCTTCGATATCTGCACTACTCAAGGTGAATACTAAGTCCAGCCTTGCTGGTTCATCCTCTCCTCTCTCTCTTGTAGTGTCCCTTACGTGTTGGCACATGAAGTTTTCCAGTACCACCTCCATCATCTTAGCCCTCCATGTATCTTGGCCCCCATGTGGGTCCAAGTTCTCCCAATCGATCTCCTTGTGGTTAAAGTCACCCATGATCAGGAGCTTTGCCCTGCATGCATGAGCTCTTCTGGCCACTCTAGCCAGTGTGTCAACCATCGCTCTATTGCTCTCGTCGTACTCTTGCCTTGGCCTCCTGCTGTTCTGTGGTGGGTTATACATCACTGCTATTACCACCTTGGGACCTCCAGAGTGAAGTGTTCCCGCTATGTAATCACTTTCTTCTCCGCTGTCTCCTCTCTCCAGCTCATCAAAATTCCAGCAATTTTTGATCAGCAACGCCACTCCTCCACCCCCCCCTGTTCCCTCTGTCTTTCCTCAGGATTTGGTATCCCGTTGGCAAGATGGCATCTGTTATCATACCTGTAAGCTTGGTTTCTGTGAGAGCTATGATGTCCGGTGATGCTTCTTTGACTCTTTCATGCCACTCCTCCCACTTATTTGTTATTCCATCAGCGTTTGTGTACCATACCTTCAGTTTCCTTTCCAACACTGTGGTTTGGGGGGCCTGTGAGGGTGGGAGACCTGGTGGCATACTGTGGGATTCTATAGATCGGTGTTGGGTGGAGGCTGTGGGTATGGATTGTAGTGTGTGTTGGGATTGTGTGATAGGTTGTATGGTTCTGAGAATAGTTGTGTGTGTGCTTGCCCTTGCTGTTCTGTTCTGCTCTCACTGACCTCTGCTGGTTCCATCCTTGTCTCTTTTCCTAGCTCCTTTCGCTTTTTTGTCCTCTCCCTCGGCTGCTGTCGTTCTGATTTTGTTCTGTCTCTGTCTAGGAACACCTTCTTGTACTCTTCCGAGTATTTCAATCGTGGTTTCTCTTGGAGGATCCTGTTCCACACTGTTTCCGTCCTGAGAATCAGCTTGATTGGTCGGTTTCTCCCCTTCGAGTACCCCCCTATTCTCTGAAAATTTACAATCTCGTCCATCTCTTCACCTATTTCCGTGATGATTTTCTCAATCTCCTTTCTTTCTTCCTGCTGCCTTTCATTGTGTGTCCTTTCCTCTCTCTCCTGAAGCCCATGGATAAACACTGATTTTGCCCTTTCTTCCTCCCATTGCGTCACCCTCTGTGACTCTGGATCCTGCCTGTATGTGGTCAGTTTCTCCCTTGATTTTTCCAGTGGCTCTTGATAGCCTGGTTGTGCCACAGCATTCGACCTATCACCCTCTCCATCTGCAACCAGCTGTTCTTCCCTTTCACTCCTTGGTCCTCCTTGGCAGGCTGATATGACCTTAGCATAATTCATAATTCCTTCCTTCCTGTTCGGCCTCGCAGCTTCATATGTTGTGTCTTCTCTGGTCACTGCCCCTGTAACTCGCTTCAGCCTATTTATCTCAACTTCTAGGACCCTTATCTTGGCTACTGCAGTTTCGACTTGTGCCTCCCAATTCTTTGTCTCCTTCTTCAACCTCTTTTCCAATTTCACAGAGAGCTCTTTCTCCATTTTTTCAGAAAGCTCTCCTAATTTTCTCTCCCACTCTTGTTCCATCCTTTTCCACTGCTCCTCCATCCACTCCTCCCTACCAGAACCATTCTCATCCGATCCTTGGTTCCTGCGAGTCCGCACCATTTTTTTTTTTTTTTTTTTTTTTTTTTTTTTTTTTTTTTTTTTTTTTTTTTTTTTTTTTTGTGAGAGAAGAGAGAAGGGAAAGGTAGAGGGGAAGAGAGAGTGAAGGGAAGAGTAGGAGAGGGGAGAGTTAGAAGGGAAAATGGGGAAGAGAGAGAGCAAGAGAGAGAGAGAGCAAGAGAGAGAGAGAGAGAGAGAGAGAGAGAGAGAGAGAGAGAGAGAGAGAGAGCGAAAGAGGGGGGGGGAGAGAGGGAGAGAGAGAGAAAGAGAAGGCAAAGAGGGGGAGAGAGAGGGGGCAGAGAGGGGGAGAAGGGGGAAAGAGGGGGGAGATGGAAGAGCGAGAGGGGAGAGAGGCTAGGGGGAGAGGGAGGGGAGGAGGGGAGAGAGATGGGGAAAGGGAGAGGGGAGAGATAATGGGAGGGGAGAGATGTTAGAGGGGGAGAGATGTTAGAGGGGGGGAGGTGTTAGAGGTAAGAGATGTTAGAGGGGAGAGATGGGAGAGGGAAGAGAGAGAGAGATAGGTAGAGAGTGATAGGTAGATAGAGAGATATAGGTAAAGAGTGAGAAAGGTAGAGATAGGTCTCTACTTAGGATAGGAAGAGGGGGGGGGAGAGGAGCAAGGTTCAGATGGTCAGTTCACAGGACGGTGTGAAATCTTGTGTATGTGTGTGTTTGCATGTGTACTACAGCTTACAAGTGCTTGTTCCTGTGTGTGTATGTGTATGTGTGTGCATGTGTGTGTGTGTGTGTGTGTATGTGTGTGTGTGTGTGTGTGTGTGTGTATGTGTGTATGTGTGTATGTGTGTGTGTGTGTATGTGTGTGTGTGTGTGTGTGTATGTGTGTGTGTGTGTGTGTGTGTGTGTGTGTGTATGTGTGTATGTGTGTGTGTATGTGTGTGTGTATGTGTGTGTGTATGTGTGTGTATGTGTGTGTGTGTGTGTACTCACCTATTTGTACTCACCTATTTGTGGTTGCAGGGGTCGAGTCATAGCTCCTGGCCCTGCCTCTTCACTGATTGCTACTAGGTCCTCTCTCTCCCTGCTCCATGAGCTTTATCATACCTCACCTTAAAACTATGTATGGTTCCCGCCTCCACTACTTCACTTTCTAGACTATTCCACGACTTGACTACTCTATGACTGAAGAAATACTTCCTAACATCCCTTTGATTCATCTGAGTCTTCAACTTCCAATTGTGACCTCTTGTGTATGTGTCCCATCTCTGGAACATCCTGTCTTTGTCCACCGTGTCCATTCTGTGCAGTATTTTATATGTCGTTATCATGTCTCCCCTGACCCTCCTGGCCTCCAGTGTCGTCAGGCCGATTTCCCTCAACCTTTCTTCGTACGACAATCCCCGTAGCTCTGGGACTAGTCTTGTTGCAAACCTTTGCACTTTCTCTAATTTCTTGACGTGCTTGACTAGGTGTGGATTCCAAACTGGTGCTGCATACTCCAGTATGGGCCTGACGTAAATGGTATACAGTGTCTTGAACGACTCCTTATTGAGGTATCGGAACGCTATCCGTAGGTTTGCCAGTCGCCCGTATGCTGCAGCAGTTATCTGATTTATGTGCGCCTCAGGAGATATGCTCGGTGTTATACTCACCCCCAGATCTTTTTCCTTGAGTGAGGTTTGCAGTCTTTGGCCATCTAAACTATATTGTGTCTGCGGTCTTCTTTGCCCTTCCCCAATCTTCATGACTTTGCATTTGGCAGGGTTAAACTCAAGGAGCCAGTTTCTGGACCAGGCTTGTAGCCTGTCCAGGTCTCTTTGTAGTCCTGCCTGATCCTCATCCGATTTGATTCTTCTCATTAACTTCACATCATCTGCAAACAAGGACACTTCTGAGTCTATCCCTTCCGTTATGTCGTTCACATATACCAAGAACAGCACAGGTCCTAGGACTGACCCCTGTGGAACCCCGCTTGTCACAAGCGCCCACTCTGACACCTCGTCATGTACCATGACTCGTTGTTGCCTCCCTGTCAGGTATTCTCTGATCCATTTCAGTGCCTTTCCTGTTATGTGTGCCTGATCTTCTAGCTTTTTCAGTAACCTCTTGTGAGGAACTGTGTCGAAGGCCTTTTTGCAGTCCAAAAAAATGCAGTCGATCCACCCCTCTCTCTCTTGTCTTACTTCTGTCACCTTGTCATAAAACTCTAGTAGGTTTGTGACACAGGATTTTCCTTCCCTGAAACCATGCTGGTTGTCAATTATACACTTGTTTCTTTCCAGGTGCTCCACCACTCTCCTCCTGATGATCTTCTCCATGACCTTGCATACTATACACGTTAGTGACACAGGTCTGTAGTTTAGTGCCTCATGTCTATCTCCCTTTTTAAAAATTGGGACTACATTTGCCATCTTCCATACCTCAGGGAGTTGCCCAGTTTCAAATGATGTGTTGAAGATCTTTGTTAATGGCACACACAATATCTCTGCTCCCTCTTTAAGGACCCACGGAGAGATGTTGTCTGGTCCGACCGCCTTTGAGGTGTCAAGTTCGCATAGCAGCTTCTTCACTTCCTCCTTGGTTATATGTACCTCATCCAGCACTTGCTGGTGTACCCCCCTGTTCTGATTTCCTGGAGTCCTACTGGTTTCCACTGTAAATACTTCTTTAAATCTCGTGTTGAGCTCCTGACATACCTCTCGGTCGTTTCTTGTGAATTCCCCATCACCCTTCCTCAGTCTGATTACCTGGTCCTTGACTGTTGTTTTCCTCCTGATGTGGCTGTACAACAGCTTCGGGTCAGTCTTGACTTTCGATGCTATGTCATTTTCATATTGTCGCTGAGCCTCCCTTCTTATCTGTGCATATTCATTTCTGGCTCTTCGGCTAATCTCTTTATTTTCCTGAGTTCTCTGTCTTCTGTACCTTTTCCATTCTCTAGTACACCTAGTTTTTGCCTCCCTACACCTTTGGGTGAACCAAGGACTCGTTCTGTTCTTCCCATTATTTCTGTTTCCCTTGGGAACAAACCTCTCCTCTGCCTCCTTGCATTTTGTTGCCACATAGTCCATCATTTCTTGTACTGGTTTTCCTGTCAGTTCCCTTTCCCACTGAATGTTTTGAAGGAATTTCCTCATGCCTGAGTAGTTCCCCCTTTTGTAGTTTGGTTTTTCCCACCCTATTCCTGCTACTCTCTCCACTTGGAGCTCAACTATGTAGTCGAAGCACAGAACCACATGATCACTAGCTCCCAGGGGCCTTTCATACAAGATATCCTCGATGTCTGAACTACTCAAGGTGAATACAAGGTCCAGTCTTGCCGGTTCATCTTCTCCTCTCTCTCTGGTAGTGTCTCTAACATGTTGATGCATGAGGTTTTCCAGTACTACATCCATCATCTTGGCTCTCCATGTTTTGGAACCCCCATGGGGCTCCAGGTTTTCCCAGTCAATCTCCTTGTGATTGAAATCACCCATAACTAGTAACTTTGCTCCCCCCACATGTGCTCTCCTGGCCACCTCGGCTAGTGTGTCGACCATGGCTCTGTTGCTCTCATCGTATTTTTCTCTTGGTCTCCTGCAGTTCTGTGGTGGGTTGTACATTACTGCAATTATCACCTTATGTCCCTCAGACTGGATTGTTCCTACTAAGTAGTCCCTTTCACCCGTGCCATCCATTCCTTCCATTTTCTAAAAACCCCACTGGCTTTTAATGAGCAGTGCAACTCCTCCTCCCCCTCTCCTCCCTCTGTCTTTCCTGAAGATTTGATATCCGGGTGGAAAGATTGAATCTGTTATTATTCTGGTGAGTTTTGTTTCTGTGAGTGCTATTATGTCTGGGGATGTCTCCTTGATTCTTTCATGCCACTCCTCATATTTATTTGTTATTCCATCTGCATTTGTATACCATACCTTCAACTTCTTTTCTAAGACTGTGGTCTGGGAGGTGTATTGGGGTTGGGGAAGTGGGAGACCTGATAAGGAACTATGGGTGGTTGCTGTGGGGGTGGAGTTTGTAATGTAGTGGGTGGGGGCATTGGATATGACATGGGTGTTTTGGTTTAGAGTGTTTGGCTGCACTGGGGTTGACCTGGTTGGGAGGCTTCTATAGGAAGCTGTGAGGGAGGTTGTATTTGATCTTCTTCCTGTGTCTGGGATCTCCTGTCTTTCTTCTCCATCCCCTCTCTTTCCTCCTTTCGCCTTTGTATCATCTCTCTCAGTTTCCGCCTTTCGTCTTGTGTTCTGTCGCGGTCGAGATACACCTTCCTGTATTCCGGCATGTCCCTTAATCGTGCTTTCTCCCACAGTATCCTGTTCCGAGTCGATTCTGCCTTGAAGGTCACTTTCACTGGCCGGGTTCTTTTTTTTACAAACCCCCCTATTCTCCGAAAATTTTCCAGCTGGGTCATGTCGTCTTCTCCGATTACTTTCATGATGCTTTCAATTGCTTTTTTTTCCCCTTGTTTTCTTGCTTCATATGTTTCCCCTTCAACTTCCTGTAGCCCATACACAAAGACTGACCTCACCCTTTCATTCTCCCACTGCATATCCCTGTGTATCCCCTCATTCAATTTGCTTTCCTCCATTGCAGCTTTCCTTTCTTCAGTTTCACTAGCTACTGTACATGGGCTCAGTGGCCTGTCATTTTCCCTTCTCGGCTATCCCTGGGCTCTGTTGTGGTCTTTTAGGGCCTCCACATATAGCTTAGCTCTTTTATTTACTACAGTCTCCACTGATAGAGCTTCTACATGCAGATTTGCTCCTTCTGTCCCTACAGTCCCCTTATTTGCGGCTGAGGTAGCGGTCTCTGTTGTCAATCCCAAAATGTTCTTTAGTTCTTTAGGCTGTTTCAGATTTTCCAGTTCCTCTTCTAAGCTCTGTATCCTGGCCTCTGCTGCTTTGACTTTCACCTCCCACTTCCTGTTTTCCATGTCTATCCTCTCTTCCATTCTCATGCTAAGTTCTTCTAGTTTCTTTTCCCATTCTTGTTCCCTTTTTGTGAGCTCTGCTGCCCAATCTTCCTTTGCAGTTCCCTCCTCCTGTCCCTTGGGTTTTCTTGTTGCTCTCTGGCAACCCATTTTTTTTATCCTGATTGCCTCAGAGTGGGAAACCTATGTAATTCTGTATGTTAGGTTAGTATTGTATATGTCAGAGTGTGGGGGGGGAGGTAGAGGAGGAATTGTGGCTATATGGGAGAGTAGTGGGGAGGGGGAGTGGGAAGGAGAGTGAAGCAAGTGGGTAAGTGGGTGAGTGGGAGAGGGAGAGGTGGGGAGGGGGAGGGTGAAAGAGGGAGGGGAGGGATCAGGTGAAGGAGTGAGATGTTGGTACGTCATTTTCTAGGCTATTCCACTGCCTTACAACTCTATGACTGAAGAAATACTTCCTAATATCTCTCTGACTCATTTGTGTCTTCAACGTCCATTTGTGGCCTCTTGTTTCTGTGTCCCCTCCCTGGAACATCCTGTCATTGTCCACCTTGTCTATTCCACACAGTATTTTATATGTCGTTATCATGTCTCCCCTGACCCTCCTGTCCTCCAGTGTCGTCAGGCCGATTTCCCTTAATCTTTCTTCATAGGACATTCCCCTTAGCTCTGGAACTAACCTTGTCGCAAACCTTTGTACTTTCTCTAGTTTCTTGACGTGCTTTATCAAGTGAGGGTTCCAAACAGGTGCTGCATACTCCAGTATGGGCCTGACATACACGGTGTACAGTGTCTTGAACGATTCCTTACTAAGGTATCGGAATGCTGTTCTCAGGTTTGCCAGGCGCCCATATGCTGCAGCAGTTATCTGGTTGATGTGTGCTTCCGGAGACATGCTCGGTGTTATACTCACCCCAAGATCTTTCTCCTTGAGTGAGGTTTGCAGTCTTTGGCCACCTACCCTATACTCGGTCTGTGGTCTTCTGTGCCCTTCCCCTATCTTCATGACTTTGCATTTGGCAGGATTAAATTCGAGAAGCCATTTGCTGGACCAGGTGTCCAGTCTGTCCAGGTCTCTTTGAAGTCCTGCCTGGTCCTCATCAGATTTAATTCTCCTCATTAACTTCACATCATCTGCAAACAGGGACACTTCTGAGACTAACCCTTCCATCATGTCGTTCACATATACCAAAAATAGCACTGGTTCTAGGACCGACCCCTGTGAGACCCCGCTCGTCACAGGTGCCCACTGTGATACATCATTACGTACCATGACTCGTTGTTGTCTCCCTGTCAGGTATTCTCTGATCCATTGCAGTGCCCTTCCTGTTATATGCGCCTGATGCTCTAGCTTCTGCACTAATCTCTTGTGAGGAACTGTGTCAAAGGCCTTCTTGCAGTCCAAGAAGATGAAATCAACCCACCCCTCTCTCTCGTGTCTTACTTCTGTTATTTTATCATAAAACTCCAGGTTTGTGACACAGGATTTGCCTTCCATGAATCCGTGCTGGTTGGCAGTTATACTCTTGTTCCGTTCCAGGTGCTCCACCACTCTCCTCCTGATAATCTTCTCCATAATTTTGCATACTATACACGTCAATGACACAGGTCTATAGTTTAGTGCCTCTTTTCTGTTTCATTTTTTAAAAATGGGAACTACATTTGCCGTCTTCCATACCTCAGGTAGTTGCCCAGTTTCCAGGGACGTGTTGAAGATTGTGGTAAGTGGCACGCACAACATATCTGCTCCCTCTCTAAGGACCCACGGGGAGATGTTGTCCGGTCCCATTGCCTTTGAGGTATCGATGTCCCTTAGCAGTTTCTTCACCTCCTCCTCATCTGTATGTATGTCGTCCAACACTTGTTGGTGTATTCCTTGCTGGTGTCCCCATCTGGTCTGTCCCCCCAGAGTCCTTCCTGACTCTACTGTAAATACTTCCTAAAATCTCGTGTTGAGCTCCTCACATACCTCTTGATCGTTTCTTGTGAGTTCTGCACCTTCTTTCCTCAGCCTTATCACCTGGTCCTTGACTGTTGTTTTCCTATTAATGTGGCTATACAGCAGTTTCGGGTCAGATTTGACTTTCGATGCTATGTCGTTTTCATACTGTCGCTGGGCCTCCCTCCTTATCTGTGCATACTCGTTTCTGGCTCTTCTACTAATCTCCTTGTTTTCCTGTGTGTGTGTGTGTGTGTGTGTGTGTGTGTGTGTGTGTGTGTGTGTGTGTGTGTGTGTTTGTTTGTGTATGTGTGTGTGTGTGTATATGTGTGTGTGTGTGTGTGTGTGTGTGTGTGTGTGTGTGTGTGTGTGTGTGTGTGTGTGTGTGTGTGTGTGTGTGTGTGTGTATGTGTGTGTGTGTCTGTGTGTGTGTGTATGTGTGTGTATGTGTGCGTGTGTGTGTGAGTGTGTGTGTGTGTGTGTGTGTGTTTGTGTGTGTGTGTGTGTGTGTGTGTGTGTGTGTGTGTGTGTGTGTGTGTGTGTGTGTGTGTGTGTGTGTGTGTGTGTGTGTGTGTGTGTGTGTGTGTTTGTATGTGTATGTGTGTGTGTGTGTCTTTGTATGTGTATGTGTGTGTGTGTGTGTGTGTGTGTGTGAGTGTGTGTGTTTGTATGTGTATGTGTACTCACCTATTTGTGGTTGCAGGGGTCGAGTCTTAGCTCCTGGCCCCGCCTCTTCACCGGTTGCTACTGGGCCCTCTCTCTCCCCGCTCCATGAGCTTTATCAAACCTCGTCTTAAAACTGTGTATGGTTCCTGCCTCCACTACGTCATTTTCTAGGCTATTCCACTGCCTTACAACTCTATGACTGAAGAAATACTTCCTAATATCTCTCTGACTCATTTGTGTCTTCAACTTCCAATTGTGGCCTCTTGTTTCTGTGTCCCCTCCCTGGAACATCCTGTCTTTGTCCACCTTGTCTATTCCACGCAGTATTTTATATGTCGTTATCATGTCTCCCCTGACCCTCCTGTCCTCCAGTGTCGTCAGGCCGATTTCCCTTAATCTTTCTTCATAGGACATTCCCCTTAGCTCTGGAACTAACTTTGTCGCAAACCTTTGTACTTTCTCTAGTTTCTTGACGTGCTTTATCAAGTGCGGGTTCCAAACAGGTGCTGCATACTCCAGTATGGGCCTGACATTCACGGTGTACAGTGTCTTGACCGATTCATTACTAAGGTATCGGAATGCTGTTCTCAGGTTTGCCAGGCGCCCATATGCTGCAGCAGTTATCTGATTGATGTGTGCTTCCGGAGACATGCTCGGTGTTATACTCACCCCAAGATCTTTCTCCTTGAGTGTGGTTTGCAGTCTTTGGCCACCTAGCCTATACTCTGTCTGTGGTCTTCTGTGCCCTTCCCCTATCTTCATGACTTTGCATTTGGCAGGATTAAATTCGAGAAGCCATTTGCTGGACCAGGTGTCCAGTCTGTCCAGGTCTCTTTGAAGTCCTGCCTGGTCCTCATCATATTTAATTCTCCTCATTAACTTCACATCATCTGCAAACAGGGACACTTCTGAGTCTAGCCCTTCCATCATGTCGTTCACATATACCAAAAATAGCACTGGTCCTAGGACCGACCCCTGTGGGACCCCGCTCGTCACAGGTGCCCACTGTGATACATCATTACGTACCATGACTCGTTGTTGTCTCCCTGTCAGGTATTCTCTGATCCATTGCAGTGCCCTTCCTGTTATATGCGCCTGATGCTCTAGCTTCTGCACTAATCTCTTGTGAGGAACTGTGTCAAAGGCCTTCTTGCAGTCCAAGAAGATGCAATCAACCCACCCCTCTCTCTCGTGTCTTACTTCTGTTATTTTATCATAAAACTCCAGGTTTGTGACACAGGATTTGCCTTCCATGAATCCGTGCTGGTTGGCAGTTATACTCTTGTTCCGTTCCAGGTGCTCCACCACTCTCCTCCTGATAATCTTCTCCATAATTTTGCATACTATACACGTCAATGACACAGGTCTATAGTTTAGTGCCTCTTTTCTGTCTCATTTTTTAAAAATGGGAACTACATTTGCCGTCTTCCATACCTCAGGTAGTTGCCCAGTTTCCAGGGACGTGTTGAAGATTGTGGTAAGTGGCACGCACAACATATCTGCTCCCTCTCTAAGGACCCACGGGGAGATGTTGTCCGGTCCCATTGCCTTTGAGGTATCGATGTCCCTTAGCAGTTTCTTCACCTCTTCCTCATCTGTATATATGTCGTCCAACACTTGTTGGTGTATTCCTTGCTGGTGTGCCCATCTGGTCTGTCCCCCCAGAGTCCTTCCTGTCTCTACTGTAAATACTTCCTAAAATCTCGTGTTGAGCTCCTCACATACCTCTTGATCGTTTCTTGTGAGTTCTCCACCTTCTTTCCTCAGCCTTATCACCTGGTCCTTGACTGTTGTCTTCCTCCTAATGTGGCTATACAGCAGTTTCGGGTCAGATTTGACTTTCGATGCTATGTCGTTTTCATACTGTCGCTGGGCCTCCCTCCTTATCTGTGCATACTCGTTTCTGGCTCTTCTACTAATCTCCTTGTTTTCCTGGGTCCTATGCCTCCTGTACCTTTTCCATTCTCTGTTGCACTTAGTTTTTGTCTCCCTACACCTTCGGGTAAACCAAGGACTCGTTTTGGTCTTCCTATTATTTCTGTTTCCCTTGGGAACAAAACTTTCCTCTGCCTCCTTGCACTTTGTTGCCACATATTCCATCATCTCGTTTACTGGTTTTCCTACCATTTCTCTGTCCCACTGAACCTCCTGCAGGAAGTTTCTCATACCTGTGTAGTCCCCCCTTTTATAGTTTGGCCTGACCCCTTCAGTTCCTGTTACCTTCTCCACTTGTAACTCTACTATATAATCAAAACTCAGAACCACATGATCGCTAGGTCCAAGGGGCCTCTCGTAAGTGATGTCCTCAATGTCTGAACTGCTCAGGGTGAACACAAGATCCAGTCTTGCTGGCTCATCCTCCCCTCTCTCTCTGGTTGTGTCCCTGACATGTTGATGCATGAGGTTTTCAAGTACCACATCCATCATCTTGGCTCTCCATGTTTCGGGACCCCCATGTGGCTCCAGGTTTTCCCAGTCGATCTCCCTGTGGTTGAAATCGCCCATTACCAGTAACTTTGCTCTGCTCGAGTGAGCTCTTCTTGCCACCTCAGCCAGTATGTCCACCATCACCCTGTTGTTTTCTTCGTACTCCTCTCTTGGCCTCCTGCAGTTCTGTGGTGGGTTATACATCACTCCAATGACTACTTTATGTTCTCCGGACTGAATTGTACCTACAATATAGTCTCTTTCTCCAATCATGTCCATGCCTTCCATTTCCTCAAATCCCCATCGGTGTTTTATGAGCAGTGCAACCCATCCTTCCCCTCTACTCCTTCTATCTTTCCTCAGGATCTGATATCCCATTGGGAAGATTGTGTCTGTTATTGTCTCAGCGAGTTTTGTTTCTGTGACTGCTATGATGTCTGGGGATTTTTCACTGATTCTTTCGTTCCACTCCTCATGTTTATTCGTTATTCCATCCGCGTTTGTGTACCAAACTTTCAGTTTCTTTTCTATCATTGTGGTCATGCAAGAATATTGGCGTTGGGGGAGCGAGATCCTTGGTGGAGGCCTATATGGGGCTCTGGTGTAGGTGGGGTTTGTGATGATGGGGGTGGGGTCAGAATGCCCATAAGGGACGGCTGTTGGGGTGAGGTTTGTGATATGGGGGTTGGTGGCAGAGGGAACAGTGAGTGGGTTGTAGTATAGGTTGCTCAGTTGCGTTGGGAATGTCGTGGTTGGAGTCTTTTGGTGGGAGATTCTGTGGGGTGTGTTTTCCCTTCCTCCTGTGTCTGGGTCCTGCTCATCTTCGTGTGTGTGTGTGTGTGTGTGTGTGTGTGTGTGTGTGTGTGTGTGTGTGTGTGTGTGTGTGTGTTTGTATGTATGTGTGTGTGTGTGTGTGTGTGTGTGTGCGTGTGTGTGCATCTGTGTGTGTGTGTGTGTGTGTGTGTGTGTGTGTGTGTGTGTGTGTGTGTGTGTGTGTGTGTGTATGTGTGTGTGTGTGTGTGTGTGTGTGTATGTGTGTGTGTATGTGTGTGTGTGTGTATGTGTGTTTATGTGTGTGTTTATGTGTGTGTATGTGTGTTTATGTGTGTGTTTATGTGTGTGTGTGTGTGTGTGTGTGTTTGCATGTGTGTGTGTGTGTGTGTGTGTGTGTGTGTGTGAGTGTGTGTGTGTGTGTGTGTGTGTGTGTGTGTGTGTGTGTGTGTGTGTGTGTGTGTGTGTGTGTGTGTGTGTGTGTGCGTGTGTGTGTGTGTGTGTGCGTACTCACCTAATTGTGGTTGCAGGGGTCGAGACTCAGCTCCTGTCCCCGACACTTCACTAATCGCTACTAGGTCGTCTCCCTCTCTGCTTGTGTGTGTGTGTGTGTGTGTGTGGTGTGTGTGGTGTGTGTGTGGTGTGTGTGTGTGTGTATTTGTGTGTGTGAGTGTGTGTACTCACCTATTTGTACTCACCTATTTGTGGTTGCAGGGGTCGTGTCACAGCTCCTGGCCCCGCCTCTTCGCTGATTGCTACTAGGTCCTGTCTCTCCCTGCCCCATGAGCTCTATCATACCTCGCCTTAAAACTATGTATGGTTCCCGCCTCCACTACGTCACTTTCTAGGCTATTCCACGGCCTGACTACTTTATGACTGAAGAAATACTTCCTAACATCCCTTTGATTCATCTGAGTCTTCAACTTCCAATTGTGACCTCTTGTGTCTGTGTCCCTTCTCTGGAACATCCCGTCTTTGTCCACCTTGTCTATTCCGCGCAGTATTTTATATGTCGTTATCATGTCTCCCCTGACCCTCCTGTCCTCCAGTGTCGTCAGGCCGATTTCCCTCAACCTTTCTTCGTAGGACAATCCCCGTAGCTCTGGGACTAGTCTTGTTGCAAACCTTTGCACTTTCTCTAATTTCTTGACGTGCTTGACTAGGTGTGGATTCCAAACTTGTGCTGCATACTCCAGTATGGGCCTGACGTAAATGGTATACAGAGTCTTAAACGAATCCTTTCTGAGGTATCGGAACGCTATCCGTAGGTTTGCCAGGCGCCCGTATGCTGCAGCAGTTATCTGATTGATGTGCGCCTCAGGAGATATGCTCGGTGTTATACTCACCCCCTGATCTTTTTCCTTGAGTGAGGTTTGCAGTCCTTGGCCATCTAAACTATATTGTGTCTGCGGTCTTTTTTGCCCTTCCCCAATCTTCATGACTTTGCATTTGGCAGGGTTAAATTCAAGGAGCCAGTTGCTGGACCAAGCTTGTAGCCTGTCCAGGTCTCTTTGTAGTCCTGCCTGATCCTCATCCGATTTGATTCTTCTCATTAACTTCGCATCATCTGCAAACAAGGACACTTCTGAGTCTATCCCTTCCGTTATGTCGTTCACATATACCAAGAACAGCACAGGTCCTTGGACTGACCCCTGTGGAACCCCGCTTGTCACTGGCGCCCACTCTGACACCTCGTCGCGTACCATGACTCGTTGTTGCCTCCCTGTCAGGTATTCTCTGATCCATTGCAGTGCCTTTCCTGTTATGTGTGCCTGATGCTCTAGCTTTTGCAGTAACCTCTTGTGAGGAACTGTGTGTCGAAGGCCTTCTTGCAGTCCAAAAATATGCAGTCGATCCACCCCTCTCTCTCTTGTCTTTTGTCACCTTGTCATAAAACTCTAGTAGGTTTGTGACACAGGATTTTCCTTCCCTGAAACCGTGCTGGTTGTCAATTATACACTTGTTTCTTTCCAGGTGCCCCACCACTCTCCTCCTTATGATCTTCTGCACGACCTTGCATACTATACACGTTAGTGATACAGGTCTGTAGTTTAGTGCCTCATGTCTGTCTCCCTTTTTAAAAATTGGGACTACATTTGCCGTTTTCCATACCTCAGGGACTTGCCCAGTTTCAAATGATGTGTTGAAGATCTTTGTTAATGGCTCACACAATATCTCTGCTCCCTCTTTAAGGACCCATGGAGAGATGTTGTCTGGTCCCACCGCCTTTGAGGTGTCAAGTTCGCATAGCAGCTTCTTCACCTCCTCCTTGGTTATATGTACCTCATCCAGCACTTGCTGGTGTGCCCCCCTGTTCTGATTTCCTGGAGCCCTACTGGTTTCCACTGTAAATACCTCTTTAAATCTTGTGTTGAGCTCCTGACATACCTCTTGGTCGTTTCTTGTGAATTCCCCATCACCCTTCCTCAGTCTGATTACCTGGTCCTTGACTGTTGTTTTCCTCCTGATGTGGCTGTACAACAGCTTCGGGTCAGTCTTTACTTTTGATGCTATGTCATTTTCATATTGTCTCTGAGCCTCCCTTCTTATCTGTGCATATTCGTTTCTGGCTCTTCGGCTGATTTCTTTATTTTCCTGAGTTCTCTGTCTTCTGTACCTTTTCCATTCTCTAGTACACCTAGTTTTTGCCTCCCTACACTTTTGGGTGAACCAAAGACTCGTTCTGTTCTTCCCATTATTTCTGTTTCCCTTGGGAACAAACCTCTCCTCTGCCTCCTTGCATTTTGTTGCTACATAGTCCATCATTTCTTGTACTGGTTTTCCTGTCAGTTCCCTCTCCCTCTGAATGTCTTGAAGGAAGTTCCTCATGCCTGAGTAGTTCCCCCTTTTGTAGTTTGGTTTTTCCCAGCCTATTCCTGCTACTCTCTCCACTTGGAGCTCAACTATGTAGTCAAAGCACAGAACCACATGATCACTAGCTCCCAGGGGCCTTTCATACATGATACCCTCGATGTCCGAACTACTCATGGTGAATACAAGGTCCAGCCTTGCTGGTTCATCCTCTCCTCTCTCTCTGGTAGTGTCTCTAACATGTTGATGCATGAGGTTTTACAGTACCACATCCATCATCTTGGCTCTCCATGTTTCATGGGGCTCCAGGTTTTCCCAGTCAATCTCCTTGTGATTGAAATCACCCATAACTAGTAACTTTGCTCCCCCCATGTGTGCTCTCCTGGCCACCTCGGCTAGTGTGTCGATCATTGCTCTGTTGCTCTCATCGTATTCTTCTCTTGGCCTCCTGCAGTTCTGTGGCGGGATGTACATTACTGCAATTATCACCTTATGTCCCTCAGACTGGATTGTTCCTACTAGGTAGTCCCTTTCGCCCGTGCCATCCATTCCTTACATTTTCTCAAAATCCCATTGGTTTTTAATGAGCAGTGCAACTCCTCCTCCCCCTCTCCTCCCTCTGTCTTTCCTGAGGATTTGGTATCCGGATGGAAAGATTGAATCTGTTATTATTCTGGTGAGTTTTGTTTCTGTGAGTGCTATTATGTCTGGGGATGTCTCTTTGATTCTTTCGTGCCACTCCTCATACTTGTTTGTTATTCCATCTGCATTTGTATACCACACCTTCAACTTCTTTTCTAAGACTGTGGTCTGGGAGGTATATTGGGGTTGGGGAAGTGGGAGACCTGGTAAGGAACTATGGGTTGTTGCTGTGGGGGTGAAGTTTGTAATGCAGTGGGTGGGGGCATTGGATGTGGCATGGGTGTTTTGATTTAGAGTGTTTGGATGCACTGCGGTTGACCTGGTTGGGAGGCTTCTATAGGAAGTGTGTGTGTGAGTGTACTCACCTAGTTGAGGTTGCAGGGGTCGAGTCCAAGCTCCTGGCCCCGCCTCTTCACTGGTCGCTACTAGGTCACTCTCCCTGAACCATGAGCTTTATCGTACCTCTGCTTAAAGCTATGTATGGATCCTGCCTCCACTACATCGCTTCCCAAACTATTCCACTTCCTGACTACTCTGTGGCTGAAGAAATACTTCCTAACATCCCTTTGATTCATCTGTGTCTTCAGCTTCCAACTGTGTCCCCGTGTTGCTGTGTCCAATCTCTGGAACATCCTGTCTTTGTCCACCTTGTCAATTCCTCTCAGTATTTTGTAAGTCGTTATCATGTCCCCCCTATCTCTCCTGTCCTCCAGTGTCGTCAGGTTGATTTCCCTTAACCTCTCCTCATAGGACATACCTCTTAACCCTGGGACTAGTCTTGTTGCAAACCTTTGCACTTTCTCTAGTTTCTTTACATGCTTGGCTAGGTGTGGGTTCCAAACTGGTGGCGCATACTCCAATATGGGCCTAACGTACACGGTGTACAGGGTCCTGAACGACTCCTTATTAAGATGTCGGAATGCTGTTCTGAGGTTTGCCAGGCGCCCATATGCTGCGGCAGTTATTTGGTTGATGTGCGCTTCAAGAGATGTGCCTGGTGTTATACTCACCCCAAGATCTTTTTCCTTGAGTGATGTTTGTAGTCTCTGGCCCCTTAGACTGTACTCCGTCTGCGGTCTTCTTTGCCCTTCCCCAATCCTCATGACTTTGCACTTGGTGGGATTGAACTCCAGGAGCCAGTTGCTGGACCAGGTCTGCAGCCTGTCCAGATCCCTTTGTAGTTCTGCCTGGTCTTCGATCGAATGAACTCTTCTCATCAACTTCACGTCATCTGCAAACAGGGACACCTCGGAGTTTATTCCTTCCGTCATGTCGTTCACAAATACCAGAAACAGCACTGGTCCTAGGACTGACCCCTGTGGGACCCCGCTGGTCACAGGTGCCCACTCTGACACCTCGCCACGTACCATTACTCGCTGCTGTCTTCCTGACAAGTATTCCCTGATCCATTGCAGTGCCTTCCCTGTTATCCCTGCTTGGTCCTCCAGTTTTTGCACTAATCTCTTGTGTGGTACTGTGTCAAAAGCCTTCTTGCAGTCCAAGAAAATGCAATCCACCCACCCCTCTCTCTCTTGTCTTACTGCTGTCACCATGTCATAGAACTCCAGTAGGTTTGTGACACAGGATTTCCCATCTCTGAAACCATGTTGGCTGCTGGTGATGAGATCATTCCTTTCTAGATGTTCCACCATTCTTCTCCTGACAATCTTTTCCATGATTTTGCATACTATACATGTCAGTGACACTGGTCTGTAGTTTAGTGCTTCATGTCTGTCTCCTTTTTTAAAGATTGGGACCACATTTGCTGTCTTCCATGCCTCAGGCAATCTCCCTGTTTCGATAGATGTATTGAATATTGTTGTTAGGGGTACACATAGCGCCTCTGCTCCCTCTCTCAGGACCCATGGAGAGATGTTATCTGGCCCCATTGCCTTTGAGGTATCTAGCTCACTCAGAAGCCTCTTTACTTCTTCCTCGGTTGTGTGTACTGTGTCCAGCACATGGTGGTGTACCCCACCTCTCCGTCTTTCTGGAGCCCCTTCTGTCTCCTCTGTGAACACTTCTTTGAATCTCTTGTTGAGTTCCTCACATACTTCACCGTCATTTCTTGTTGTCTCTCCTCCTTCCTTCCTTAGCCTGATTACCTGGTCCTTAACGGTTGTTTTCTTCCTGATGTGGCTGTATAACAGCTTCGGGTCAGATTTGGCTTTTGCTTCTATGTCGTTTTCATATTGACGTTGGGCCTCCCTTCTTATCTGTGCATATTCGTTTCTGGCTCTACGACTGCTCTCCTTATTCTCCTGGGTCCTTTGCCTTCTATATTTCTTCCATTCCCTAGCACACTTGGTTTTTGCCTCCTCGCATCTTTGGGTGAACCATGGGCTCATCCTGGCTTTTTCATTATTCCTGTTACCCTTGGGTACAAACCTCTCCTCAGCCTCCTTGCACATTGTTGCTACATATTCCATCATCTCATTAACTGGCTTCCCTGCCAGTTCTCTGTCCCACTGAACCTCATTCAGGAAGTTCCTCATTCCTGTGTAGTCCCCTTTCCTGTAGTTTGGTTTCATTTGTCCTTGCCTTCCTGCTTCCCCCTCCACTTGTAGCTCTACTGTGTATTCGAAGCTCAAAACCACATGATCGCTGGCCCCAAGGGGTCTTTCATATGTGATGTCCTCAATATCTGCACTACTCAAGGTGAATACTAAGTCCAGTCTTGCTGGTTCATCCTCTCCTCTCTCTCTTGTAGTGTCCCTTACGTGTTGGTACATGAAATTTTCCAGTACCACCTCCATCATCTTAGCCCTCCATGTATCTTGGCCCCCATGTGGCTCCAAGTTCTCCCATTCGATCTCCTTGTGGTTAAAGTTACCCATGATCAGGAGCTTTGCCCTGCATGCATGAGCTCTTCTCGCCACTGCAGCCAGTGTGTCAACCATCGCTCTATTGCTCTCGTCATACTCTTGCCTTGGCCTCCTGCTGTTCTGTGGTGGGTTATACATCACTGCAATTATCACCTTGGGACCACCAGAGTGAAGCGTTCCCGCTATGTAATCACTTTCTTCTCCGCTGTCTCCTCTCTCCAGCTCATCAAAATTCCATCGGTGTTTGATCAGCAATGCCACTCCTCCACCCCCCCTGTTCCTTCTGTCTTTTCTCAGGATCTGGTATCCCGCTGGAAAGATGGCATCTGTTATCATACCTGTAAGCTTGGTTTCTGTGATCGCTATGATGTCTGGTGATGCCTCTTTGACTCTTTCGTGCCACTCCTCCCACTTGTTTGTTATTCCATCAGCGTTTGTGTACCATACCTTCAGTTTCCTTTCTAACACTGTGGTTTGGGAGGCCTGTGAGGGTGGGAGCTTATTGTGGGATTCTATAGTTGGGGGTTGGGTGGAAGCTGTGGGTATGGATTGTATTGTGTGTTGGGATGGTATGATAGGTTGTGGGGTTCTGAGGATAGTTGTGTGTGTGCTTGCCCTTGCTGATCTGTTCTGCTCTGACTGACCTCTGCTGGTTCCATCCTTGTCTCCTTTCCTAGCTCCTTTCGCTTTTTTGTCCTCTCCCTCAGCTGCTTTCTCTCTGTTTGCGTTCTGTCTCTGTCTAGGAACACCTTCTTGTACTCTTCCGAACTTTTCAACCGTGGTTTCTCTTGGAGGATCCTGTTCCGCACTGTTTCTGTCCTGAGAATCAGCTTGATCGGTCGGTTTCTCCCCTTCAAGTACCCCCCTATTCTCTGAAAATTTACAATCTCATCCATGTCTTCTCCCCCTATTTCTGTGATGATTTTCTCAATCTCCTTTCTTTCTTCCTGCCGTCTTTCAGTGTGTGTCCTTTCCTCTCTCTCCCGAAGCCCATGGATAATCACTAATTTTACCCTTTCCTCCTCCCATTGCCTCTTCCTCTGTGACTCTGGTTCCTGTCTGTATGTGGTCATTTTCTTCCTTGATTTTTCCAGTGGCTCTTGGTAGCATGGTTGTGCCTCAGCATTCGACCTATTTCCCTCTCCATCTGCACCCATCTGCTCTTCCCTTCCACTCACTGGCCCTTCTTTGCAGGCTGATATG
>NC_091363.1:18935733-19013233 GCF_038502225.1 Cherax quadricarinatus | reverse complement strand
AATCTGTCCTCATAGGGAACATTTCTGATATATGGAATCAACTTTGTCATCCTCCTTTGTACGTTTTCCAGTGCATTTATATCCATTCTGTAATACGCTGACCAAAACTGTGCAGCATAATCTAGATGAGCCTAACGAAAGGTATATAGAGTTGAAGAACAACCTGAGGATTTCTATTATTTATATTTCTTGATATGAAGCCAAGGATTCTTTTAGCTTTATTGCGAACACTTATGCACTGTTGTCTTGGTTTCACATTACTGCTAACTAGAACTAAATCCTTTTCGTAATCCGTAATATTAAGACCTACAATATTTAGTTTATATGTAGCATGGTTATTTTCCTGTCCAACATTTAAAACTTTGCATTTGTCTATATTAAATTGCATTTGCCACTTCTCCGACCACTGCATCGGTCTATTCAAATCATCCTGGAGTGCTCTAATGTCCTCATTAGAATGAATTGGACGGCCTATTTTGGTGACATCAGCAAATTTGCTGATGTCACAAATGTCACTGTTTATTCCCTCATCTATGTCGTTTATGTAAATTGTTAACAACAAGGGGCGCAACACTGATCCTTGTGGAACACCGCTCGTGACATGCCCCAATTCTGATTTCTCCCCATTTATGCAAACTCTCTGCTGCCTATTTGTCAACCATACTTCTACCCAGGAAAAAATTTCTCTGATTCCGCGTGCCTTAAGCTTTCTCAACAGCCTTTGATGTGGAACTCTATTGAAAGCCTTACGGAAGTCCATATACACAATATCATATTCAATACCATGATCTACCTCCACAAATACCTTAGTGAAGAAACTTAGAAAAATCGTGAGACAGGAACGCCCCTATGTAACACCATGCTGAGATTCATTAATCAAGATGGCTACTAATTGCTTCGGCAATTATTAATTCCATAAATTTACTAACTATTGAGGTAAGGCTTATTGGTCTATAGTTCAAAGATAAAGACCTGTCACCTGCCTTGTAAATAGGTATTACATTTGCCATTTTCCTCTTGTCCCGTACTATGCCAATTTGTAGCGGTATATATGGTGAAAAGATTAGCCAATGGTAAGCTAGGTTCCTCTTTACATTCCTTTACAACCCTCGCAAACAGTTCATCAGGGCATGGGGATTTGTTAGGTTTTAATTTCTCTATTTGTTTGAGGACCATGTCACTAATTACCGCTATAGTGCATAGTTTATTATCGTCGTGTTTAAAATAATCTATTATTTCTGGAATTTCGCTAGTTTCTTCTAGAGTAAAAGCTGAGAGGAAGTAAGTATTGAAAATTGTACACATTTCCTTATCACCGTCAGTGATCTGACCAGAGTTACTCTTAAGTGGGCCTGGGCCTATCTTGTCCCTAATCTTACTTCTGTATACTTGAAAGAACCCTTTTGGGTTAGCCTTCGAATCCCTTGCGACTTTAATCGCATAATACCTTTTTACTTCTCTTATTCCTTTATTTTTTTCTCTGTTTAACTGAATATATTGATTTCTTAACTTCTTAGCTCATCTATCTTAAAAGACAAACTGGATGTATTTTGGTCGATAAACGTATTCCCGTATTCATTAACCCCGGTAGCCATTTCCTCAATGCATGGGACTAGAATTGTGCAGAGTGTGGCGTAAGTTGATAAAGCAGCTGAATATAACCGTGGAAGATTTGAAGGAAATCAGAAAAAGCATTCAAAACTCACCATAAAAATGATAAATTAGCATATTACACAGCACAAATTCAACTCCCACGTTTCAAGGTGACCAAAAAAAAAAAAAAAAAAAAAAAAGAAAGAAAAAAAATATCCAAAAATACAGAAGCACTTTACGCAAGACGCTGCTCAGAAGTTGCATAATTAAGTTATCAGCTTGTTAAGGCTGAGGCTAATTAGGAGCGACACTTAGAAATAATCTCATGGAAAACAAGTACTTCAGTTTTTCCAGATCCTCGAAAATTAAACTGGGGCCGACACAAGATAAAATCAGTCCTTACTTGTACCCAAGACTGACCGCCTTTTAAGAAAATAAGCTCCAAAAAGTGCTTGTTATTCTGTACATGTTGTATATACATTCCACATATACTTGCATGCTTATTCAGTGAAGTAAATATATTAAGTACTTACTCTTTGCTCATACCTGCTAGGCTGTCGTGTTGGTGTAGTTACGAGAAGGTGTACAGACCGCAAAACTACACCTGTGTACGTAATATGGGATATCTGTTCCGTATCCATTCTTCGCTCCATTGTCTCGACGAACCTGCCTACAGTGTTGTGTTGCAAACTTTCTAAGTCGTTGCGTGCTACTGCTACGTATTGCGCTGAGCGTATTTTGTTGTATTAATAGTGGGTAATGCCACCGACGTGTATTCGGCATTTGGTGACTCCAAATACCCTGGAAAACTTGGTCATACTATCACTAGAGTGCTGCTGGCAAATTGTTCGGTCTATTGGCATAGAGTATCAAAGCACTCTTATGGCTGCACAGCTTTGTGAGTGTATCCGTAACAAGCTAAGGTCTGGCTCATACAATATGATGTTCCAAAATTAGTCCTACAGCTACGAGAACTGTTAATCGTCGGTCCCCACTTCGATTTTTTACTCGTAACAGGGGAACGGACAAACTCCGGAGCAGCAGAACAACAATCCAACTGTGAAAATAGGTGGTGAATCGGGTTTGTCTCGGGGAATTCAGCTTCGTAAGCACTTGAATTAGCTAGATTTGACATGAGCACACCAGGGAGCGGCGTGTCTTTATTAAGAAAGAATTTGACAGAGAGAAGGAGAATAAGCTCTTTTTTATCTCTATGGTCATAAAATAAATTCAAGTAACTATGTTTATAAGGTTTGTGCCTGATTTTAAAGTCTCCATGGGTTGAGCACTTCCTCTTGAGTTGCATGGTAGAGAGGAAAGGAGGTTACATTAATAATTATTGCCATAGTGGACCACAACCCATTGAGGAATGCCTAGTATTGGCTTTTGGGATTGTGGTGTGGCATGCTAAGAGTACATTACATTTTTATTTTGCGTATGTTACAACCCCTTTCTTTTATGCTAGCACCTCGGTTCAACAAGCCAATCCAAAGGAAGCGTGCAAATTCCGCGAAGTGACTGATGGGACTCATGGATAAAAATTGGTAGACTTTCCTCAAATTTGGTCGCTCACAGTTTCATTGTGTCTTGCTTTCAAACTTGTTATTTTTATACATAATGTATATACATTGTACATTTACATGCACGCTCATTCGGTGAAGGAAATATATTAAGTATTTACTTTTTTCTGCTCTTTTGCTCATTCTTACTTGATTATTGTGCTGGCGTAGCTACGAGCAGGTGTACAGACCACAAGAATACACCTGTGTGCGTAATAATAAGAAAATAAGTAACTACGTAAGAAAGTACAGTAGCATGCAAATTAACTGGAACAGGAGTAAATTTTGTGATTATCTCATAAAATGTTTTAGTCTCCAGCTTAATGTAGTTTGGGCGCTATTCTTTGCAGAAGAATTTGCTACCGACTTCTGGGAATCAACTAACTGTGGTGTTACCCTGCGACTGTCGTCAGTGCTACAAAAGATGTTGCTCTTTAAGGCTATTCCTGCAAGCATGTTCCGTGAAATAACGTGTTTTCGCCAGATTTTATTCAATTCTTGATTACTGCTGAAATTCATGCTGGCTGTTACACCTAGGAAGCGTGCAAATATTTTAGCTCTTAAGAAACATGCTGATTTGAGTATCAGATAAATCGCCGAAAATTTGAGCCTAGCAAAGTCAGCTATTGTTCAGATTCTGAAGAGAGCTAACGACACTGGAGATTGTGAACTGAGAAAGATGTGGAGGAAAATGACAAGGTTATAAGAAATAGTGTAAAGGATCCCATGAAAAAGCAAAAATATACAGATAGATTTGGTGTTTACCTGTGACTCTCATCAGTGCTACAACAGCTGTTGCTCTGTAAGGGTATTCCTGCAAGCGTGCTCCATGAGGCAACACGTTTTTGCCAAACTCGCCCTTTCCCTTCTTGATTACTGCTGAAATTCATGTTGAATGTTACACCTAGGAAACGTGCAAATATTGTAGCTCTTCGAAAACATGCTATTTTGAGGATCAGACAGACCGCCGAAAATTTGAGCCTAGCAACGTCAACTGTTGGCCAGATTCTGAAGGGAGCTGATGACACTGGTGATTGTAGAGCGCTGCATCGAGGAAGATGTGGAAGAAAATGCAAAACAAACCTTCACGATGACAAGGTTATCATAAGAATTAGTGTGAAGGATCTCAAGAAAACCAGCAAAGATATGCAGAGAGATTTGTCTTCATCTGGTGTAAATGTTAATTTTTCAACTGTTCGACGAAGGCTCCTTGAAGTTGCATTAATGTTGTTAGAATTACTGACAATATTTTAAGTATAGGACACAAGCACAACTAATGCGAGATTTTATTGCGGCGACGTTTCGCTCTCCAGGAGCTTTGTGAAGCCATTACAAACAATTCAGAGTATATATTTAGGTTTTTGAGTGCGGTTAGTAGTAGTTTTAATATTATTGGTAGTGGTTGTAGTAATACATGTGGTTATTAGATCTTATTGTTTCGGTAGCATTAAAACGGGTTGGGCAAATATTTTTGTTAGTGTGTTGGATTTGAGAAGGCCTGTTGTAGTGCTCCATCTGTCTTATGTAGTATCGGCCGCAGCAACTATGTGACGGCAGGGTTCATTGTTTTTGAGGAGGATTCTTGCTAACACTTCAGAGATGATTAAGCTATCTTTATTTAGCTTAATTGTTTTAGAAATAACGATTAATGATGATTCAAGGCATTTACAACTTGGGAAATTAGGTTATTTAATGACTAGTCGGGCATCGGTGAATTTCATGAGGTGATTGGCGGATATTCGATGTTGTACACAGGCGTTGTTTAAGTTATCCTTCTTACATGCTGTTCATGTTGTTCATTGAAACGTGTTTCGAGTTTTTTTTTTTTTTGCCGTTTCACCCACTTATATTCTGTCGCAGCCTCCACAGGGTATATAGTTTAAACCCCGGCATTGACTGGTTCATGGTGCTTCAATTTTCTTCTAATTAGATCCCTTTTTGGAAGTGCTGGTTGCGATGGCGACTCTGGTGTTAGCTTGAGCAAATACTCTAGAAACGTTCAGTGCAACCTGACTGTTAGGAAGGATTATAAATATGTTATAAAGTTATAATCCTTCCCAATAGCTAGGTTGCATAGAATTTCAGTAAAATTTCGTTTGCATCTATTCGGGCTAAACTTGTCGGGCATCATTCTTCTCAAAGAATTCACCTTCAGTAACATATTTAAGCCAATCAGAAGAAACATTCTTTAGTTATTAAACTAACAATGAATGTCACTATTAATTATATAAATTTGACGACAAGTCATTCTTCAGTAATGGCACGTCTTCTATTGTACTACATCAGCAAATATGCTTCCAAACAAACAAATTTAGTAGGTGCTGTCCTGGCTGTAAGATACATCAGCTATTAAATATTAAAGCTATTCAGAAGAGGTAAACTGAAAATTGTTTCCAGTTATTTAACGGAAATTAAACTTACGCGATTTTGCAAACAAAATGCACTTACTCGTCTGAATTTTACTCTCTGACATCGACGATTTTTGGGTACTCTTCTTGAACGGTTGAAACTATGCCACAGAAGATTTTGGGAATTATCCGAGCCAGTCTAAGAGAATGGTAATTTGTTCAACACCTTTGATAAGAGTGTATGTAATTGTGCTCTCGCGTTTGTACCCAAGTGTTGAAAACTTGAAACCTATTTGACGAGAAGTTCTCGAATTATGAAGCAATATAAAATAGGAAACTTAAGAGAAATAAGAGAAAAGATGGAAAAGTAAAAAAAATCCAGTCTCTTAAAGTACCCCTTCAGTGATACATAAAATATGTTTGTTGTGCAGTGTCCAGTCTCTAGGCCTGGGGACACTTGGTCCCAAAGATGGGGGGGTACTTATACCTCCTCTAATGGGAGACTTAGGTCTCGAGACACTCCCCAGATAGGGAGCCAAGGCCGGGTCACCACTACTTAGAAAAGACCCGGGCCGGGAGAGTACCGGCGAATAAAAAAAAAAGCACACCTTTGAGAGAAATTTGTCACTGGGACTGTGACCATCAGTCCAAGGAACTCTGGAGTTATCACACTTGTGATCCTAAAAAAGCAGGTGGGTCCTGGAGAAACACTACACACAAAACACACTGGATCACTGTGCATGAACCAAAAATGGTGAGGCTTCATCGTCAACACCGTACCAACATCACACAGGTGAGGCATCACCACCCACACCTTATGGTAGCATACCTTACTTAGGCATGTTCGGACGTGACTACCACCAAAAACACACACACCGAGCTTCAGTCCACTAGATGGTCAGAAAGCCATCTACTCACCTACTGCAACCGCTGCAAAACTAGAGCAGTACACACGAGAAAATACAGAAGCAACCACAACCTCTGTCCCCTTCTCCTAACGAATCACCATGAGCATTTGAGTGTGGTTCCTGGTTACGTGGAAATGTATGACTGTGACCACTATGTTGAAAAAATCTGCACAATCAACACAAAAAAAGAGCCTCCTTTTTTGTTGGGACATAAATTCTCTGGTGACTTTTAAGTTTACTGGGAGTAATTGTCCTGCTGCTTTTTCCAACAACACAACTAACACCAGCAGAACTGGCGTTTACTTGCAGAGAAAATAACAGTGCAAAATTGAAACTAGCCATTACAGGAGCACTAACAGTATTATCAATTTGTACAATCCAATCTGTGTAAATAATTTTCACATTACAAAAATTTAAAGTACCCGTAGAGTACAGTTTCAAACAGATATATAGCTGGCACACTGGGTCATGGAAATCAAATAACTCTCCCACATACTCACAACTTTGGTATCTAGTACATTAATAAAATTATTCATAAGAGGAAACCCTACAGCATTAGTTATCAAATACACATTGCGGCAGTCAGTGAACATGCTGAGATTGTCATCTAGTGTGAGACCCATGAAAGGCAATGTCTTCTGACTCTTGCTGAGTACAGTGAATATATATAAAAAAGAACTTCACCTCTTCCACCATATATATCTCTCTGCAAAACAGGCATATACACCACTTTTCAGTTAAGTTTATTCTACCCAAAACCTGCTGAATGTGCACAGCTACATTTACTACATGGGGATTCATGACTCCTTTTCTAACATCAAAGTTCCACGGTGGCTGAGCCAACGCACCAAGCTTTTCCACATCAACATCAAAAGTTCACTATTCAAAGTCTTGTACTTTACCTTTCATAATATTAGTCATTTCAGACTGCTGATAAAGGTAATCATATGTTTTTTTCTGATCAGGTGTGTGGGTTTTATGTTCATCAGAGACCTCATCCACCAGCAAGTACCATTCACTAATCAGAGCGTTCCCAGGAGCCGGATCCAGTACCATCACCTCCTCTCCAGCCTCCAGAGTATGTAGCACCACCTCTGAGAAAAAAGTCCGACGGGTAAGCAACACCATCCTCACGTAGCCCATGACTTCATGATTCCAGAGTGCTTTCCTGAACGGCAATTAAAAGGAGGGAAATACCTTCATCCCAGTCCTTCTGGTACTGAATAAAATAAAAATGCATCATTATGAGAGACTGGTAAAAACCACTCTACTTTTCTTTGACTCTCAGAGTGATAGACATTGGTAAATTCAACCGTAAGTCTCAAGACTACATGAAATTTCATAAAATTAGATTTCTGGTTGGCTTCTGCAAAGCTTAACTGACAAAATTTCACCAGAACTGTCAAAACCACACACACGAAATTATTAAGAAGGGGCAGGAACTCTGGTAACCTGGTAAAAAGATAAGTGATTGCTAAACATTTATTATCCAGCTCTTCATTCTCAAGACTGAAATATCCTCCATTGGGAATCTGTAGAAAAATCAGAACCTTATCCTCAAATGGCTCTAACATGACTGTTTGGTCACATATTCAATAAAATAAATATTTGTTAAATTTATGAACCACTTCCTCTGTAACAGCTGCCAGAATAGCCTTCAGGGAATCACCACATCCCTGGACCTTAACCAGCTGCTTCAGAGCCAGGGTATTCACTCCCATGCCAGCACCGAGACCCCCTCCCAAACCAGGTTTGACCTGGGCCGGTTCATCACTGCCCAGAGTCTCCTGCAGGTCAGACTCAATGAACAGGCTCCCCAGGCCCAAACTGTCACCACAGTCAGTAGAAAGATCAAGGCGAGGTACTCTTCTTAAGTGACTGCAGGAAACGTGCGACACGTATCCTCAACAAGACCAACACCAACCAAGTTGAAGAAAAGCCTCCAAGTTACATCGTTTTACCGGTCAGCAACGTTGCCACTAAAGTTTCAAAATTTTTTGACAGAAAACTGACTAAAATATCTACCAGCTCTTCAACTACTATTAGGAGCCTGATACAAAAACCCAAGCATGATTCTGGCACAAGTGCAGGAATTTACACTATACCATGTGGAGGATGTGATAAAGTATATGTGGGGGAAACAGCCAGATCTCTGGACATTAGGATCACCGAAGACAAAAATGCTTGCAGAAATGATGAACGTAAAAATGTGTGTTCAACATAAGGACGATGCTGGACACCTCATGAAATTCAGGGAGGCAAAACTAATGATTAAAAAAGGCGATTTAAGACGGAGAAAATGCATAGAAGCTGCCCTAATTGCTGTCAGTAACACTATAAAGCAAAACGCCGGTAGTTACAGTATCTAAAAATTGCTAATCAATAGGAGATTACCCATTTTGGAAGCTGCTGTTACGTGATGTCAACAGGTCCCTCTGTAGCCATCCATCTCACTAGCTTAGTTCCACTACTACAACAACAGCAACTACTACTACTACTACTACTACTACTACTACTACTACTACTACTACCACTACTACTACTACTACTACTACTACTACTACTACTACCACCTCTACCCACGCAACACTTTACCTGACTCCTGCCACTACATATATGCGTTTTCTTAGTTTTCTCTGTATTAAGACTGAAGAAGCCACTCGTGGCGAAATGTTTTCTTTAATAAATATCCTGAACTGTACATAAGTGTCTTTTTCCACAATATACTTTATCCCAGCCTCAGGAAACACACCCTCTGCCTCCTCTTCCTATCCCTTAGACAAAAAACCCTATTTACTAACTTAATCTGACTGTCCCCAAGTAATACAACATTCTTACCTCGACTGGCGGTGTGCATGACATTCTCGACGGTCTTCGTTGGGATGCCTTCACTAGCTGGCTTCACTGTGTCGTTAACAATTGTCTTTGTTGGAAGATGATGGGTAGGCGATTCACATATGTCTGATAACAAGGAAAAGGAGTTGCTGGTTTTGCCAGCAGTCTTCTGGACCTTCTTCATTTTCAACTTCGTCCCTTCAGTTCCAACTAGCATCCATTCTTTGGTCCAATCATCAGCGACATTGTTCCGGGGATGATCCTTGCACATACCCTTCAGTCAGTGAATTTCTCTTCTTGCTTCCATTAATTCTGCCTTAAGCTGGAGATATAGCTGCTCATAGTCGAGGAGGCCATCATCACAATCTCAGGTAGCTAAGAACGGAGAGCACACTAGACAAGTACCAAATGTGGAAGTAGGTAATGCATACAGGTTAGGCGAGTGAAGAATTCCCTGTATTAAGATCGCAAGATGTTGCTGTGTCTGACAGGAATGTAGAGGAAAGGTTCAGAGAACCAACAAATTGAGAAACTAGATACACGTGCAACACTTTAGTATCTTTAATGAGGAAACGTTTTGCCACACAGTGGCTTCATCAGGAGAATGGTGAAGAGCAGGAGGAGTTTGAGGTAATCAGTCCCTCAGCCTTGAGTCGATGTAATCAGTCCATCAATTTTGAAAAGAATACTGTATATGTGCAAAAAGTGGCTTATATAATGTAGGGAGGCAAGGTGCAGCAGTCGTAGGTGGTATCACATTTAACAAATCCAAATGTGGAAATAGGTCATGCCTAAACGTTAGGCAAGTGAAGCATTCCCTGTTTTAAGATCCCAAGATGTCGCTGTATCTGACAGGAATGTAGATGAAAGAAATCGTAATGACACGATTGCAGCTAACGCGACGGGCTGGAGTTTTGAGACTCTATGACCGCGGGTTCAATCCCGGCCGGGGGTATGGTTTATGTAGATGAAAGGTTCAGAGAACCGACAAGTTGATAAATTAGACACATGATGAAACGTTGTATGGACTGAAGCCACTGTGTGGCGAAAAGTTTCCTCATTAAAGATACCCAAGAGTTGCACATGTGTCTAATTTTTCAAGAAGCAGAGTGCTTAGAGGACTGCTCCAAAGGGATAGAAATCTATCTTAGAAACTCTGAAGTTTTACGAACTCTGGATGATTTTCTAAGAGACGTAACCTGCGACCGGGACACAGAAGTGAAGAGCATGATATTGAAGTATCTATTCTTGTTTGGCGACATACCTAAGCACTGTATGCTAGGAACCCACTGTGTGAACATCGGTGCCACGCTTATCAAGCAATCCCCTTACTGAATAAGTCCCATAAAGCATAAAGCATTAAGGGAAGAGATTGATTTTCTACTTACCCGTGGGCTAATTGAATGGAGCAGTAGCCCGTGGGCCTCTCCCTGTGTATTTTTCCTGAAATCGGATGGAACTTATCGCATGTGTACAGACTATAAAAGTGAGCTCCGTTATGATTCCCTGATAATTCCCTTTATAGCGAGTGGATGACCTGATAGATAAGGTTTCCGGGGTTAAATACGTGAGCCAACTGGACCTGCTAAAAGGCTACTATCAACTACCCCTGTTGTTACGTGCTCAGGAAATATCAACATCTATGATGAATGGGGGGTTATTCCGCTTGTGCAATGCAGCATCTACATTTCAACGACTTACGAATGATCTTATTTATGGGTAAGAGTGGGTAGAAGCCTACTTAGAAGACTTAGTATTTATCAGTGACGAGTGGGGCAGGAAGCTGTTTTCAAGAAATTGGTAAGTAATAATTTTGCAATCAACCTGGCCAAATGTAAATTCGGGCAGGGCAAGATAAAGTATTTGGGGTTCAGTATAGGCCAAGGTACGGTAGCTCCCATCAACACAAAAGTTAGAGCCATTTCGGAGTTTCCAATACCCTAAGATAGAAAAAGGGTGCAGAGGTTTTTGGGTATGGCAGTTGTTGCGATATCAATGCCCTTTTTCATCCTTACTATCTTATTTAATATTATATTGTGCTCATTTCCTTTATTAGCTAAATTTGAAATGTCCTACCTTGTATTTTTTTTTTCTATTTTATTTAAAAACATTGTGTACAACATACACAGCATCACAAATATATTATCCATCAACAAAAAATCGTGCACACCCTACTAACGCAGTAGGATGACATCCGTCCAAAACTACTGTCATGAGGTCTTAACATAAATTATCACATATTATAAATGACAGTAAACAAGGTCATACTTTACATGGTCGATCTCTACATAACCATCATATGTGCACAAAGTGTGAAATATGGAAATAAAATACATATACAAACAATATCCAATAAACAACCACCAAATATGGACCATTGCTCAACCTGGACATTCTTGAACATCTACAGTAATACATGCTCCCAACATAACACAAGATCATGGCTAGGAGAGCACATAGCAAATATCAAAATATACCATCTCCAATCGACATTCCACAACATAAGGTACATATACCAAATATGACAACTATTGGACGACCCATGCCCTTCCCCTACAGGAAACATCCACACAAAAGACATGAACCCCCATCCTGCTGCACCTGGCCAAGACACCAGCAGGTCACTGCAGATGCCTCACACACACACACACCAATCAAACGCATGAACAAGACTCCAATCAAAAGGGTGCCCTCCCCCCATTAATGGGCCCCATTGTACATCGAATCATATGATAATTTGTCATACCCAGATGCAACATAATACAGCATACGCCAGCACTCCGAGGAGCAGTCACATACCAGAAACAACGGCAACCCAAAGAACGCCACAGAATACCAACACTTGTCACTCATAAAAAGTCCCCACCTTAACCTCGAAAATCATCCATCCCCCCTCACATACGAGATCCATACACAAATACCAACCCATTCCCCCAGGAGGGACCAGCCCCCTCATCCCTTGAACCCCCCTGCCCCCCTTACATGCCCAATAAAAACACCAGCATCAAACTACGATAGTCTATAGGGAAATCTTGCTACCACCATATCCCATAAAGAGCCCGATTTCGACACAGCATATGATAAAAAGTCGCCACCAGCACTTTTCTGTGCATCCCTCCCTCAGCCTGACCCCTCATCGCCCACGACACAAACACAAAATCCACAATGAGGTAAGCCACCTCTCTCACATCCAGACTCAACGCCTGCAAAACTTAAATCCCGCCCCCCCCCACCCATTCCATCACCCTCCCCATCCATTCTCTTACTTTGCCCAACCATTCGCAAAAATACACTGCATGAAAAGCCGTGTCCTCTCCCCCATAAACCCCACACACACCGTCTTCCCGTATCCTACGGTCTCTGAGAACCATCCCCGATGGCAGAACACCATGGAGGAACCTGAACATAACCTCCCTCTTCCATGGCCGTATGCATAGCCTAGACAACCTTCCCCAACACATATATCGGGCACACCCCTTCCACCATCGCCACCTCCTTTTCCCCCCAACGCTGTCTTAGGAACCCCCACCCGCATATATGCAGGGTCCCTAGCATACATTAACACCCGCAACATGTTCTCACACTCATGCAGGTTCTTTCCCCCCACCACCTCCGGATGTCCTCATACAAAAGTTCCACCCCCTGACACCCCCCATTTGAGGGGTGTCAGGGGGGGTTGGATCTGAATATGCCACGCCCACTGCGCACAACCTCTCTACCCGAACAGTCCAAGCTACATACAGGCGGTCTAGTCAAGCAGCATACCCTCCCCTTACAAATGTGTGCTCCACCTCCCATGCTTCACCGCTAACCACATCCCACAACCGCACCCTCCACAGAAGATCCCTTAAGACTACCGAGCAAAACCCCACCCCTTGCGGCTCCATGTCCTTCCTACACACCACACAATTCCCATCACCCCCACGACTGCCAAGGGGGGGAGCAACCAGAGGTGATACACCAGCACATCCTTCCCAAAAGCAGTCTTGACACGAACATCTCCCTACGCCAGACCATAGATATACACAAGCGCCACCCTCTCCCCCATCGCCTAAAATCAGTTTTCTGTGCCCCTCTGAAAATTCTATCCAGACAGACTCTGTATGTGTTATTTTAGACTTTATACCCATTTTTATGAAACAGTTCAAGCGATCTTGGACATACCGTGCCACCCCACCCCTTTCCCAATATTTTGTCTACTTGGAACAATTTAAAACCCTGTATGTGACATTCAGAAGGCATGTCCCTATTTCTCGTATTGAACCACGTCTCAGTTATGGCAAATACATCAATGTTACTTGCACTAGCAACTAACTTCAACTCATCCGTCTTATTCCTAGCACTATAACTATTTGTGTAGTATATATTTAAAGACCCTCCTTTCTCTTTACCCTTCCTGCTTCTTTCTGTTTTTCCATTATACCTATTACTGTCCTTGTTATTGTTAAGCTTTATGATACCATAGCCTAAATTCGTATTTCTAACTAATCCTAGTTTAAAGTCCTAACAACACCCTCAACCGAGCTAGCAAGAAAATCCACACCTGCCCTTGAAAAGTGAGCCCCATCCCCGGCATACATGTCATTTCGGCCATAAAAGTGATCCCAGTTGTCAATGAATGGTACTGCATTATCCTTACAGTGTTCTTCCAGCCAACAATTTATACCAATTGCTCTGGACAACCATTCATTTCCAACACCCCTTCTTGGAAAAATGCCACATATAACAGGGCTCCCCCCTTATTCCTAAGTTTGTCTATTGCTGTCCTGTACCTTCTAACTAAATCATCACTTCTACGCTTGCCTACATCATTGCCTCCAGCGCTGAGGGAGATAATAGGATTGAGCCCATTACTGTTCATGATGTTGTCAAGCCGGCTAACAATATCCTCCATGCCTCCTCCAGGAAAGCAAACCTTCTGTCTCCTACTCCTCTCCTTCAAGCAGAATGCACTATCCATATACCTAACTTGGCTATCCCCAACAACAACAATGTTTTTACCTTCCTTGGTGTCGTTCGTCGTGACGTTCCCAGTAGTCGACTCACATTCATCGGGTAGCATGGAGAAAGGGTTCGATGCTTCCACAACAGTTTCCTGGATCTTCGTTGATTCTACCTCTCCATCAGTTCTCTTGATCCTTAACTTTGTCCCATGCTTTCCAGCCACTGTCCAGGTTCCTTTCTTGGCTTGAGGATTCTCAACAGGAGAATTACTACGAATTCTTTTGTTTTCCTCAGTCAGTCGCTGTATCTCAAGCTTAGCCACTCTCAGTTCTTTCTTTAGCTGCTGTTAGGGTTGCTCAAGAGAAGACATCTTGTTCAGATTCACAGAGAGCAGACGAGACACGTCTTCACAGAGTTAAGTACAGGTCACCACTGAGCTAAGTACAGGTCACCACTCAGTACCTTCCTATATCCTTTCTATATATCTCTTGGAGAGATATCCTGAAGACTTTATTTATATCCCCTTTGTTAATACCCATCTTCCACTTGTACACTTCGATCATGTCTCCCCTCATTCTTCGTCTTACAAGCGAATGTAATAAGGGACTTCAATCTTTCTTCATACGGAAGATTTCTAATGATATGTATTAATTTAGTTTTCTAGGCTGAATGTTTCCTAACGAATTTATATCCATTCTGTAATATGGAGATCAGAAATGAGCTGCGTAATTAGGTGAGACCTTACTAATGATGTATAAACGTGAAATATAACCACTAGACTTCTGTTGCTTATACTTCTTGATATAAATCCCAGTAATCTCTCTGCCTTATTACGCACGTGTACGCACTGCTGTCTAGGTTTAAAATTGCTGCTTACCAGATTTAAGTGAATACACACACACACACACGAAGATGACAAGAGACACGATCTTCCCGACTGGTTATGAGATCCTGAGGAAAGCCAGAGGGAAGAGAGGGAAAAGAGGGGTTACATTAGAGTATCCAGCGCCAACATCAAACCTGCATTTGGTATAACAGAGAAACTAGAAAAAGTGCAAAGGTTTTCAATGAAACTTATTCCAGAGCTGAAGGGTATGAATTACTAGAGGCTGGAACAGCAGAACCTTGTGACACTAGAGGACAGAAGGACTTGGGATGACATGATTACGACAAGATGGACAGGAAGAGTAGGCTTGACAGGCTGGTCTCCACTACATGAGGTCACATCTGGATGTTAAAGCACGTATAAGACATACAGATTTTATGCAATACTTCTTGAGCCTTAGAGTGGTTAGGGAGTTGAAAGACCTAGCCAGCGAATTGGTAGAGGTAAAATCCAAACACATCTTAAAGAATAGGTATCACAGAACTCATGCAGCCAAAAAAGAACAAAATCGGGAGTAGCCACAAGAGTGGCGGGGCCAAGATCAGATGCTCGATCTCTGCAACCACAATTATTATTTGAGTACATCCATGTACACTTGCGGACATTTCCACACATCTGAGTACTCATACAGGCTCATGCACTCACACGACACACACAGACACACACACACAGACACACAGACACACAGACACACAGACACACACGCACACACACACACACACACACACATACACACACACACACACACACACGCACACACACGCACACAAACACACACACACACACACACACACACACACACACACACACACACACACACACACACACACACACACACACACACACACACACACACACACACACACACACACACACACACACACACACACACACACACACACACACACACACAAGAACATAAGAAAAAAGGAACACTGCAACAGGCCTACTGACCCACGCGGAGCATACACACACACACACACACACACACACACACACACACACACACACACACACATACACACTCAAATGCAACCACACAGAGAGCACATATGCACACATGCTTCGCCAGTGCAAGCAAGAATAATGGAAACCAGGAGAGACAAATGAGGGGTAGAGGGGCACAAAGATAGCACCAGCTTGGTGCAATGATAGACGGCCTGACGAACTAGCTGAAGGAGGAATTTGATTATGATCTGTTAGCTTAGAAGGAAAATCATAGAAGCATGCATCAAAATGAGAGGTCACTGAACAGACAAATTGGGCTAAAATGACAGAGGAAAGGATCCTAAAGCTGAACAAAGAAATAAAAAGGACGAGAGATATTATGGGGAAGAAGCTCTGAAGGGCATTTTGCTGATTTTCGGAAAGAAAATCTTATAACATGCGAAAAAGCAAAGGGAATAGGCTATAGATTAGGCTATTAATATGCTCTAAAGCAAGAAGAGGAAATAAAACGGTCAAAGGAACTCACAGAGGAAGTAAGGGTGGATAGTTGGTAACAAAGAAAAAAAATAAAGTGAGCAGAGGGGCCCTGAGAGGACAAAGGTGGAAAGTCATTAGCGGAGATACTCTCTGAAGATAGGGAGGCGAAGAAGGTGATAAGAGAGACTGCAAAGGAAACGGTAAAAACATACAAACATATCTGGAGGAAAAGACAATGGGAGGAGGAGGAGAGGGGGGCATATGTCATTGATGATCTACGGACTTCAAGAAGTGCAGAAGGCCCAGGAAGCAGGAGATAGAGACCAGAAAGGTGAACAAATTTACGTCTGGCCTTATGTCCGGTACTGACGTACGCACCATCCCACTTCTGTAGAGTGAGAAACATTACTGAAGGAGTAGACAATACAAACCTACGTACCATAGAGGATATTCAGCTAGGAGTACTGTGCAACACTGCAGATGAGTTATCTAAAAAAAAATGTGACGATCGGATGGGGGAATATCTGAGGTAACTCCAGACACTGTAACAACCATAGACACAAAGATGCACGATATTAGATGTCATTTTTCTAATTGACTATCAGGTGATAAAGAAAGACAAGAAACAGGGGATGCAGAGAAGTGGCAGTCCTAATCGGAAATTGAAGAGGTGAGAGCGATAAACAAAGAAGAAGCGCACGATTTTATAATGGGCTCAGTTAATACTGGGATAATCAAGTAGTAATTGCAAATGTAAAGAACCTACCGCCTAACAAGAGGAGACCGTGGCACGTGTATGATGACAACAACAAAGCGGTGTATCTAGAAGTGTGCATAAGACTAAAACAAAGTTAGGAATCATGGGTGATTTCAACCACAAGAAAAGTGAGAAAACTTAGACCTACATGGGGACCAGAAACATGAAGGGATAAGCTGATGGAGGTGTCCAGGAAAACCTTTATGTGCTAGAATGGAGTAATGAGAAAAATAAAATTTAAATGTTAAAGGAAGAACAAAAGTAGAAAAGAGAAAAACAAAACAAACTCTTGTAGATGTAGGTAACCAATATTCAAGGATACAGCTGGAATTTAAAGACACAGATAAGGCACTACAATGTTAGGAAGCATTTCTCAAGGCTCACGGTGATCAGGAAGTGGAATGACCTCTACAAGAAAGTAGTGGAGGCATACTCCAGACATAACAACAACAACAACAACAACAACAACAACAATAATAATAATAATAATAATAATAATAATAATAATAATAATAATAATAATAATAATAATAATAATAAGAATAATAAGAATAATCATGCGAGGAATCGACAAGGTGGACAAAGACAGGATGTCCAGAGATGGGACGCAGATAAAAGGGGTCACAATTGCAAGTTGAACACTCAGATGAGTCAAAGGGATGTTAGGAAGTATTTCTTCAGAGTCGTCAGGAAGTGGAATAGCCTAGAAATTGATGTAGTGTAGGCAGGAACGATACATAGTTTTAAATATGTACGCTGAGGTCAGTGGTCATCTGCGGTCATACCTGTCCTAAGCTCTGGGAGTTAGCGTGGGGTGTTACCAAGCACCATGGCTTGTTGTAAAGTTTTAGAATCTCAGGTTAAAGTGTTGAAGAAGGAGGTTCTACTTCTTCTGGGGGAAAATAGGAGGCTCAAGGTTCGCCTAGATGAGTGTTTGAGTGAGTGTGAGAAGGATTTTGCTGGTAAGGAGGAAATGGTCACTAGCAGTGATAGTGGCAGCCGCTTTAAGTGGCAAGTGGTTCACAGTTCAGGAAGAAGGAAGATAAGGAGAGTTAACAGAGAAGATGTGAAGGTAGGAAATCGATTCTCTGTTCTCCAGGACGAGTGCACTGCAGTGGTTAGTGAGGTTGAAGGTACCGCTGATTCCCCTGCTAATCAAGGTAAGAATATTTTAATAGTAGGAGATTCTCAGGTAAGATATATGGACATTTTGAAATAGAGACAGAAAGGTTAGATAGAGGGTGTGTCTTCCTGGAGCTGGTGTTGGTGACATAGTCAGCAGGCTGGATAATATTATGTCAGGTAATGGGAATAAACCCATTATCTGTCTTAGTGCTGGGGTAATGACATTGGGAAGGGCAGGAGACAGGAGCTGCTGGATAAGTAAAGGTCAGCCATAGAAGTAGTTAGGTCTAAGGGAGGGATCCCAGTCATATGTAGCATCTTGCCTAGAAAGGGAGTGGGCAATGAATGGATGACTAGGGCAATTGGTATAAACTGCTGGCTGGACAGGTACTGCAAGAAACTTGAAATCCCATTCATTGATAACTAGGACCTATTCTTTGGCAAACGTGATATGAATGCAAGGGATAGGGTTCATCTCTCTGAGGATGGAGTGGTTGAATTAGCCAATTTGATTGAGAGGGTAATTGATGACTTGTCTTGGAATTTAAACTGATAGATTATAGAGGTATAGGTGTCTGTGGGAAACAATCAGGCTGCAGTATTACGGTTAAAAACAGCAGTTATTACCGGGATACCTCAGGGATATGTTTAAAAGACAATATTCAAAATAAAGTTGCTAGTAATTGCAAATCAATTGATCAACAAACAAAGAGAGATAGCAGAGGGCAACGAGTGACTAGCTCCCTTAAGGTTTAGTATACAAATAGTAGGAATCTAAGAAATAAGATAGATGAGCTAAGATTACTTGCAAGTGTAGGTAATATAGATATTATTGGTATAACAGAGACCTGGTTCAACTTGAAAGATAGAGAAATGCCTTCTGAATGCAACATACAGGGTTATAAACTATTCAACACTGATAGGATCAACAGGAAAGGTGGTGGAGTGGTGATATAGATCAGATAAAATTTAAATTGTTGTCTTACTCATGATATAAGATTAGAAACATCGAACACAGAATCTGTTTGGCTACACTTTCTCGAGGGTCGTGACAAATTAATTTTGGGTGTGATTTATAGGCCCCCAAACCTTGATAGGGAGTGCAGTAAGCTGTTATGGGGCGATATTCATAAGGCATCTAGATAAGAAAATGTTGTGATAATGGGAGATTTTAACTTCAGACAAATTGAGGCGTGGTCACAGACCGGGCCGTGGGGGCGTTGACCCCCGGAACTCTCTACAGGTAAACTCCAGGTAATTGATTGGAACATAACAGGAAATCTTGAGTCTAGTGACTTTCTTGAAATGGTTCAGGATTGCTTTTCAGAACAGGTTGTGATGGAACCAACTAGAGGAAACAATCTGCTTGACTTGGTTCTTGCCAACAAAGATTCACTAATTAATAATCTTGAGGTTAATGATGAGCTTGGGGAAAGTGATCACAAATCACTTAGCTTCAATATATCATGGAATTACCCAAATAACTGCATTCAAATCTCTGTCCCAGATTTTCACTTGGCCGACTTCAAGGGACTGAAAAATTACCTGGGTGGGCTAAATTGGGATATCCGGACTATGGGTCAGGTAGGTGATCTTGAATGCCAATATGACGTTTTTCAGAGCATAGTTCTAGCTGCCCAGACAACTTTTGTTCCGAGTAGGGAAATTAGATCTAATAAAAATGATCCCAAATGAATGAACAGTAGATTAAAACATCTTTGGTCAAAAGAGAGGCATATATAGACGTATCAAAAGAGAGGATGTGCAGTTAGGAAATCAATATATTCAATTAAAGAGAGGAATAAAGAAAGGAATAAGAAAAGCAAAAAGGGTTTATGAGGCTAAGGTCGCAAGGGATTCAAAGACTAACCCAAAAGGGCTCTTCCAGGTATACAGAAGTAAGATTAGGGACAAGATTGGCCCACTTAAGAGAAACTCTGGTCAGTGATAGGGATATGTGTGAAATTCTCAATACCTACATCCTCTCAGTTTTCACCCAGAAAAATACTAGAGATATTCCTGAAATAATAGATTATGTAGAACAGGATGATAATAAACTATGTACGATTCCGGTAACTAGTGACATGGTCCTCAGACAAATAAAGAAACTAAAACCTAACAAATCCCCAGGCCCCAATGAATTGTTTGCAAGGGTGCTAAAGGAATGTAAAGAGGAACTTAGCATATCTTTGGCTAATCTTCTTAACATATCACTACAAACTGGCATAGTGACTGATAAGTGGAAAATGGCAAATGTAATACCTATTTACAAGGCAGGTGTCAGGTCCTTGGCTTCGAACTATAAACCAATAAGCTTTACCTCCATAGTTTACCTGGAGTTTACCTGGAGAGAGTTCCGGGGGTCAACGCCCCCGCGGCCCGGTCTGAGACCAGGCCTCCTGGTGGATCAGAGCCTGATCAACCAGGCTGTTGTTGCTGGCTGCACGCAAACCAACATACGAGCCACAGCCCGGCTGATCCGGAACTGACTTTAGGTGCTTGTCCAGTGCCAGCTTGAAGACTGCCAGGGGTCTGTTGGTAATCCCCCTTATGTGTGCTGGGAGGCAGTTGAACAGTTTCGGGCCCCTGACACTTATTGTATGGTCTCTTAACGTGCTAGTGACACCCCTGCTTTTCATTGGGGGGATGGTGCATCGTCTGCCAAGTCTTTTGCTTTCGTAGTGGGTGATTTTCGTGTGCAAGTTCGGTACTAGTCCCTCTAGGATTTTCCAGGTGTATATAATCATGTATCTCTCCCTCCTGCGTTCCAGGGAATACAGGTTTAGGAACCTCAAGCGCTCCCAATAATTGAGGTGTTTTATCTCCGTTATGCGCGCCGTGAAAGTTCTCTGTACATTTTCTAGGTCGGCAATTTCACCTGCCTTGAAAGGTGCTGTGAGTGTGCAGCAATATTCCAGCCTAGATAGAACAAGTGACCTGAAGAGTGTCATCATAGTGGGAAAATTTATGGAATAAATAATTGCCGAAGCAATTCGTAGCCATCTTGATAGGCACAGATTGATTAATGAATCTCAACACGGTTTTACAAAGTGGCGTTGCTGTCTAACGAATTTATTAACATTTTTCACTAAGGTATTTTAGGAGGTAGATCATGGTAATGAATATGATATTGTGTATATGGACTTCAGTAAGGTTTTCGATAGTGTTCCAAATAAGAGGCTATTTACTAAACTTAAGGCTCACGGAATAGGAGGAGAAATTTTTTCCTGGGTAGAGGCATGGCTAACAAATAGGCAGCAGAGAGTTTGCATAAATGGGGAGAAATCAGAATGAGGGCACGTCACAAGCGGTGTTTCTCAGGGGTCAATGTTGGGCCCGTTGTTGTTCACAATTTACATAAACGATATAGATGAGGGAATAAATAGCGACATAAGCAAATTTGCTGATGACACCAATATAGGGCGTCCAATTCATTCTAATGAGGACACTAGAGTAAGTTAGTAAGTAAGTAAGTAAGTAAGTAAGTTTATTCAGGCATACACAAATACAGTTACACAGAATTATCATACATAGCAGCATATGTGTAGAGAACCTAGGATAACCCAAAAAAGTCAGACAGAGTGACTTATTTCCATTGGATGATTTGAATAGACTGATGCAATGGTCGGAGAAGTGGCAGATGCAGTTTAATATAGACAAATGCAAAGTTCTAAATGTTGGACAGGAAAATAACCATGCGACATATAAACTAAATAATGTAGATATTAATACTAACTGATTGCGAAAAGGATTTAGGAGTTCTGGTTAGCAGTAATCTAAAACCAAGACACCAGTGCATTAGTGTTCGCAATAAAGCTAACAGAATTCTTGGCTTCATGTCTAGAGGGATAAATAATAGAAGTCCTCAGGTTGTCCTTCAACTCTATACATCCTTGGTTAGGCCTCATTTAGACTATGCTGCTCAGTTCTGGTCACCGTATTACAGAATGGATATACGTATATGCTCTGGAAAACGTACAGAGGAGGATGACAAAGATGATCCCATGTATAAGAAATCTTCCTTATTAGGATAGTCTGAGGGCCCTGAGTTTGCAGTCTCTCGAAAGGCATAGAATTAGGGGGGATATGATCGAGATGTATAAATGGAAAACAGGAATAAATAAAGGGGATGTAAATAGAGTGCTGAAAATTTCCAGCCAAGACAGTACTAGTAGCACTGGTTTGGTAATAGAGTTGTGTATGAGTGGAAGAAACTCCCGAGTACGTTATTGAGGCTAAAACGTTGTGTAGTTTTAAAAATAGGTTAGATAAATACATGAGTGGGTGTGGGTGGGTGTGAGTTGGACCTGGCTAGCTTGTGCTGCTGGGTCTGATGCCGTGCTCCTTCTTAAGTGAATATACCCTGACCAGACTGGCTGGGTCACTGGTCTAATTCGGGGTAGGGGGGCGACATAGACCTGCTCCGCATGGGTTAGTAGGCCTGTTTCAGTGTTCCTTTTTTCTTATGTTATTATATTCTTAAGACGAAGTTTGATAAAGCTCATGGAGCAGAGAGAAAGAGGACCTAGTAGTGATCAGTGAAGAGGGAAGGCCAGGAGCTATGAATCTACTCCTGCAACTACAAATAGGTGAGAACATGGGGGGATGCACTGCATGTAGGCACACAAGCCTTCAACTTTACAACAGTGTGTCTAAAAGCATATGTACACACTCATGTACATACATATTTATGCACAAAATTGCGAACACGCTCTCACACACTTTTAGTCATTAACAGAAATGGGATCCCAAAAGCCAGGATAAAAAGGAAGGGGAGCCGAGTAGGGTTGGTAGCAGGGCTCGAGTTCAAGATAGAACAAGCGTGGGGACAAAAGATTAAGTTAGTTTTGCATAGCAATGGAGGAGAAAGTAGAGAAGGTGTTTACAGAGAGCAGGGAAAAGGAGAGACAAGCTGCAGCTGCTGAGACAAAGGTACAAAGTCTGGGAGAGGACCACAATGAGCTGAAGCAGGAAATGGAACTGATGAAGAAAACTGAAAATTGTATGGGAATATGGGCAGCGATGACAGGTGAAGGAAATGAAAGAAGAAAAGGAGCTAAGAAAATCTTTGCAGAAATGCTATCACTCATCTGAGAGATGCAGTAGATTATAAGGGAACAACGAAGGAATTGCTCAAATCGGATACAGAGGGAAAGAAAGTGGGAAGAGGAAAGTGGTTGCTTATTATTCACGAGCTTCAGGAGACTGGAGGGATGACTTTAGATAAATATACAAATAACCCGAACAGAGGAGAAAGAAACTTATGAAAATGTTCTGATCTAACTTGGACCATTAACTAGCCACACACTGTGTGACTAATTACTAGTTAATGGTCCAAGTAGGACGAGTATGTGGTCATAAGTGTCTTTCTCCTATGTCTGGGATATTTGTGGATTATTCCAGTCATGTTTTTGTACTTTTTTTTTTTTGCACTTTAGATGAAATACGACAGGCAGAAGAAAAGGAGATTAGTGACATCATCAGACTAACTGGTGTAGAGGATTGTGTGTGCCAGGTGACACATTTTCAAAGACTTGGAAAGTACTTTACTGGGAAAAGATGCCGAGTCAAGCTGGCCCTCATAACACTAATGGTATGGTACAGGAATATGCAGTGAAAACCACGGTTATGGGGCGCAGAAAAATATCTTGGGTTTACCTCGACCAGAACAAAAGAAGAAAAGAATGGGCACAATTGGAAGAGATGGTGCAAAGATTCCAGAGGCAGGAAGGAGAGGCAGTGCATGCATTCACAAATGTGGAAGCTCAGAAGATGATCTAACAGAAGTCCGAGAAATCTGACCGTATCTTGTTCAGGGATATGGATACCATACAGGTATAATGCAGTATTAGAGACAACAGAGCGTCTATTAAACAAATCTGCTGTGTTTCAGTACCAAAAAATTTAAAATTATTAGTAGTGACCCAATGGGAAACAAAGAAGGGCCGCCAGGCATAACTATCCAGAGACCCTCGTCAAATTCTAGCCTCCCTTCCTTCCCAAGCAAAATAATCCAACCTAGACTATTCTCCACATATAAAGTCCCTGTTAATTCACTGCATAAATACCATACTCACAACCTTTCATACCCCCAACCCACACCAACATTTACCACCCCCAGAATCACGGGCAAGGAACAGAAATCCAGGAACCCAAGAACTGGAACACAGTAATGGACAGGACACTAAAAGTATGGTACAACAATGCAGATGGAACAACAAATGGGAGTGAGGAGTGACATAATTGAATAGAGGCATCCCCAGACATTATAGCACTCACGGAGATGCGATCTTTCCGGAAAGTTATCAGATTTTGAGGAAAGACCAAGGGAACAGAGTAAGAGGAATAGCTCTGCTTATCCCAGAATCCCATGCATATGCAGACGACTGCACACTGACATTCACTTATTAAAGAGAAGAAATGACAGCTGCTCTGTGCTACATCAATCACCAGCTAAGAGCTATATCAGCTTGGGGAAATAGATGGCAAGTAACATTTGCACCTGAGAAAACGCAAATGATGATGATCTCTAGGCACCATGATGGTAATGCTGGTGCAGTAGTAAGGATGAATGGGAGGGTGTTGGCACCTGGAGAAGAAGTTGATGTCCTTGGGATGAAATTTGACTCCAAACTAACCATGAAGAACCATGTTGTAAATCTTGCAAACAAGGCAGCCAGGAAGCTTACAGCACTTCGCCGTATCTCGCATCTGCTTGACAGTAGGGGTTGCAAGATTCTGTACGAGGCACAAGTCCGCTCACACCTTGAGTATGCTCCACTTTCTTGGTTTGCCTGCCACCCCCCTCTCATCTGCAACTGCTTGACAGAGTAGAGAACAGAGCAAGACGTCTCATCTCTCGCCTGGACCCATCCTGGATAGATCTGTCATTTCAGCCGAGCCTTCAGTACAGGAGGGATGTGGGTGGCCTTACTGTTATGTACAAGGCCAATATTGTCAAAGTACCACACTTGTATCCACTTCGAGGACAGCGTGAAACAAGCTTTTATGCCACAAGACGGGCAGAAAGCAGCAACTTCACTCTGGCTGTACCCTTCTTTAGAACATCACTCCATCTGTGATCATATATACCCAGGATGACTAGAGGATGGAACACATTCGTAAAACATAATGATATAAACGAGATAAAGTCAGTTGATCAAATGAAAATGCTGGCCCACAGATGGCTCCAACTTCATCCTGTTCCCTACTTGTATGTCTCATAACAATAAAAATGCTTTCAAATGAGCTGATGTAGGTAACAGCTCTTAGCTTGCCAATAAAGTTAGGAATCCTTAACCTGTAAATAGCTTCTCAATAAAGCTAGGGATCCTTAATCTTGTCAAACCCTGTGTAAAAAAAAACGAGAGAGAGAGAGAGAGAGAGAGAGAGAGAGAGAGAGAGAGAGAGAGAGAGAGAGAGAGAGGGAGAGAGTATGAGTGCTTAGTTGTTTGTATGTTTGTGTTTGTGTGAATGAGTGAGTGTGGGAGCGAGGGTTGGAGCGTGTGTGTGTGTGTACTCACCTAATTGTGGTTGCAGGCATCGAGGCTCAGCTCCTGGCCCCGTGTGTGTGTGTGTGTGTGTGTGTGTGTGTGTGTGTGTGTGTGTGTGTGAGTACGCCAGTTGTTTACATGTCCCAGAAATAATGCACCTTACTCCTATGTATCCATAATACTAATAAACTACCATTAATAATAACAGTAATACTAATAATGATAATACTAGTGTGTGTTGACGAGTGTTTACATACGTGGGCGAAGGAAACACTCGTCAACACACACTAGTATTATAATTATTAGAATTACTGTTATTATTAATCGTAGTTTATTAGTATTATGTATACATAGGAGTAAGGTGCATTATTACTACATGTGCACCTAATACTTGCTTCTCAGATTGTACTGTCTTTGTGTCTTAAAAACTTATCTCTAAAAACTGTTGTCAGGTCTGTAGTCCATTTGGCCCCCCGCTTACTCATTCTACCAAGGTCACCTGTTCCTTGCTCCTACCAATTTTGTGTGTGTGTGTGTGTGTGTGTGTGTGTGTGTGTGTGTGTGTGTGTGTGTGTGTTTGAATGTCGCGTGCCGGCGTGGAGGGAGGGAGCCAGTTTGTGGTGTTCCATACATTTTGTGTGTAAACCAAGAATCAACATGGGCCAATTTCGGCAGACATCAGCATGAGTATCCACCGGAGATTACAGAGTTGTGACAATCCTCTGCATCAGACTGTTGCTTCTGTATCAGTGAAAGTGCATTGTGCATGTGGGGAGTTGGGGAGTAGTGTTGATCTTCAGGGGATCCTGCCAGTGGAGGAAGGGAGGCACTGGTCAATGAAATTGCAAATATCGAACTTAAACTGAAGGAATCTTACAGGAGACAAGAATCACGGGAAGAACTAAAAGCCATGATGGAAATAGATAAAAAAAATATTTCTTCTCTTATGCCAAATCTAAGGGAAAAAACAACATCCAGTATTGGGCCCTTGCTTAGGCGAGATGGACATACATAGATGATAGCAAGTCGCTGGCCAGACTAAGGGTCGACAATCCAAATGAATTCTTTATGAACGAAACCCAAAATTTGGTCATCTCTAAAATCTCGGATATTATCCTAACTCCATTAGACTTTCAGAAGGCAGTAAATGACATGCCTATGCACTCTGCCCCAGGCCCAGACTCACGGAACTCCGTGTTCATCAAGAATTGCAAGAAGCCCCTATCGCATGCCTTCAGCATTCTATGGAAAGGAAGCATAGACACAGGGGTCATTCCACACACACTGAAAACAACAGACATAGCCCTACTCCAAAATGGTGGCAGTAAAGCAATTGCAAAGAATTACAGATCGATACCACTAACATTCCATATCATAAAAATCTTTGACAGGGTTCTAAGAAGCAAGATCACCAACCATCTAGAATGAGATGATGCCCATCAGTTACACAACCCAGGGCAACACGGGTTTAGAGCAGGTCGCTCCTGCCTGTCCCAGCTACTGGATTACTATGACTAAGTCCTGGATGCTGTTGAGGATAAACAAAATACAGATGTAGTATACACAGACTTTGCTAAAGCTTTCGACAAGTGTGACCATGGTGTAATAGCACACAAAATACGTGATAAAGGAATAGCAGGAAAAGCTGGTAGATGGATCTATAATTTCCTGACAAATAGTAAACAGAGTGAAGTGCCAGGCAGCCACGGTGAAAAGCTGTTCCATAAGGCACAGTACTCGCTCCCATTCTATTCCTCATCCTCATTTGGGACAGAGATGTAAGCCATAGCTCCGTGTCTACCTTTGCGAATGACACCCGGATTACCATGGCAGTGACCGCCATCGAACACACCGCGATACTCTAAGCGGACATCAACCAAATCTTCGAATGGGCCACTCAAAACAATATAAAGTTCATCGAGGAGAAATTTCAACTACTCAGATACGAAAAACTTGAGGAAATTAAAAATGTATGAGGGTATACAACTAATTCTAACCAAACAATAGAGTGAAAGATAAATGTGAAGCAGTGATAATGTCAGAGGATCTCGCCTTCAAAGACCACAACAATGTTTTTACCTCATCTGCTAGGAAAATAATAGGATGGATAATGAGAACCTTCAAAACTACTGACGTCAAACACATGATGAATCTCGTCAAATCGCTTGTTCTCTCTAGGCTGGAATACTGTTATACACTAACTGGCCTATTCAGGGAAGGCGAGATTGCTGACCTGGAGAGTGTACAAAGAACATTCACGGCACACATAAGTATGATAAGGCTAATAAATCACTGGGAACGGTTGAAGGCCTGGAACGCAGGCGAGAGAGATATATGAAAATATACACTTGGAAAATCCTAGAGGGATTAGTACCAAACTTGCACACGGAAATCACTCCTTGTGTATGCAAAAGACTTGGCAGAAGATGCAACGTTCCTCTAATGAAAAGCAGGGGCGCAATGAGTGCACTGACAGAAAACACAATAGGTGTCTAGGGCCAAAGACTGTTCAACTGCCTCCATGCGCACATAAGGGGGATTACCAATAGACCCCTGGCTGTCTTCAAGAAGGTACTGGACAAGTACCTAAAGTCAGTACCTAACCAACCGGGCTCTGGTTCGTACGTCAATTTGCATGCGGCCAGCAGTAACAGCCTGGTTTGTCAGACCCCTAATCCACCACGAGGCCTGGTCTCAGATCGAGCCGCGGGGGCGTTGACCTCTCCAGGTATACTTCAGGTATCAATGTTTTTAAAACGCAGCGTATTTGCTGCCTGTTATGCAGAGTTCTGCATGACATTGTAATGTACATATAGTGGAGAAGTGTGCCATAATAGTATGAATGTTATAATTGTAAAGAATAATTTTATAATTCATAATGTGCATTTGGGGGCACTGTAAAGTACTCTAACTGTAATTATAAAGAAATCCTTCTAGTAGTCACGTCGGGGCAGCACGGAAGTGGAGGCTGGCGTCGGAGATGCTGTGTGTTTAAGCTAAGTTTGTAGTTGTGTACTCCTTTTGTTTAGCCAATTCAAACCATAGGCTCTTCTATGGCTTACCTGTATGCCCACCTAGGCTCTGACATGGTCAGGGTGCTGTGGGATGAATGAGGAAATAAGAAATGGGGTTTGTAGTGACGGCCTGGCGCTGACTAGACCTAGTGGTTATGGTGGCTGGACCTCCAGCCAGCTGTTTCTTGTGTACCCTCATTTGGGCGTTTAGGATTAAGGTGTTTCTAGAGTGTATATAGTGTTATGTTGAATAAATAGATATATTTTTTAACGGGTTTTTGCCTAACCCTCTGTTAACCAACCCATTGAAGTAACACATAATGGTTTAGCGCTTTCTGTTTTGACTGGGATAGCCCTGGGTGGCCTGTTTATGCTTGAGATGTGTGTAACTTTTACCTTTGCCCTTAGACAAGGCTCTAGCCCCCAGCTATCCCACATTTCTGCGTAACACTGCCCAGAGTTTACAGATGAAGAAATCTTGAAGATTTATGAAATAGCTAATGATCTAAAATACCCGAAACACTTAATCGATAAATCTTTTAAAATTGCTATAAATGCATTGTACACTTCAAAGAAGGACAGTAGTTAGTGCTTTAGGCCGTCTCGGAATTTTGGCTGGTAACGAGGGAGACGTGTTAAAGTACCTAGTAACTAGTAATCTAAACGAGAGAAGAATGAAATTAGTCGTTAGCTTGCCAAAGCCATGTATGTGTCTGCCTCATGACTGACATGTCCACTGCTACTGGCCACCTAATGTATGAGGCATTGGTGGTTAAGTGGTTTAGGGCGTCGCGGATTTTGACGAGCTAATAAGGTAGCGTGCTAAATTATCGAGGGTTCGATTCCCGGCCAGTGCGGGGATAAGAATGAAATTAGCCTAGAGTAACCCACACCACCGTAAGTCCTTGGAGTAAGAGTAACACATCTAGCTTGGCTGGGTGCTTGGTTCTTGTAGGATTGTGTGGTTCTGTTTGCTCAGGCGTCATGTGATTTTCGCTCACCATAAGGCAGGGCCAGAACGACATGCGTTCGAATCTTCGTCCAGTCTCAGTGTTGTTATATATATATATATATATATACATATATATATATATAATATATATATATCTATATATATATATCTATATATATATATATATATATATATATATATATATATATATGTCGTGCCGAATATGTAAAACTGGTCAATTAGCAAGAACTCATTTAAAATTAAGTCCTTTCTAAAATTTTATCTTATACGTTTAAAGATATATTTTTTTCATTAATGTTAATGTTAAAATTTTTAATTTTGCACCAAAAGAATCTTAGAAAACTTACCTAACCTTATTATAACAAGAACAATTTATTTTAGCCTAACCCAACTATATTTATTTTAGTTTTGTTTACAATAATTTAATACTAAACAAATACAGTGAAACATATTTTTTTCGTTAGGTTCAGAATGATTTTGGCGAAATTATTGCATACACAAATTTTCACTTGTCTTACATGGCAAGATGAGCGTTGCTTTTTAAGCCAAGATCGCAAGTTCTGCCTATTCGGCACGACATATATATATATATATATATATATATATATATATATATATATATATATATATATATATATATATATATATAGGTAGTAGGTTGGTAGACATCAACAGCCCAGGGAGATACTATCGTCCTGCCAAGTGAGTGTAAAACGGAATCCTGTAATTGTTTTACATGATGGTAGGATTGCTGGTGTCTTTTTTCTCTCTCTTAAACATGCAAGATTTCAGGTACATCTTGCTACTTCTACTTACACTTAGGTCACACTACACATACATGTACAAGCATATATATACATACCCCTCTGGGATTTCTTCTGTTTTCTTTCTAGTTCTTGTTCTTGTTTATTTCCTCTTATCTCCATGGGGAAGTGGAACAGAATTCTTCCTCCGTAAGCCATGCGTGTTGTACGGCCGGTTTGTTGATATATATATATATATATATATATATATATATATATATATATATATATATATATATATATATATATATATATTTGCTGTAAAGAGCTTTTATGAGGATAGTGAGGCTCAGGTTAGGGTATGTAGAAGAGAGGGAGAATACTTCCCGGTAAAAGTAGGTCTTAGACAGGGATGTGTAATGTCACCATGGTTGTTTAATATATTTATAGATGGGGTTGTAAAAGAAGTAAATGCTAGGGTGTTCGGGAGAGGGGTGGGATTAAATTATGGGGAATCAAATTTAAAATGGGAATTGACACAGTTACTTTTTGCTGATGATACTGTGCTTATGGGAGATTCTAAAGAAAAATTGCAAAGGTTAGTGGATGAGTTTGAGAATGTGTGTAAAGGTAGAAAGTTGAAAGTGAACATAGAAAAGAGTAAGGTGATGAGGGTATCAAATGATTTAGATAAAGAAAAATTGGATATCAAATTGGGGAGGAGGAGAATGGAAGAAGTGAATGTTTTCAGATACTTGGGAGTTGACGTGTCGTCTGATGGATTTATGAAGGATGAGGTTAATCATAGAATTGATGAGGGAAAAAAGGTGAGTGGTGCGTTGAGGTACATGTGGAGTCAAAAAACGTTATCTATGGAGGCAAAGAAGGGAATGTATGAAAGTATAGTAGTACCAACACTCTTATATGGATGTGAAGCTTGGGTGGTAAATGCAGCAGCGAGGAGACGGTTGCAGGCAGTGGAGTTGTCCTGTCTAAGGGCAATGTGTGGTGTAAATATTATGCAGAAAATTCGGAGTGTGGAAATTAGGAGAAGGTGTGGAGTTAATAAAAGCATTAGTCAGAGGGCAGAAGAGGGGTTGTTGAGGTGGTTTGGTCATTTAGAGAGAATGGATCAAAGTAAAATGACATGGAAAGCATATAAATCTATAGGGGAAGGAAGGAGGGGTAGGGGTCGTCCACGAAGGGGTTGGAAAGAGGGGGTGAAGGAGGTTTTGTGGGCGAGGGGCTTGGACTTCCAGCAAGCGTGCATGAGCGTGTTAGATAGGAGTGAATGGAGACGAATGATACTTGGGACCTGACGATCTGTTGGAGTGTGAGCAAGGTAATATTTAGTGAAGGGATTCAGGGAAACCGATTATTTTCATATAGTCGGACTTGAGTCCTGGAAATGGGAAGTACAATGCCTGCACTTTAAAGGAGGGGTTTGGGATATTGGCAGTTTGGAGGGATATGTTGTGTATCTTTATACGTATATGCTTCTAAACTGTTGTATTCTGAGCACCTCTGCAAAAACAGTGATAATGTGTGAGTGTGGTGAAAGTGTTGAATGATGATGAAAGTATTTTCTTTTTGGGGATTTTCTTTCCTTTTTGGGCCACCCCGCCTCGGTGGGAGACGGCCGACTTGTTGAATATATATATATATATATATATATATATATATATATATATATATATATATATATATATATATATATATATATATATATATATATATATATATATATATATATATATATATATATATATATATATATATACACATATATATATAGTGTATATATATATAGTATATAATGTATATGTACTGCCGAATATGTAAAACTGGTCAATTAGCAAGAACTCATTTAAAATTAAACATTTTCTAAAAAAAATTCTTATACGTTTAAAGATATAGTTTTTTTCATTAATGTTAATGTAAAAATTTTTAATTTTGCACCAAACGAATCTTAGAAAACTTACCTAACCTTATTATAACAAGCTCAATTTATTTTAGCATAACCCAACTAAATATATTTTAGATTTGTTTACAATAATTTAATACTAAACAAACACAGAGAAATATATTTTTCTTGTTAGGTTCAGAATGATTTTGGCGAAATTATTACATGCACAAATTTTCACTTGTCCTATATGGCAAGATGAGCATTGATATTTAAGCCAAGATCGCAAGTTCTGCCTATTCGGCTGGACATATATATATATATATATATATATATATATATATATATATATATATATATATATATATATATATATATATATATATATATATATATATATATATATATATATATATATATATATATATATATATATATATATATATATATATATATATATATATATATATATATATATATATATATTATATATACATATATATATATATATATATATATATATATATATATATATATATATATATATATATATATATATATATATATATATTTATATAGGATTGGGTCCACCTCTGGTGTAAATTGTGGGACCCATAGCCTCGGAGAAGTGCATAAAAAGGCTTCAAGGAAGAATATTTGGATTTCTTCCTGAAGCCGTTTGAATATTCCACTTCCCCTACCACCCCATCTTTTAGTATATATTTTTTTTACCAATAGGAATATTTTATTACATAATATGGCACAGAAGATTTAAGAGATACATTGTTGATATAAAGGTGGCATATAAGGTACATGTTGTTACGTGTGTATCACCGATTATAAGGCGAAAATCTCATCCAGCTCCTCAGAGCTGGGGCGTGTTCCCAAAATACAGCAGGCATTACCCCTTTGAACAGCCGCACTGAGCCGCTGGAACAGAAAACTAGCTGCCCTGGGATCCCTAGTTACCCTGATGAGTCTTTTTCCCAGCTCCTTAAGGAATTTAGATGCACTCTTTCCCCATGAGCCAAGGGTCTCTGAGCCTATGGGAACAAACATATAATGATGGGCAAGTTCTCCATATTTTCTAGACTTTTGGGACTCCCTGAAGCTGGCAGCTGCCCCTCCTTCCTCCCTGGTGTATTGGAGATAGGTATCAGCCAAGGTAGATGCACATGTATAGTCCCACACCACCTGCTTCCCATCTGTCCAGGCTTGAAGGGTGATACCATCTGGACGCTTCTGGCTGCCATCAGATCTGCATAGTTGGGGTGGCTCCCTTACTGCTGGGCATCCAGCTGTTGTGAGGCTCCTCTTGATAATGTTATTAACCTCCTCATGTCTTGCAATCTTTCCCTCGGATTTACGGCACACAAGACCATGGTACCCGAATCGGTCTGCTGCTTCACTGCCACAAATACACCTGTGTTCGGCGAGAATAGGGGCGGCAAGTCGAAGGGCAACACCGATGCGGATGGTCTGTGGGTCGAGGCGTGTGCCAAGGCTGGAGTTGGGAACAGCCAACAGAAAGTCCCCAGCATGAGGGGCTCTCACTGCCAGCAGGCGGGCTCTATCCTTCCCTGACACACTCTGAAGCATTGTTGAGGCTATATTTTCCACTATTGGACCATCCCAGTGCGATTGTTTGTAGTTGTTGGGGGGAGCAGGTCTGGTTTCTGAGCCCGTTAGATTATCCCAGATCATTGCTCCGTCAATGAATTTTTGGTCCTGGACTCCAATCTTGTCCCTAAGATGTTCAGGGAGAATCGCTGCTACAAGCTCTCTGGATGCAATACACGAGGACAGAAAAGCAGGTAACGCAATCTGTGATGACTTGCGGACACCAATGCCTCCTAGTCTGACTGGAAGTGTAGCTTGGTTCCACTGCCCGTCTTCTAGAGTAAGGTTAAGTACTTTCGTAAAAATCTGCCTCAGAATACTGTCATATTCGTGCAGTATAGGGTTATCATATGAAGGTGCACATCTTAGGAAATATGTCAACCTGGGCAGACTCAAGCACTTTGTGAGAAGGTACAAGGCATCGTGGGTGTCCAGATTGCCTATTCGTTGTTCCATTCTCCTTAACTCTTCCAATTTCTTCCTGAGAATTGTGTCAATGGCATTGCTTCCCAGAGGTGCTCCTAGCAAGACACTATTTGTGGGGGCAATGACTGCTGCTCCTGGTAGTTTTGATCTCACTGCATTTATCACTTGTTGACTGACTGAGATGATTTCACATTTGGATGGATTCAGGACGAGACCCATTTCCTGTCCCCGTGTCATTACCTGTGTAAGGTCATGTAGGAGGGACTCCTTTGTACCTGCTAGTGTGCCATCATCTAGGAACCAGATGTTTAGCTCGCTGGTCAGTCTGACTGTGATTTCCCTAACTGCTATACAGAAGAGAAATGGTGCAAGAGGATCTCCTTGTTGGACACCCTCCGATGATGTGATTTCATGCTCTCCAAAGAGAAGCATTGATTCCTTGCTATACCCAGCTGAAACAAAGGGGAAGAGACCAGGGAAATGTTCTTGTACTGCTGCTAATACCACGTCTCTTTTCAGGAGATTGAACGCATTCTTGAAATCTAATTTTACCACTGCATTGTCCTCAGGCAGGTTGTTGATATACGCCCTTGTTGCATGAACCGCTGCTTCACTTCCTTGAGAGACCCCAAAGCCAAGCTGGTTTGGTTGAAGCATCATGGCTGCCTGTGCACGAATACTTCGGACAGCAGCTTTGGATACGAGGCGGCGTAACGTGTTGCCTACTGCAATTGGCCGAATTCCTCCATCCTTCTTTTTAAGTGCACAAAGTGTTGCACCAAAAAAGAAAGGTCTAATTTCATCAGGAATCAGACCAGCCAAGGAATTGTTGACGAACCTTGTGATCTCTGAAAGCAGTGTCTCTGCAATTTCCCCAATAACTGGATTAACCATTTCCTTTAAATGCTGTGGCCTTATTCCAGTGTAACCCCCAGCAGAGCCAGATGGGAACGACATTATTGCTTTGTAAATGTCTGAGTCTTCCACAATCAATGGTTCCATAGTGGGGACAGAGGTGTTGGAACTGTTGGTGCCACTGGTTTCCCTGGCAGGGTGCTTTCCTCTAAGTGCTTCAGCCGTGTCAGCATCCCTGGGAGCAACTGTATCTTCACTGGTAATAATTCTGATTGCCCCCACTGTGTTGCCCTCTTCAATTTTCTTGCTCACTTGGACTCTGACTTTTTCACTGTCAGTAGAGTGAGTGGGGGTTCTGCCTCTCCCTTTTTTGTGTTGACGGGGAAGGCGAATGAGGTTATCAACTCTAGGAAAATCTCTTAAGGATTTAATTATCATTGAGGCTAGCCTCTTTCCCCTTCTTTCCGGCACAGCTAAGCAGACATTGCCAAAAAGTAGCAAGTTGTGCCATGCCTTGATGGTTGGTGGAGCATTTAAGATAGTGGAACCATCGTTTACTTTTTTCAGGAGGTCTGTAAGTTTCCCAGCTGCGTGTGGACGGGCTGCTTTGGGAATATGTGTGAGTGTCCTCGTACCTGTTGCTTTAATTGCTTCCAAGAGATTGTCTGATGAGATGAAATCTGTTGGAGTGGGTTCAGGTGCCTGAGGTAGCTCTGGATCATCACTTTCCACAGGAGGACATCCTGATCCAGGGCAACTACCGTGTTTGCGGAGGAAACCATTAGAGTTGAGACAACGAAGATGTAAGCATGACCGACACTTGCCTCTCCTAGTATTGCCAGCCGTGCCATTTCCCTGGCTGCTTGCTTCCTCCTGGTTGGCATCCATCTGCTAGACTAGACAATAGGAGTGGAATATGACATGCTGGGTGGGTATGGTGCGTGGAAGGTAGTGAACTTGACCGTGGTGGCCTGGTGGAGTTTGAGGGGCTGGGAGGGGAAGGGGAAAACTTCCCCTGGGAATTAGGTGGGGGAGGCGCAGGTTGTTGAGTGGGGTTATCCCGGGGAGTACAATACACATGGACTTGCACACTATATATTGTTCACACTGTCTTACAATACACATAACTTTATTTGTTTCCCATGTACACTATGAACAATGTGGGTATGGGCACTGCTGAACCAATGTGTTCACTCACCATCTAGTTACACATCCCACCTCTTCCACCCACCCCCGTGACGAGGGGGTGGATGCATTGACTGGTCACTCACTCGTTAACATTAATTTCACAGTTTTTCCATAACATATGCCTCTAAATAGTCCATGCATCGACACAATCATTTCCAAGTTAACTGGAAGCATGGTGCATGGTGCTGGATATAGATGTTTTTATAAGAGCTTTTCGAGGTCTGTATGTACGATAATCTTGGCCGGTACTCATACACAGTGTAGGCCTTATACTCCCCCACCTCCAACTGGCCGTCTTCCTCACCACCACCACTCACCAACATTCACAAACTGCACAACACTTCCACAATATACCTTGAAACGGTGCAGTGAAATGTCTTCTCGCCTCACTGGAATCTTCACAGAGTATTCACAATAAGTCCTGTTGAGTCTTAACCTGGTCAGCCTCGTTGTTCCGGAGTTATAATTGAAAATCCCGCAGCTAGCCCGCCACACGTCTTGCCATGCCAGCGCATGGCGATATATATATATATATATATATATATATATATATATATATATATATATATATATATATATATATATATATATATATATATATATATATATATATATATATATATATATATATATATATATATATATATATATATATATATATATATATATATATATATATATATATATATATATATATATATATATATATATATATATATATATATATATATATATGTCGTGCCGAATAGGCAGAACTTGCGATCTTGGCTTAAATAGCCAGGCTCATCTTGCCATATAGGACAAGCGAAAATTTGTGTATGCAATAATTTCGCAAAAAAATCATTCTAAACATTACGAAAAAATATATTTCATTGTGTTTGTTTAGTATTAAATTACTGCAAAAGTATTTAAAATATATTTAGTAGGATTATGCTAAAATAAATTGCGCTTGTTATAACGAGGTTAGGTAAGTTTTCTAAGATTCTTTTGGTGCAAAATTAAAAATTTTTACATTAACATTAATGAAAAAAATGTCTTTAAACGTATAAGAGAAATTTTTAGAAAGGACTTAATTTTAAATGAGTTCTTGCTAATTGACCAGTTTTACATTTTCGGCACGACATATATATATATATATATATATATATATATATATATATATATATATATATATATATATATATATATATATATATATATATATATATAGAGCATTGGATATATATGTTGTTTTAATCTTATATATATATATATATATATAGACACATCCATCATATATCAACTGTATCATATACAACTTTAATATTAAAAGAAGGAGGGGTGTTAATGTTGCAGCTTAAAAACTGTAGTGTAAAGCACCCTTCTGGCATATCAGTGATGGATTGAATGATGGTGAAAGTTTTTCTTTTTCGGGCCACCCTGCCTTGGTGGGAATCGGCCAGTCTGTTAATAATATATATATATATATATATATATATATATATATATATATATATATATATATATATATATATATATATATATATATATATATATATATATATATATATATATATATATATATATATATATATATATATATATATATATATATATATATATATATATATATATATATATATATATATATATATATATATATATAAATATATATATATATATATATTATATAATATAATATATATATATATATATATATATATATATATATATATATATATATATATATATATTATATAATATAATATAAATATATATATATATATATATATATATATATATATATATATATATATTTACGGTATCAAAAATTGCAGAAGCAATTCGTAGCCATCTTGACAGACACAGATTGATTAATGAATCTCAACACGGTTTTACTAATGGGCTCTCCTCTCTTACGAATTTACTAAAAATTTTCAGTAAGGTGTTTGAGGAGGTAAATCATGGTAATGAATATGATATTGTGAATATGGACTTCAGTAAGGTTTTCGATAGAGTTCCACATCAGAGGCTATTGAGGAAGCTTAAGGCACACGGAATAGGAGGAGAAATTTTTTCTTCAGTAGAGGCATGGCTAACAAATAGGCAGCAGAGAGTTTCCATAAATGGGGAGAAATCAGAATGGGGGCACGTCACAAGCGGTGTTCCTCAGGGGTCAGTGTTGGGCCCGTTGTTGTTCACAATTTACATAAACGACATAGATGAGGGAATAAATAGCGACATAAGCAAATTTGCTGATGACACCAAAATAGGCATTCCAATTCTTTCTAATGAGGACACTAGAGCACTCCAGGATAATTTGAATAGACTGATGCAATGGTCGGAGAAGTGGCAGATGCAGTTTAATATTGACAAATGCAAAGTTCTAAATATTGGACAGTTAAATAACAATGCCACATATAAACTAAATAATGTAGATCTTAATACTACTGATTGCGAAGAGGATTTAGGAGTTCTGGTTAGCAGAACCAAGACAACAGTGCATTAGTGTTCGCAATAAAGCTAACAGAATTCTTGGCTTCATATCTAGAAGTGTAAATAATAGAAGTCCTTAGGTTGTTCTTCAACTCTTTATATCCTTGGTTAGGCCTCATTTAGACTATGCTGCTTAGTTCTGGTCACTGTATTACAGAATGAATATAAATGCTCTGGAAAACGTACAGAGGAGGATGACAAAGATGATCCCATGTATCAGAAATCTTCCCTATGAGGATAGATTGAGGGCCCTGAATCTGCAATCTCTCGAAAGGCGTAGAATTAGGGGAGGATATGAACGAGGTGTATAAATGTAAAACAGGAATAAATAAAGAGGATGTAAATAGCGCGCTGAAAGTTTCCAGCCAAGACAGGACCCGCAGCAATGGTTTTAAGTTGGAAAAATTCAGATTCAGGAAGGATATAGGAAAGCACTGGTTTGGTAATAGGGTTGTGGATGAGTGGAACAAACTCCCGAGTACAGTTATTCAGGCTAAAACGTTGTGTAGTTTTAAAAATAGGTTTGATATAATACATAAGTGGGTGTGGGGGGGGTGCCTTGGACCTGACTAGCTTGTGCTGCTGGGTCTGGAGCAGTGCTCCATCCTTGAGTGGAGGTGACAAGACTGGGTGGGTCATTTGGCTAATCCGGGGGAGGGGACATGAACCTGCTCCGCATGGGTCAGTAGGCCTGTTGCAGTGTTCCTTCTTTCTTATATTCTTATGTTCTTATGTCAGAACCGCTGAGTGTGAATACAAGGTCCAGCCTTGAAACAAAGCTTGTATATATATATATATATATATATATATATATATATATATATATATATATATATATATATATATATATATATATATATATATATATATATACATATATGTGTGTGTGTGTGTGTGTGTGTGTGTGTCTGTGTCTGTATCTGTGTGAGTATTCACCAACATGTGGCTGCAGGGGCCGAATCACAGCTCCTGGCTCCGTTAAGAAACGATAAATGTATGATGAGTCTAGCAGAATAAAAATAATTAAAAAAAATCGTGCTTATTAAGAGAAACAAACTTGGCTGAATAATGTAACATATTCAGAGTCACTTTAAATACAGAAGAAACTCTGAATAGCAATATTGTCAGCAGAAAGCTGACAATATTAGTGTTATTGCCGTCTGTGTTCTCAGTTACATGTTTCAACACACAAGCTGGATAATTTCTGCACGAGACCTCATTTTACATCTCTATAAAGTTTAGGTAAAAGTTATAATAATCTGTAAAGAGTTTAGAAATTTTATGCAAATACGTAGCAAACTTTTAAAAATGCAATTTGTAAGCCAATTAGTTAAGAAAATATTTACTTTTTCTCATAGTTACATTCTCACTCTCTCTTTGATGTTAGATTGCTAGGCTCATCTTGATGTTAATGTTTAGATTCTGGTGGTATATGACTTTTCTTATAATGTTTCCTACCCAAACTCTGATGTTACATTGCCCCCCTCGACAAGACGTTACTAGGCAACACTAATGTGTTACATATTTCCACTCATCATTATGTTACGTGGCCTAATCCTGATGTTACTCAAGCTCATATATAGTGATATAACCTGGAAACACTCTAAGATTGAGTAGCACGATTCATAATGGTGTTAACTGGTCACACTCACTATAAAGTTGCATGACAACAGTCATATGTTACCTGACAACTGGTGTTAACTGGTCACACTCACTATAAAGTTGCATGACAACAGTCATATGTTACCTGACAACTGGTGTTAACTGGTCACACTCACTATAAAGTTGCATGACAACAGTCATATGTTACCTGACAACACTGATATTACATTGAAACAAGACGTTACCTTTTTTAACTGTGACGGGATCAAGGTCCAGCCAAGGATTTAGCATGTCATGGAATGGCCATATAACATTCTATTATGATACCTGGCCACACTCACTAATGTTAACTGGCCACACTCACTAATGTAAAGTGGCCACACTCACTAATGTTACATAGCCACACTCACTAAAGTTACCGGGCCACACTCGCTAATGTTTTCTGGCCACACTCACTAATGTTACCTGGCCACACTCACTAATGTTTCCAGGCCACACTCACTAATGTTACCTGGCCACACTCACTAATGTTACCTGGCCACACTCACTAATGTTACCTGGCCACACTCACTAATGTACCTGGCCACACTCACTAATGTTACCTGGCCACACTCACTAATGTTACCTGGCCACACTCACTAATGTTACCTGGCCACACTCACTAATGTTACCTGGCCACACTCACTAATGTTACCTGGCCACACTCACTAATGTTACCTGGCCACACTCACTAATGTTACCTGACCACACTCACTAATGTACCTGGCCACACTCACTAATGTTACCTGGCCACACTCACTAATGTTACCTGGCCACACTCACTAATGTTACCTGGCCACACTCATTAATGTTACCTGGCCACACTCACTAATGTTACCTGGCCACACTCCCATGTGTTTAATGAAGTGACGCAATAGCTTAAATCAGAAAATTTACCTATACATATGTCATTATTCTAAAATACACTGTAGAATATTTATTGAACAGTGTTTGATCATATATTGTATACGTCGCCTCCCAAACAATTTATGCTTAACCCTGAATGTACAAACTTAATTATTTGACAAAATAATATTTATATTACATTCAAGTAGAAAATAATTTCCAGCAATTTACGTCAAAATATTATAATATACACACATTGTGTGTGTGTGTGTGTGTGTGTGTGTGTGTGTGTGTGTGTGTGTGTGTGTGTGTGTGTGTGTGTGTGTGTGTGTGTGTGTGTGTGTCTGTGTGTCTGTGTGTGTGTGTGTGTGTGTGTACTTACCTAGTTGTACTCACCTAGTTGTTGTTGCTTGGGTCGAATCATAGCTCCTGGCCTCGCCTCTTCACTGGTCGCTACTGGGTCAATCTCCTTGAACCATGAGCTTTATCATACCTCTGCTTAAAGCTATGTATGGATCCTGCCTCCATGATACTGCCTCTGCCACTGAAGAAATACTACCTAATATCCCGGTGATTCATCTGAGTCTTCAACTTACAACTGTGTCCCCCTCGTATAGATGAGTTTGGGAGGGAGTGTGACAAGGATTTAGCTGGTAACTAGGAAATGGTCACCAGTAGTAATAGTGGCAGCCGTTTTAAGTGGCAAGTGGTTCACAGTTCAGGAAGAATGAAGATGAGGAGAGTTAACAGAGAAGATGTGAAGGTAGGAAATCGATTCTCTGTTCTCCAAGGCGAGTGTACTTCAGTGGTTATTGAGGTTGAAGGTACAACTGATTCCACTGCTAATCAAGGTAAGAATATTTTAATAGTAGGAGATTCTCAGGTAAGACATATGGACCGAATATTTTGTAACAGAGACAGAAAGGTCAGAAAGAGAGTGTGCCTTCCTGGAGCTGGTGTTGGTGACATAGTCAGCAGGCTGGATAATATTATGACAGGTAATGGGAACAAGCCTATTATCTGTCTTAGTGCTGGGGGTAATGACAATGGGAAGGACAGGAGATAGGAGCTGTTGGATATGTACAGGTTAGCCATAGAAGTAGTTAGGTCTAAGGGAGGGATCCCAGTCATATGTAGCATCTTGCCTAGAAAGGGAGTGGGCAATGAATGGATGACTAGGGCAATTGGTATAAACTGCTGGCCAGACAGGTACTGCAAGGAACTTGCAATCCCATTCATTGATAACTGGGACCTATTCTTTGGGAAACGTGATATGTATGCAAGGGATGGGGTTCATCTCTCTGGGGATGGAGTGGTTGCATTAGCCAATTAAATTGAGAGGGTAACTGATGACTTGTCTTGGAATTTAAACTGATAGATTATAGAGGTATGGGTGTTTGTGGGAAACAATCAGGCTGTAGCATTAGGGTTAAAAACAACAGTTATTACTGGGATACCTCAGGGATATGTTTAAAAGACAATATTCAAAATAAAGTTGCTAGTAATGGCAAATCAAATGATCAACAAACAAAGAGAGAGAGTAGAGGGCAGCGAGTGACTAGCTCCCTTAAGGTTTACTATACAAATAGTAGGAATCTAAGAAATAAGATAGATGAGCTAAGATTACTTGAAAGAGTAGGTAATATAGATATTATTGGTATAACAGAGACCTGGTTTAACCTGAAAAATAGAGAAATGCCTTCTGAATGCAACATACAGGGTTATAAACTATTCCACTGACAAGGTTAACAGGAAGGGCGATGGAGTGGCGATGTATGTCAGAGAAAATTTAAATTGTTGACTTAGACATGATATAAGATTAGAAACATCGAACACAGAATCTGTTTAGCTTGAGTTTCTCGAGGGACGTGACAAATTAATTTTGGGTGTGATTTATAGGCCTCCAGACCTTGATAGGGAGGGCAGTAAGCTGTTATGGGACGAAATTCATAAGGCATCTAGATATGAAAATGTTGTGATAATGGGAGATTTTAACTTTAGACAAAATGATTCGAACAGTATGACAGGAAATCTTGAGTCTAGTGACTTTCTTGATACGGTTCAGGATTGCTTTTTAGAACAGGTTGTGACAGAACCAACTAGAGGAAACAATCTGCTTGACTTTGTTCTTGCCAACAAACATTCGCTCATTAATAATCTTGAGGTTAATAATGAGCTTGGGGAAAGTGATCACAAATCTCTTAGTTTCAATATATCATGGAATTACCCATATAACTGCAATCAAATCTCTGTCCCAGATTTCTGCTTGGCCGAATTCATGGGACTGAAAAATTACTTGGGTGGGCTAAATTGGGATGTCCTGACTATGGGTCAGGTAGGTGATCTTGGTTGCCAATATGACGTTTTTAGAGCATAGTTCTAGCTGCCAAGACAACTTTTGTTCTGAGTAGGGAAATTAGATCTAACAGAAATGATCCCAAATGGATGAAAAATAGATTAAAACATCTCACTGGTAAAAAGAGAGGCATAAATAGGCGTATCAAAAGAGGGGATAGGCAGTTAAGAAATCAATATACGTATTCAGTTGAAGAGAGAAATAAGGAAAGGAATAAGTAAAGCAAAAAGGGATTATGAGGCTAAGGTCGCAAGGGATTCAAAGACTAACCCAAAAGGGTTCTTTCAGGTATACAGAAGTAAGATTAGTGACAAGATTGGCCCACTTAAGAGTAACTCTGGTCAGATCACTGACAGTGATAAGGATATGTCTGTCTCCTTTTTTATAAATTGGGACTACATTTGCTGTCTTCCGTTCCTCAGGTAATCGCCCTGCTTCGATAGATGTGTTGGAAAATGTTGTTCGGGGTGCAAATAGCGCCTCTGCTCCTTCTCTCAGGACCCATGGAGAGATGTTTATGTTCTTATCTGCTTTGCCCACCCTCTCAGTATTTTATATGTCGTTATCATGTTCCCCTGTCTTCCAGTGTCGTCAGGTTGATTTCCCTTAACCTCTCCTCGTAGGACATACCCCTTTGCTCTGGGACTAGTCTTGTTGCAAACCTTTGCATTTTCTCTAGTTTCTTTACGTGCTCGGCTAGCTGTGGGTTCCAAACTGGTGCTGCATACTCCAATATGGGCCTAACGTACACAATGCACAGAAGCGTCTTCACTTCTTCCTCGGTTGTGTGTACTGTATCCAACACTTGGTGGTGTACCCCTCCTCGCCGTCTTTCTGTCTCCTCTGTGAACACTTCATTGAATCTCATGTTGAGTTCCTCACTTACTTCACGGTCGTTTCTTGCTGTCTCTCCTCCTTCCTTCCTTAGCCTGGTTACCTCGTCCAGTATTTTATATGTCGTTATCATGTTCCCCCTGTCCTCCAGTGTCGTCCGCTTGATTTCCCTTAACCTCCCCTCGTAGGATATACCTCTTAGCTCTGGGACTGGTCTTGTTGCAAACATTTGCACTTTCTCTAGTTTCTTTACGTGCTTGGCTAGGTGTGGGTTCCAAACTGGTGCCGCATACTCCAAAATGGGCCTAACGTGCACGGTGTACAGGGTCCTGAACGATTCCTTATTAAGATGTCGGAATGCTGTTCTGAGGTTTGCCAGGCGCCCATATGCTGCAGCAGTTATTTGGTTGATGTGGGCTTCAGGAGATGTGCCTGGTGTTATACTCACCCCGGGTTGTGTGTGTGTGTGTGTGTGTGTGTGTGTGTGTGTGTGTGTGTGTGTGTGTGTGTGTGTGTGTGTGTGTGTGTGTGTGTGTGTGTGTGTGTGTATGTGTGTGTGTGTGTGTATTAGTGTGTGAGTGAGAATCAGCACCATCAGCTTCATCTTTCTTGCTGACAAAGTCTTTACCTAGAAATGTAAATTTATTAAATACTTTCTGAAGGTATGGTATCCAGCACAGGTTAAGTAAACTAAAACACCATAAATGAATAGACAAGGGTAAACCACCACTGGCTTCCACAATAAAAATGAGAAACTAAGAATCGATCCTGGACTGGCTGTTTCAGATTATATCACAACTGAAAAGTTGAATATATATTCACGATCAGGTAACTCTTTTTCCTCGTACGAAACATGACCTAGTGTAACCATAAGGGTCGAAAAGGGAACGTACAATGGTTACTAAGAGACAAAGTCAATCAATCACAGAGTAAGCTTAATGACCTTCATTGGAAAAAGTGATTCATTAAAATAAGTAATAAATATCACAATTCAAAGTGGTTACCAGTTACGAAGAGAAAGTGCAAAACACCCAATATCCAAAAACCTTACCGTATGGTGGCCCGGTGGCATGGTGGCTAAAGCTCCCGCTTCACACACGGAGTGCCCGGGTTCGATTCCCGGCGGGTGGAAACATTTCGACACGTTTCCTTACACCTGTTGTCCTGTTCACCTAGCAGCAAATAGGTACCTGGGTGTTAGTAGACTGGTGTGGGTCGCATCCTGGGGGACAAGATTAAGGACCCCAATGGAAATAAGTTAGACAGTCCTCGATGACGCACTGACTTTCTTGGGTTATCCTGGGTGGCTAACCCTCCGGGGTTAAAAATCCGAACGAAATCTTATCTTATCTTATCTTATAATATTTCCAGGTGCTGAGGAAAAGAGATAAATGAGTCACAGAATCTTCTAAGCTACCAAGTGCTCTTAACTACAAGAGCAGTTCCTGGAGTGACCACAAGGCACTGTTAATATCATTATACCTCTGCAAACAATCGAGTCCTAAAGTTAAAGATCTAAGTCACATATTACTCTGGAATTAATATGTACAATGCAACACTTATAATCAACGAGTATAAGTAGGATCAATGCGCGATCCGGGTTGTTCCAAAACACAAGTCGCCTGTGCGTCAATGCACGTGATTGGAAGAGTACAGGGTACGGCATAAGTTGATATTTCTGCTAAATATTAGCGTTGAAGATCTGAAGGGCATTCACTAGTCATGATTAGAAAACTAGCATTAACCAAAATTTCTTCAATAAAAGTGTTAATTTAGAACAAACACAGACAAAATCTATTTGAAATCTTTCAGAGGAACCAAAGCGATCAATATCCTAAAATACACAAGCACACTAAGAATGAAGCTGCTAATATGTTTCTCTATCAAGTAGTCACCATGGGGATGATACAGTTAATCAGTTGCTACACTCAGAAATTATTGCTTGAAAGGAAGTGTTTATTTTTTTTATTTAAAAATGCGAATTAGAACCTTTACTGGCAAATATCAATCCTAAAATTTCTCTAAGATTGACCATCTTTTAAGAAAGTAAGTTTTATGTAGCATCACTGTATAAAAATACAAATTTTTAACACATAAAAGACCAGAAAGTTGATTTCACCTGGATTAAGATAAAGGTAAGCACTGTACATTTTCCAGTTATTACATAGAATCCAACAAAATTTGTGTTTACACAACATAAACCTATAAAACGCTTTCCCCTCAAGGAAGGTTCCTTGATGTTGGTGAGGGGCTCTTGATTTAGGGAATTGGATCTGTGCTCCAGTTCCCCGAATTAAGCCTGAATGCCTTCCACATCCCCCCCCCCCAGGCGCTGTATAATCCTCCGGGTTTAGCTCTTCCCCCTTGATTATAATAATAATATAAAACGCTTCGTCCATTTTATTCGCTCACAACTGTTATGTTGAACAGTTGCTCTACACCGCAAGAAGCTTCTCTTCGACCCTGTCGGGGTGTAGAATTTATATTCTACAAACGTGATATCCTTTTCACAATGCTGTCGAATCGTGTGAAAATCAAGCCTGTGAATGGTGCAATAAATGACTCCTCGAAGTTAGCTTTAGCTACCGTCGTTAGGACCTGCCTGCAGGTCAAATTTACGGCAATCCACTCTCTGAAAGACTCCTTCATTGTCGTCTGCACAGATGACACGGAAGCACTAAAACTAATGGACGACTCTTCAATCAGGACCCTACAAACACAACAATTCACTCTATCCCCGTCTCCATTCTTGAAGTCGAAACGTTCGGTCTTTGTGAAAAGACTTGACAATATCGTCACCTCTCTCTCTACTGAAGCACTGAAGACATCTATTGAGGAACAAAACACGTGGGCCTCGGTAGACAGCATCTCAAAGATCCCCAACGCCACATCAATGCTAAAGATTACATTCTCAGACATCTCCATGGCTGCCCAAGCTCTCTCTGACGGTCTGGCCATCTCATATTACCACATTCACCCAAGTCATATAGAACAAGAACGTTTCACATACATCTCCCACTGCTGGACCTGCTACTCCTATAATCACACCACCAAGGACTGCCCCGTCAAGAATAAGAAGTTCTGTTCAAAATGTGGGAATGATGGACACGATTTCAGATCCTGCACCATTACTACAACACCAACATGTCTTAACTGCAAGGGTAATCATCATACCCTTGCAGCTAAGTGCCCACTCAGGAAAGAAATCATATTGAAGAAAACTAAAGTTCTGAAGAAAACCTCCAATTCACCGACATATGCTGCAATAACCAAACCACAAACCGACGCCATCAAGACTCTACATGCTAATCTACAGGCACCATCGCCCAGCAACTCCCTCTCTCCACTCCCCGACGGTGCTCCTTCCAAGGTGCTGTACTGCATGGTGTATGCACACCTTGCAAACGCAGCAAGCCCCGGCACTTTCAACACCACTATTAACGAACTATTCCGTCTGAACAACATGCCTGCCTTCAATTTTCCGGAATCCACACCTTCAGAAGACATCCTCAAGATCCTTCCCAACGTCCTGAACTTTACTGCACCTACAGACCTGTCTCCTGCCCAAGCAACTGCTCCTGTAACTTCTATAACCACTTCCACCGCTGACAACGTTGATCAAGTTGCCTCAACCACCGCCTCCCACCTCTCCCAGCCTGCTGTTACACAACCCTTACACCTCACAGCTGCTCCTGTCGAACCTCAGTCACCTGCTACCACCATTGTAGATTCTCCCAGTGAATCCACTCCAGAAGAGGAAGATAACGACGACTCCAGTAAACCCTCATGGGAAAACCTTACCTTTTACACTTCTCCTTCAAATACTGACACCATGACCTGTACTGAACTCTACAAAAGCCTCGGTGCTGGAACAGTCAAGTATGCATGTGAATCACCGCTTCACTTCACACTCACCCAAGTTCTTGAGTTCATCAAGCCTCTACGTTTCACCTTCAGCAACAAGGCTAAATTATACCACCTATCTAGAAGCAGCTTCAAAAAGTTTGAAAATGGCTCCATTGCTAACCTGCCTCCTCAGTTACTCCTATAACTCCCATATATGTTCTACCCTCTGATGTGACCTAGCCTGCTGCCAGCTACTCAAGATTCAAGACTTCAACTACAACAAGTTTAATGCAACAGTCCCTGCTATTCCTGTTCTCAAGTCTGCCCCACGATCGCCTTAGCTGCTGGGTTAAGCCCTGGCTCTATTTCTCTTACTAAGAACACTCCTCTCCAGAGCTATTCTTCATCTGTCCCATCTTCCCCGCTCATCCCATTGGGATCTTACCTAAACTTGTTTGCTTGCTTTGCCTATGCTGTACTTTCTACAAGATTGATGGACTGAACACATCGACTCCAGGTTGAGGGACTGATTACCTCATTCTCCTCCTCTCCTTACGCCTTCCTCTTTGTATTGGACTGATGAAGCCACTGTGTGGCGAAACGTTTCCTGAATAAAGATTCCCATATGCTGCATAAGTGTCTCAATCTTCAACTTGTCGGTTTTTCAAACCATTCGTCACAACTGTCAGACACTGCAGCATCATGGGATCTTGGAAACAAATGGTATAAAATACCGACACAATGGCAATATAAACACAAATGCAGTATAATGTGATCCTTTATTGACTACGTTTCGCCCACACAGTGGGCTTTTTCAAGCCACAAACAGAACTACCTGGGGTGGAAGGAACGCGAGTATTTATAGTCCGGCTGAGGTCAGGTGAAGAATGCTGCATCTGATGATGTACCGAGTTGGGTTGTAGAGTCTAAAAACTTGGGTAGCTTGGAAAGGAGACTGGACAAGTTTGTGGGCAGACCTTCTACAGTGTTCTTATGTGGGATAGCGATGAAGAAGTTTCTTGGCAAGTGGTTCAGCTATGTTATAGAAGCCACTATTCTGGTTGAAGTTGTCGGATATAGAAATAAGTGATGATTCCAGGATTCTTCGGTATTGGGTGTTGTCTTCTGTGGCGATAAGTCTTGAGTTTCTGTAGTTTATCAAGTGGTTGTGTGAATTACGGTGTTGTACGCAGGCATTCCTTGTGTCGTCAGACCTGCTTGCGTATTGGTGTTCTGAAATACGTGTTTGGAGGTCCCTTGATGTTTCGCCCACGTATAACTTGTTGCAGTCATTACAAGGGATTATGTATACCCCTGCAGAGGATGGAGGCTTGTCCTGCCTACTACTGGTGATGTCCTTGATGGTCGTGGTTGTGGAGGTAGATACTTGGAATGATGTTTTGGCAAAGATGTTGGAAACATGTTTGGCAATGGAGTTGGTGGGAAGGACTATGTATCTCTTCTCGGCAGTGTCTTCTCTGGGTGTGTTGAAGATGTTTAGTGCTCGCCGTCTGCAGTCTCTGATGAAGTGACGAGGATAGTGGAGTTTGGAAAATACCTGTTCAATTATAGTGCATTCTTCCTCAAGGAACTCGTTGCTGCAGATTCTGAGTGCACGCAGGAAGAAGCCTATAATTACACCACGTTTGGTTTTGGTGTCGTGGTGAGAGTAGAAGTGGAGAAGATCGTTTTGGTTGGTGGGTTTTCGATAGACTTTAAAACGAAGTTCGTGGTCAGCTTTGCAGAGTAGAACATCAAGGAAAGGAAGAGTGTTGTCGACCTCTTCTTCAAGTGTGAACTGGATTGAAGGCTCGACCTGGTTGAGCTTGTCTTGGAGAGCTTGAACGTTGAAGCGTTTAGGAGTTATGAGGAGAATGTCGTCAACATAACGGAGCCAGGTGACAGACGAAGGAATAATGGTGGAGAAACGTTCGGTTTCTAGATGTTCCATGTATAGGTTCGCTAGGACTGCACTGAGTGGCGAACCCATGGGTAGTCCAAAAGTCTGCTGAAAGAGGTGATTTTCAAAAGAGAAACACGTAAAGCCAACACATAGTTCAACCAGGTCGATGAAGTCGCTGGCTGGAATGGGAAGATCAAGTGAATCGTCAATTTTCTTGCGCAAGAGATCGATGGCTTGTTTAGTAGGTACTTTAGTGAATAGGGAAGTCACGTCAAGGCTGGAAAGTTTCTTGTTCCTGATGTTGATGTTGCGAATGCGATTGAGAAGATCACCTTAGTGTTTGAGATGTGCTGGACTGATAGTGCCCAAGAGTTTAGAGAGGTGTTTGGCGAGAATTCCTGAGAGCTTGTGGGGAGCACTGCCTATTCCCGAGGATATGGGCCTCAGTGGGATACCAGGCTTGTGAGTCTTTGGCAGGCCGTACATTCTGGCAGGTCTGGGGTTGCTGGGCATGGTGTGCAGAAGTTTCTTCCCTTGTTCTGAGCTCCTCAGAATGCGGCGAGTCCTTTGAAGAAAAGTTTTAGTAAGGTTGTCCACTTGGTTAGTTGTGAGAGGTTTGTAGGTATCTGGGTCATTAAGTAGATTGAGCATTTTGTTCCTGTAATCGTCAGTGTTCATGATGACAACACCACCTCCTTTATCAGCGGTGGTGACCCTGATGGTCGTGTCTTCTGCTAAACCTTTGAGTGCATTGATGTAACGTCGGGGTATGACTGGGGAGCTGCGTGTTGAGATGGCTGCTGAGATGATGCCTTGAAGATAGCCTTTTTGGAAGTCGGAGTCATTGTGTCTGTAGTTTTTGGCGATGAAATTGAGGTCTTGTTTTGGTTTCGTAATTCCTGTTGCGAATTTGAGGCCTAAGCTGAGGGCTTCAGTTTCTGTGGTTGACAGTGGACGAGATGAAAGATTTTGAATAATTTCAGGTCTTCCTAAACTTTTCCAATTACTATTATCGCAGAGTGTTTGTAGTTTCCTAGTAAGTCTGATCTTCTGTTGAACATTCGCTGTGGTAACTCTGCTGCGAATGATTTCGGCGGTGCGTCTGTTCATGTTGCCCCGGAGTGTTGTGCCTAGTGTTCTGGCTTGGAGAAAAGCTTCCTTTGTAGCATTGTTTAAGTCATCTGCACACTCTTCAAGGTAGGTCCGAGCTGTAGCGGAGAAAGGTGGTTTGATGTTGGCAATTTGAGGAGGAGTAGATCTTGGTAAGACCATTTCTTGGATGCAGTCACGAAGAAAATTGTGTCTGTTGCGAAGTGAGTAAGCTTTTAGGAGAAGGTCCAGGTATTCTCTGTGTGAAGGATCCATTTCTACTGCAGTGTTTGACACGATGGAAATAAATGGTATAAAATACCGACACAATGGCAATATAAACACAAATGCAGTATAATGTGATCCTTTATTGACTACGTTTCGCCCACACAGTGGGCTTTTTCAAGTCACAAACAGAACTACCTGGGGTGGAAGGAACGCGAGTATTTATAGTCCGGCAGAGGTCAGGTGAAGAATGCTGCATCTGATGATGTACCGAGTTGGGTTGTAGAGTCTAAAAACTTGGGTAGCTTGGAAAGGAGACTGGACAAGTTTGTGGGCAGACCTTCTACAGTGTTCTTATGTGGGATAGCGATGAAGAAGTTTCTTGGCAAGTGGTTCAGCTATGTTATAGAAGCCACTATTCTGGTTGAAGTTGTCGGATATAGAAATAAGTGATGATTCCAGGATTCTTCGGTATTGGGTGTTGTCTTCTGTGGCGATAAGTCTTGAGTTTCTGTAGTTTATCAAGTGGTTGTGTGAATTACGGTGTTGTACGCAGGCATTCCTTGTGTCGTCAGACCTGCTTGCGTATTGGTGTTCTGAAATACGTGTTTGGAGGTCCCTTGATGTTTCGCCCACATATAACTTGTTGCAGTCATTACAAGGGATTATGTATACCCCTGCAGAGGATGGAGGCTTGTCCTGTCTACTACTGGTGATGTCCTTGATGGTCGTGGTTGTGGAGGTAGATACTTGGAATGATGTTTTGGCCTTCCAACCCCAGGTAGATCCGTGTGTGACTTGAAAAAGCCCACTGTGTGGGTGAAACGTTGTCAATAAAGGATCATATTATACTGCATTTGTGTTTATATTTCCATTGTGTCGGTATTTTATACCATTTATTTCCAGTAAGAGACCTTGCCAATTGTTCCAGCAATTTGGTCCCCTCTACCTCTTAATGAAATCCTTTCGTGGATACCTAATTAAATCCTATATAAATCCAAAACTTGCTGTCGGAGTCGGAGAAGTATTTCGATGTCCCATTAATGCAGAAAATGGGAAAATCAAGTTTCCCGATTAAATAATGGTTATTAACTGTGTCAAGCATAAATTCATTACAAACAAGTAGTACTGAAGTATCAAAATAGTCCTTACTATGGGAGACATTCCTTCACTATGGTAGAGCAACATTGTTTGGCAGATAGGAGCTGTCTACTAATTAAACACTCGGGAAGAGGGTTGTCTTAGTGATAGTGCAGCAGAATCCCCTAATCCATTGTAGGCGGCATAAATTGTTAAACAAAACAATTCAGTGAGATGTGGCAGCTTCAGAATGGGGATTCTGATCAAGGTTTCTTCAGTCCAATGCAGAGAAACAGAAGGTGATTAGGAGTTTGAAGAAATTAGTCCCTCAGGCTGGAGTCGATGTGTTTAGTCGACTCCAGGAGGAGTTTAAGGTGTCAGTCCCTCAGGTCGGGGTCAACTTATTCAACGTATTCAATCAAACTCCTCCTCTTCTACCGTTTCTCTGGAATGAGGAAGCCATTGACTGGCGAAACGTTTCCAGAGTAGAGATCCCCAAGCGTTGCACAAGTGTCTTATTTGTCATATTGTCGGTTTTCTAAGTCAAATATTCAAACTAGGCAGATTGTTCCACTCATCGACCACTCTATGTCCTAATCGGTACTTTCCTGTAGCCTTTTTAATCTAAACTTAACCAATCTGAATGCGTCATTTCGAGTTCTTTCGAGAAGGGATATCCTCAGAATCTTATTTATATCTTCGTTATTTGTCCCCATCTTCCACTCATACACTCTTAACCATGTCTCTCTTCATTCTACAGCTTATAAAAAAATGAAAGTTATGGGATTTCAACCTTTCATTATATGGAACATTCATTATGAAATGTATCAATTTTGTCATTTTTCTCCAAGTGTTCTCTAATGAATTTATATCTACTTTGTAGTATGGAGAACAGAACTGAGCTGCATAATCTAAATGAGGCCTTACTAATGATGGGCAGAGCTGCAGTATGACCCCCGGACTCCTGTGGCCGTATAGGCCAGTAATGTTTGCCTTATTACGTAAGCTTAGGCATTGCTGTATTGCAGCCTTGGTTTCGCGTTGCTGCTTATCCTAACTCCCAAGTCCTTTTCGCATTCTGTATGACCAGTGTAAAAATAGATACATATGCAGTAATGCGATCCTTTACTAACTGCATTTCGCCCACTGAATGGACTTTTTCAAGACACAAACAGATTTTAGCAGAAAGTACATTAGTATATATTGGAATCATATATAGTATATATAGTGACGTGGAGAGTCAGGTGATAAATGCTGAGAAGGTTGGATTTGAGAAGAATCTTCAAGTAATGGGCAAGTAATGCAAGTAATGGTTTCTATGTATGATAACGATGAAGAAATTTTCTGACGAAGGCTTTGGTTATGCTGTAAAAGCTGTTGTTCTGGTTGATTTTTTTAGATCTACAAATGAGCGATTATTACCAGATCCTGAGATGCTGAGCGTCTGCTTCCCTGGCGATGAGTTTTGCTTCTCAGCAGCTGATTAAATGGTTGTGAAAGTTTCTATGTAAAACACAAGAATTCCTCAAACAGCCCATTCTGCCTGGGTATTGCTGTTCTGATATACGTGTTTAGAGGTTTCTTGATGTCTCGCTCACGTATAATTGGGTGCAATCATTACAGAGAATCGAACTGAACCTTGTTGTGTCCCTTACTGGTTACGTCTTTGATGGATGTGGAGGTAGATACTTTTAATGCGGTATTGGAAGAGATGTTGGAGACGGTTTGTTAACGGAGTTAGTGGAGAGGATTATGTATCTCCTCGACATATCACTGCTCGATGAAAGAGCAGTGATAAGTTGATGTGTTCAGCTCATCAGTCCTGGTAAAATTGCAGTAAATTAGCCCGAGGGATGGAGCTTATATAGTGCAGACAGATGAGGAGGATCCGTGCTAGGCGGAGTCACCAGTGGAGGAACTCACTAGTAAGTGGAAGTAGGTCGGGCCTATAGGCAAACTTTGAAGAATATGAATTTTATACAATATACAATAGACAATATACAATATACAGACAATATGAAGAATTAAACACATGTGCAACATCTGGGTATCTTTAATTTGCAGACATTTCGCCATCCAATGGCTTTATCAGTACAATACAAGGAGTATAAAAGACGAGGTAATCTGTCCCTCCGCCTGAGAGTAGGTAAAGAATCTGAAGCACAAGTAGAAACAGTTGCACTTTGTTAATGGCTTAAAAACTTCTTGTTTGTGGATGCATTAATATATGTATATATGAACATGCTAGATAATATGAACATGCTAGATAACAGGTACATCTTGCTACTTCTTAGATTTTGGCTACACTATACATCATATACACGTATACTTATACACACTAACCTGAATTTACTTCTATTTTCTAAATAGTTATCGTTCTTGTACATTTTCTTGTTTATCTTCATGGGGAAATGGAAAAGATTCCTTCCTCCTCTAAGGTGATCAAAATTCCGGCAGCAGTGGTCTAGTAACTCCTCTAGTATATATTAATAAAAATAATAATAAGATAACTTTATAAAGTTGGGATGTTTCACTGTATGTGGATGTAGTGCAGATGATAAGAAAGATTGCTCAAGGGGGTAGGGAAATTTCAGGTGGAAGAAATAAATGGAGTTAGGTCAGGAGTATCTGAGAGAACTAGAGCTAAGGAAGCGGTAGCAATAATGTTGAAAGATCAGTTATAGAAAGAGAAGAGGGAATATTAATGTATAAATTCAAGGACTATGTGGATTACGATAAGGATCGGATGTGAAAAGTAGGATATACTAAGTGCTTATGTACCTGGAGAAGAGACGAGTGTAGAGGAGAGACAGATTTTGGAATATGTCAATTGAGTGTTTAGGGCAGTGGTATTCACGGCTCTCGAAAAATATATAAATTAATTAATAAAAAAATATTTAGAAAAATAATTTTTCAAGTAAGATACATATTTTCATGACGTGAGATGGAAGACGAAGTCACAGTAAGACATAACATTCTAACATCTCTACCCTAGTAGTACAGAAATCGTACGTGTCCACTACGGGAAACTGATCAGGGACACGTCTAGCTCTAGGCGTCGGTGGTCTCGCTGAATCAGTTGAGTTCAAGCTTTCGGGGGAGACTGGACGTATTTCGTTGCTCTTGGAGATTTGTGTTTGAAAATAGGCAACAGATATTTGAGACTGCGGCAACATATATGAAAGTAACGACTTAACTGTTGCTGCTTGTGGAAGCTAGCTGCGATGGGCTAGTTTTACTTGAAACCAAAGTGCAGTCAAGTAGTGTCCGTTATGATGGATCGATTTGTGGTTAAACAAAAACGCAATAGTGTTGAACAGCCATCCCAGACCCGACCAGTAGAAAAGGAGCATTAAGTAAGTGTGGTCTTTATTTTGCTATTAATAACAAGATATGCAGGCTAATATTACCATGTCTATTTTTTCTCATTTACTATATTGCACTAGCAGCTCAGTATTACTTAATTTAGTTGAGTTACGCTAACTTACAGTAGCTGCGGCTCTCTCAATCAATGTGTTTAACCGAAGTGGTTCTCTTGCAAAAATTAGTGAATAACACTGGTTTAGGGAGTTTTAAACCAAGTGAGAGTGATTGTGCTATGAAAGCTGAATGTTAGAGTGGGAGAAATGGTTGTAGATGGCGTAGTAGACAAATTTGGGGTGCCAGCTGCAATTAATAATGGGAGTTCTTTGATTGAACTTTGTACAGAAAGAATTTTGGTAATAGGAAATATACATATTTTATGGAAAAAGAGGATAAATAAGTATATACGAGATGACATAGGGTGTAATGATAGCAGTTTGCTGGATTATGTATTGGTGGATGAAAGGGTGATGGCTAGACTTCTGCATGTGCAAGTTTACAGAAGGGCAGTAGATATATTAGATAATTTTTTGTTGTGACTACAGCGAGAGTAAAGGGTCGATGGTATGCAAGGAGAATGGCATCAACGAGTAAGAAAAAGGTGAAAGATTATAAAGTAAAGGAGGAGGTAGATAGTGTAAGATATAGACAATTGTTGGTAGAAACATGGCTTCTTGTGCATATATGTAATAAGGATGAAGACGAATAGGGATAGATTTTAGAATGCAATGTTTAGGTGTTAAGTAGAAGTTTGAGGACATAAGAGGGTGAGTATGGGGGGGAAGAAGGAGCGATTGGTAGAAAAGTGAGGTAAAAAAAAGTGGTAAGGAAGAAAAAATTTGCATATGATAATTTTTCTTACGAAGAAGTGATATGAAAAGAGAAGAGTATATGGAGATAAGATGAGACGTTAAAAGAGTGGTAAGGGAATATAAAAAGTGAGCAAATGCGAGAGTGGGTGAGGTTCTGCTAACAAATTTTGCTGAGAATAAAAAAGTTTTGGGGTGAGATTAGTAAGTCGAGAAAGCCTAGGGAATGAATGAATTTGACAGTTAAAACAGAAGAGGAAAGTGAAATGGGGAGTTGGAGTTATCGGGAAGATGGAGGGAATATTTCGAGGAGCTGTTACATGTTGATGAAGAAAGGGAAGATGTGATTTTATGCATTGGCGAGTTAGGTTTAACATCTTTTAGGAGTGAGGAAGATCGAGATGTGACTGTGGGGAGGTGCATGAGGTCGTGGATAAAATGAAATGGGGTAAAGCAGCTGGGATTGATGACATCAAGACAGAAATGTTAAAAGCAGATAGAGATATAATTATGGAGTGGTTGGTATTTTTATTTAATAAATATGTGAAAGAGAGGAAGATACCTAGGGAATGGCAGAGGGAGAACATAGTTCCTTTGTTTAAAGGCAAAGAAGATAAAAGAAGGTGTAAGAATTAAAAGGGAAAAGCCTGTTGAATATACCTGGTAAAGTGTATGGTAGGGTTATTATTGAAAGAATTAATGATAAGACGAAGAGTAGTTCATGTTTTACATTATAACATGTAAGCAATGAGTATTTAGATAAGGGTAAGGAAGTTTTTATTGCATTTATGAATTTCGAAAATGCATGTAATAGATGGGAGGTTACTGAAAGCAGTTAAGAATTTTTACTAGGATAGTGAAGCTCAGGTTAGGGAATGAAGTAGAGAGGGAAATTATTTCCCATTAAAAGTAGACCTTAGACAGAGATGCGTGATATCACCATGGTTCTTTAATATATTTATAGATGGAGTTAAGAGAAATGAACGCAAGGGTTTGAGGAGAGGTATTGTTTAGTAAAATAAAGAATCTAACACAGATAAAGTTTTTAGAGTTGCTTTTTCCTAATGACACAGTGCTTTTGGGAGATTCTGAGAAGCTGCAGAGTTGGTGGACGAATTTGGGAGATTATGTAAAAGAAGGAAAATAAAAGTGAACATAGAAAATTGCAAGGTGATGAGGGTAACAACAAAAAAGTAGGCATTAAAAGATTGGATATCAAGTAGCAGAGAGGGATCATGGAGGAAACAAATAAACCTGGGTATTTTGGAGAGGACTTTTCAGCAGATAGATCTATGACAAGCGAAATGAACCAAAGAACTGACGAGAGAAAAAGGTGAGTGGTGCACTGAGGCACCAGTGCAGACATAGATCCTTATATATGGAGGCAAAATGGGGAATGTGAGATTGTAGTGGAAGCAACACTCATATAAGTGCATGAAGATGTCGTGCTTGAGGGTAATGTGTAGTGTGCATATTACGCAAGGAATTCGTAGTTTGGAGATTAGAAGGAGATGCGGGATTATTAAAAGTGTTATCCACAGGGCTGAAGAGGAATTGTTTAGGTTGTTCGGACCTTTAGAAAGGGTGGAATAAAATAGAATGAGATGGAGGGCATATAAATCTGTAATGAAGGGATGGCTTAGTGAGGGTCTTCCTAGGAAAGCATGAAGGGTGGGGATACAAGAGGTTTTGTGCGAGAGGCTTCGAATTTCGAAGCGTGTGTGAGCTTGTTACACAGGAGAGGAGGCAACTGGTTTTTATGACTTGACCGGTTAGCAGGACTTGAGTCATTGTGGTGTACAGTACAGTGCCTACACTCTGAAGAATAAATGGAGATACTTGCAGTTTTGAATTGTATTCGCGCCCCTCTGGCAAGACAGTGATTGAGTAAGTGATGGTGAAAATATTTCTTCTTTTTCGTGTCACCTACGTCGGTGTACAACGGCCTGTTTGTGAAATAAACTTTTATCAATTATTATCTCATGTGTTCAGTATCGCTTTCCTGCATCAGCGTCCAGCATTATTCAGCCGACAAACTGATCATCAAGTTTCTCTGATATCTATTCTGAGTGATGGTTAATTTTTTGTGAAATCATTCACTGTCGGGATCTATTTCATAGAAACTGTAAGTGTTGGAGCATAAATAAGCTCAAATTTGTTTATAAACGTGAACTACAACCTTTGCTGGCCAGTGTATTCAGCAGTCTCTTTCCTCTTCCCATTCCGTTTCCCTCCCGCGTTCGTTGTCCATAATTTTTAGGACCTTTGCTGCTCATTTCTCCTTAACCTCCCTGTGTCCTGAGAGCATCTTAGCAACGTAATTTTTTTTCTCCCAGCAGCCATTCCTTCTGTCTCCTCCTCTTTTCAACATTTTGAGATTTTTTCACAGTTTATGATCTCTTACTTCAGTAGCAATAACCCTCATCTCATTAAGTTTGCTTGCCTCCAATAATTCTTTCATCTATTCCTCTATTTCTGTTCAAAGATCGCAAACTTTTTTCACCATTATTCCATCTTTTCCATGAATCTTGGAAGCATGACGTCTCTCTTTGTCCATGGATATCCTGTCTCTGCCTCCTCAGCAAAGTATGCTATGTATGCTACCTGCCACCATTACCTCACTTTCCAGACTATTCCACCTCGTGACAACTCTATGACTAAAGAAATACTTCCTAATATCCCTGTAACTCATCTGAGTCTTCAATTTCCAATTGTGAACCCTTGTTGCTGTGTCCAATCTCTGGAACATCCTGTCTCTGTCCACCTTCTTGATTCCTCTCAGTATTTCATATGTCGTTATCATGTCCCCCCCCCTTGTCTCTCCTGTCCTTCACCCTTCAGTATCGTCCTCGTAGGACATGCCCTTTAACTCCGGGACTAGTCTCATTACAAACCTTTGCACTTTCTCTACTTTCCTGATATGCTTGTTCAGGTAGGGGTTTCAAACAGGTACTGCATACTCCAATATGGGCCTGACGTATACAATGTGTGTGTGTGTATGTGTGTGTATGTGTGTGTGTGTGTGTGTGTGTGTGTGTGTGTGTGTGTGTGTGTGTGTGTGTGTGTGTGTGTGTGTGTGTGTGTGTGTGTACTCACATAGTTGTGGTTGCAGGGGTCGAGTCATAGCTCCTGGATCCGCCTCTTCACTTGTCGCTACCGGGTCACTCTCCCTGCACCATGAGCTTTATTATACCTCTTCTTAAAGCTACTACTACATCGTTCCCAAACTAGTCCACTTCCTGACTACTCTGTGACCGAGGAAATAGTTCCCAACATCTCTGTGATTCATCTGAGTCTTCTGCTTCCAAATGTGTCCCCTTGTTGCTGTGTTACATCTCTGGAACATTCTATCTCTGTCCACTTTGTCAATTCCTCTCAGTATTTTATTAGTCGTTATCATGTCCCCCCTATCTCTCCTGTCCTCCAGTGTCATCAGGTCGATTTCTCCTCGTAGGACATACCCCTTAGCTCTGGGACTAGTCTGGTTGCAAACCTTTACACTTTCTCTAGTTTCTTTACGTGCTTGGCTATATGTGGGTTCCAAACTGGTGCCGCATACTCCAATATGGGCTTAACGTACAGGGGGTACAGGGTCCTGAACGATTCCTTATTAAGATGTCGGAATGCTGTTCTGAGGTTTGCTAGGCGCCCATATGCTGCAGCAGTTATTTGTTTGATGTGTGCCTCAGGAGATGTGCCTGGTGTTATGCTCACCCCAAGATCTTTTTCCTTGAGTGAGGTTTGTAATCTCTGGTCCCGTAGAGTGTACTCTTTGTCTTCTTTGCTCTTCCCCAATCTTCATGACTTTGCACTTGGTGGGGTTGAACACCAGGAGCCAATTGACGGACCAGGTCTGCAACCTGTCCAGATCCCTTTGTAGTTCTGCCTGGTCTTCCACCGAATGAATTCTACTCATCATCTTCACTTCATCTGCAAACAGGGACACTTCGGAGTCTATTCCTTCCGTCATGTTCACAAATACCAGAAACAGCAATGGTCCTAGGACTGACCCCTGTGGGACCCCGCTGGTCACAGGCGCCCACTCTGATACCTCGCCACGTACCATCACTCGCTACTGTCTTCCTGACAAGTATTCCCTTATCAATTGTAGTGCCTGGTCCTCCAGTTTTTGCACTAATCTCTTGTGTGGAACTGTGTCAAACGCCTTCTTACAGTCCAAGAAAATGCAATCCGCCCACCCCTCTCTCTCTTGTTTTACTGCTGTCACCCTGTCATAGAACTCCAATAGGTTTCTGACACAGGATTTACCGTCCCAGAAACCATGTTGGCTGCTGTTGATGAGATCATTCCTTTCTAGGTGTTCCACAACTCTTCTCCTGATAATCTTCTCCATGACTTTCCATACTTTACATGTCAGTGACACTGGTTTGTAGTTTAGTGCTTCATGTCTGTCTCCTTTTTTTAAAGATTGTGACTACATTTGCTGTCTTCCATGCCTCAGGCAATCTCCCTGTTTCGATAGATGTGTTGAATATTGTTGTTAAGGGTACACATAGCACCTCTGCTCCCCCTCTCAGGACCCATGGAGAGATGTTATCCGGCCCCATTGCCTTTCGGGTATTTAGCTCATTCAAAAGCCTCTTCATTTCTTCCTCGGTTGTGTGTATTGTCTCCAGCACTTGGTGGTGTACCCCACCTCTCCGACTTTCTTGAGCCCCCTTCTGTCTCCTCTGTGAACACTTCTTTGGATCTCATGTTGAGTTCCTCACATACCTCATGGTCATTTCTTGTTGTCTCTCCTCCTTCCTTCCTTAGCCTGATTACCTGGTCCTTAACTGTTGTTTTCCTCCTGATGTGGCTGTATAACAGTTTCGGGTCAGATGTGGAACTCGCTGCTATGTCGTTGGGCCTCCCTTCTTATCTGTGCATATTCGTTTCTGGCTCCACGACTGCTCTTCTTATTCTCCTGGGTCCTTTGTCTTCTATACTGCTTCCATTCCATAGCACACTTGGTTTTTGCCTCGCTGCACCTTTGGGTGAACCATGGTCTCATCCTGGCTTTTTCATTATTCCTGTTACCCTTGGGCAAAAACCTGTCCTCAGCTTATCGCACATTGTTGTTACATATTCCATCATCTCATTTACTGGTTTTTCTGCCTGTTCTCTGTCCCACTGAACCCCGTTCAGGAAGTTCCTCATTCCCGTGTAGTCCCCTTTCGTGTGTGTGTGTGTACTCACCTAGTTGTACTCACCTAGTTGAGGTTGCAGGGGTCGAGTCCATAGCTCCTGGTCTCGCTTCTTCACTGGTTGCTACTAAGTCACTCTCCCTGAAACGTGAGCTTTATCATACCTCTCCTTAAAGCTATGTATGGATCCTGCCTCCACTACATCGCTTCCCAAACTATTCCACTTCCTGACTACTCTGTGGCTGAAGAAATACTTCCTAATATCCCTGTGACTCATTTGTGTCTTCAACTTCCAGCTGTGTTCCCTTGTTGCTGTGTCCCATCTCTGGAACATCCTGTCTTTGTCCACCTTGTCAATTCCTCTCCGAATTTTATACGTCGTTATCATGTCCCCCCTATCTCTCCTGTCCTCCAGTATCGTCAGGTCGATTTCTCTTAACCTCTCCTCGTAGAACATACTCCTTAGCTCTGGGACTAGTCTTGTTGCAAACCTTTGCACTTTCTCTAGTTTCTTTAAGTGCTTGGCTAGGTGTGGGCTCCAAACTGGTGACGCATACTCCAATGTAGGCCTAATGTACACGGTGTACAGGGTCCTGAACGATTCCTTATTAAGATGTCGGAATTTTGTTCTGAGATTTGCTAGGCGCCCATATGCTGCAGCAGTTATTTGGTTGATGTTCGCTTAAGGATATGTGCCTGGTGATACACTCACCCCATGATCTTTTTCCTTGAGTGAGGTTTGTAGTCTCTGGCCCCTTAGACTGTACTCCATCTGCGGTCTTCTTTGCCCTTCCCCCGTCTTCATGGCTTTGCACTTGGTGGGGTTGAACTCCAGGAGCCAATTGCTGGACCAGGTCTGCAGCCTGTCCAGATCCCTTTGTATTTCTGCCTGATCTTTGATCGAATGAATTCTTACTGCTGTCACCATGTCATAGAACTCCAGTAGGTTTGTGACTCAGGATTTCCCGTTCCTGAAACCATGTTGGCTTCTGTTGGTGAGATCATTCCTTCCTAGGTGTTCCACCACTCTTTTCCTGATAATCTTCTCCATGACTTTGCATACTATACATATCAGTGAATCTGGTCTGTAGTTTAGTGCTTCATGTCTGTCTCCTTTTTTAAAGATTGTGTCTGTATTTGCTGTCTTCCATGCCTCCGGGAATCTCCCTGTTTCAATAGATGTATTGAATATTGTTGTTAGGGGTACACATAGCGCCTCTGCTCCCTCTCTCAGAACCCATGGAGAGATGTTATCCGGCCCCATTGCCTTTGAGGTATATAGCTCACTCAGAAGCCTCTTCACTTCTTCCTTGGTGTGCACTGTGTCCAGCACTTGGTGGTGTACCCCAACCTCTCCATCTTTCTGGAGCCCCTTCTGTCTCCTCTGTGAACACTTCTTGGAATCTCTTGTTGAGTTCCTCACATACTTCACGGTCATTTCTTGTTTTCTCTCCTCCTTCCTTCCTTCCTTAACCTGATTACCTGGTCATTGACTGTTGTTTTCCTCCTGATGTGGCTGTATAACAGCTTCGGGTCAGATTTGGCTTTCGCTGTTATGTCGTTTTCATATTGTCGTTGGGCCTCCCTTCTTATCTCTGCATATTCATTTCTGGCTCTACGACTGCTCTCCTTATTCTCATGGGTCCTTTACCTTCTATATTTCTTCCATTCCCTAGCACACTTGGTTTTTCCCTCCCTGCACCTTTGGGTGAACCATGGGCTCATCCTGACTTTTTCATGATTCCTGTTACCCTTGGGTAACAGGACTACTCTGTGGCTGAAGAAATACTTCCTGACATCCCTGTGATTCATCTGTGTCTTCAACTTCCAACTGTGTCCCCTTGTTGCTGTGTCCCATCTGTGTGTGTGTGTGTGTGTGTGTGTGTGTGTGTGTGTGTGCTAGCATGTATTTGCATGTGTTTATGTGTGTGTGTACTTACGAGCGTACGTGTGTGTTTGTTTGTAAGTATGTGTGTCAAAATGTTTCTTTATGTGTATCTATGCATGCATACGTGTGCGCGTGTGTACGTACGTGCGTGCTTGCATGAATGTGTGTACCGTAAAAAACTGACTCGGCAAAACTACCACTGAGGAGAGCAAGCTCTCTGAAGAGGGCAAGCTCTCTGAGGAGGGCAAGCTCTCTGAGGACTGCAAGCTCTCTGAGGAACGCCAAGCTCTCTGAGGAGGGGAAGCTCTCTGAGACCGGCAAGCACTCTGAGGAGGGCAAGCTCTCTGAGAACGGCAAGCTCTCTGAGGAGCCCAAGCTCTCTGAAGAGCCCAAGCTCTCTGAGGAGGGCAAACTCTCTGAGGAGTACAAGCTCTCTGAAGAGCCCAAGCTCTCTGAAGAGCCCAAGCTCTCTGAGGAGGGCAAGCTCTCTGAGGAGAGCAAGCTCTCTGAGGAGGGAAAGCTCTCTGAGGAGAGCAAGCTCTCTGAGAAGGGCAAGCTCTCTGAGGATAGCAAGCTCTCTGAGGAGGGCAAGCTCTCTGAGGAGAGCAAGCTCTCTGAGGAGAGCAAGCTCTCTGAGGAGGGCAAGCTCTCTGAGGAGAGCAAGCTCTCTGAGGAGGGCAAGCTCTCTGAGGAGAGCAAGCTCTCTGAGGAGGGCAAGCTCTCTGAGGAGAGCAAGCTCTCTGAGGAGAGCAAGCTCTCTGAGGAGAGCAAGCTCTCTGAGGAGAGCAAGCTCTCTGAGGAGGGCAAGCTCTCTGAGGAGAGCAAGCTCTCTGAGGAGCCCAAGCTCTCTGAGGAGGGCAAGCTCTCTGAGGAGCCCAAGCTCTCTGAGGAGCCCAAGCTCTCTGAGGAGCCCAAGCTCTCTGAGGAGCCCAAGCTCTCTTCAACGATCAAGAATAACTACTTTAATGAGAAAATTTTAGTGTGCATTGCCATTTCAAATTTTACAAAGTTGCCATGATGCCTCCGCTGGTGGTGTCATGAAGGTCAGCCTGTCTGGTGGTGTCATGAAGGTCAGCCTGTCTGGTGGTGTCATGAAGGTCAGCCTGTCTGGTGGTGTCATGAAGGTCAGCCTGTCTGGTGGTGTCATGAAGGTCAGCCTGTCTGGTGGTGCCATGAAGGTCAGCCAGTCTGGTGGTGTTATGAAGGTCAGCCAGTCTGGTGGTGTCATGAAGGTCAGTCTGTCTGGTGGTGTCATGAAGGTCAGCCAGTCTGGTGGTGTCATGAAGGTCAGCCTGTCTGGTGGTGTCATGAAGGTCAGCCAGTCTGGTGGTGTCATGAAGGTCAGCCAGTCTGGTGGTGTCATGAAGGTCAGCCAGTCTGGTGGTGTCATGAAGGTCAGCCAGTCTGGTGGTGTTATGAAGGTCAGCCTGTCTAGTGTTATGAAGGTCAGCCAGTCTGGTGGTGTCATGAAGGTCAGCCTGTCTGGTGGTGTCATGAAGGCCAGCCAGTCTGGTGTTGTCATGAAGGTCAGTCAGTCTGGTGGTGTTATGAAGGTCAGCCAGTCTGGTGTTGTCATGAAGGTCAGTCTGTCTGGTGGTGTCATGAAGGTCAGCCAGTCTGGTGGTGTCATGAAGGTCAGCCTGTCTGGTGGTGTCATGAAGGTCAGCCAGTCTGGTGGTGTCATGAAGGTCAGCCAGTCTGGTGGTGTCATGAAGGTCAGCCTGTCTGGTGGTGTCATGAAGGTCAGCCTGTCTGGTGGTGTCATGAAGGTCAGCCAGTCTGGTGGTGTCATGAAGGTCAGCCAGTCTGGTGGTGTCATGAAGGTCAGCCAGTCTGGTGGTGTCATGAAGGTCAGCCTGTCTGGTGGTGTCATGAAGGTCAGCCAGTCTGGTGGTGTTATGAAGGTCAGCCTGTCTGGTGGTGTCATGAAGGTCAGCCAGTCTGGTGGTGTTATGAAGGTCAGCCTGTCTGGTGGTGTTATGAAGGTCAGCCTGTCTGGTGGTGTCATGAAGGTCAGCCTGTCTGGTGGTGTTATGAAGGTCAGCCTGTCTGGTGGTGTTATGAAGGTCAGCCAGTCTGGTGGTGTCATGAAGGTCAGCCTGTCTGGTGGTGTCATGAAGGTCAGCCTGTCTGGTGGTGTCATGAAGGTCAGCCTGTCTGGTGGTGTCATGAAGGTCAGCCAGTCTGGTGGTGTCATGAAGGTCAGCCTGTCTGGTGGTGTTATGAAGGTCAGCCTCTGGTGGTGTCATGAAGGTCAGTCTGTCTGGTGGTGTCATGAAGGTCAGCCAGTCTGGTGGTGTCATGAAGGTCAGCCTGTCTGGTGGTGTCATGAAGGTCAGCCAGTCTGGTGGTGTCATGAAGGTCAGCCTGTCTGGTGGTGTTATGAAGGTCAGCCTGTCTGGTGGTGTCATGAAGGTCAGCCAGTCTGGTGTTGTTATGAAGGTCAGCCAGTCTGGTGGTGTCATGAACGCCAGCCAGTCTGGTTGTGTCATGAAGGTCAGCCTGTCTGGTGGTGTTATGAAGGTCAGCCAGTCTGGTGTTGTTATGAAGGTCAGCCAGTCTGGTGGTGTCATGAAGGCCAGCCAGTCTGGTGGTGTCATGAAGGTCAGCCTGTCTGGTGTTGTTATGAAGGTCAGCCAGTCTGGTGTTGTTATGAAGGTCAGCCAGTCTGGTGGTGTCATGAAGGTCAGCCAGTCTGGTGTTGTCATGAAGGTCAGTCTGTCTGGTGGTGTTATGAAGGTCAGCCTGTCTGGTGGTGTCATGAAGGTCAGCCAGTCTGGTGTTGTCATGAAGGTCAGCCAGTCTGGTGTTGTTATGAAGGTCAGCCAGTCTGGTGGTGTCATGAAGGCCAGCCAGTCTGGTGGTGTCATGAAGGTCAGCCAGTCTGGTGGTGTCATGAAGGTCAGCCAGTCTGGTGGTGTCATGAAGGTCAGCCAGTCTGGTGGTGTCATGAAGGTCAGCCAGTCTGGTGGTGTCATGAAGGTCAGCCAGTCTGGTGTTGTCATGAAGGTCAGTCTGTCTGGTGGTGTTATGAAGGTCAGCCTGTCTGGTGGTGTCATGAAGGTCAGCCTGTCTGGTGTTGTTATGAAGGTCAGCCTGTCTTGTGGTATTATAAAGGTCAGCCTGTCTGGTGGTGTTATGAAGGTCAGCCTGTCTGGTGGTATCATAAAGGTCAGCCTGTCTGGTGTTAAGAAGGTCAGCCTGTCTTGTGGTGTTATAAAGGTCAGCCTGTCTGGTGGTGTTATGAAGGTCAGCCTGTCTGGTGGTGTTATGAAGGTCAGCCTGTCTGGTGGTGTTATGAAGGTCTGCCTGTCTGATGGTGTTATGAAGGTCAGCCTGTCTGGTGGTGTTATGAAGGTCAGGCTGTCACTTGGTGTCATGAAGGTCAGCCTGTCTGGAGGTGTCATGAAGGTCAGCCTGTCTCTTGGTGTTATGAAGGTCAACCTGCCTGGTGGTTTTATGAATGTCAGCCTATCCTTTGCTGCTATGAAGGTCAGCCTGTCTTGTGGTGTTACGAAGGTTAGCCTGTTCGTTGGTGTTATGAAGGTCAGCCTGTCCTGTTGTGTTATAAAGGTCAGCTTGTTCTTTGGTGTTATGAAGGTCAGCCTGTCTTGTGGTGTTATTAAGGTCAGCCTGTCCTGTTGTGTTATAAAGGTCAGCTTGTTCTTTGGTGTTATGAAGGTCAGCCTCTTCTGTGGTATCATATAGGTCAGTCTGTCCTGTGATATCATGAAGGTCAACCTGCCCTGTGGTAACATGAAGGTCAGCCTGTCCTGTGGTGTCATGAAGGTCAGCCTGTCCTGTGGTATCATGAAGGTCAGTCTGTCCTGTGATATCATGAAGGTCAGCCTTTCCTGTGGTATCATGAAGGTCAGTCTATCCTGTGATATCATGAAGGTCAGCCTGTCATGTGGTGTTATGAAGGTTAGTCTATCCTGTGATATCATGAAGGTCATCCTGCCATGTGGTGTTATGAAGGTCAGCCTGTCCTGTTGTGTTACAAAGGTCAGCTTGTTCTTTGGCAAGTTATGAAGGTCAGCCTCTTCTGTGGTATTATATAGGTCAGTCTGTCCTGTGATATCATGAAGGTCAACCTGCCCTGTGGTAACATGAAGGTCAGCCTGTCCTGTGGTGTCATGAAGGTTAGCCTGTCTTGTGATATCATGAAGGTCAGCTTGTTCTGTGGTGTTACGAAGGTTAGCCTGTCCTGTGGTATCATGAAGGTCAGCCTGTCCTGTGATATCATGAAGGTCAGCCTTTCCTGTGGTATCATGAAGGTCAGTCTATCCTGTGATATCATGAAGGTCAGCCTGTCATGTGGTGTTATGAAGGTTAGTCTATCCTGTGATATCATGAAGGTCAGCCTGCCATGTGGTGTTATGAAGGTCAGCCTGTCCTGTGATCTTATGAACGTCAGCCTATCCCGTGGTTTAATAAAAGTCAGCCTGTGCCATGAAGGGCAGCCTGTTCTCTGGTTTCATGATGGTCAGTCTTTATTGTGGCCTCATGAAGGTCCTGTGGTTTCATAACTGTCCTGTGGTATCACAAAGGTCAGCCTGTCCCGTGGTCTCATGAAGGTCAGCCTGTATTGTGGTGTCATGAAAGTCAGCCTGTTCTGTGGTGTCATGAAGGTCAGCCCGTCCTGTGGTTTTATGAAGGTTAGCCTGTACTGTGGTGTCATGAAGATCAGTCTCTCTTATGGTGTCATGAAGGTCAGCCTGTCTTGTGGTTTCGTGAAGGTCAACCTGTGTCATGAAGGTCAGCCTGTCCTGCGGTGCCATGAAATTCAGCCTGTCCTGTGGTTTCATGAAGGTCAGCCTGTGTCATGATGGTCAGCCTGTGTCATGAAGGTCAGCATGTGTCATGATGGTCAGCCTGTGTCATGAAGGTCAGCCTGTGTCATGAAGGTCAGCCTGTGTCATGATGGTCAGCCTGTGTCATGAAGGTCAGCCTGTGTCATGATGGTCAGCCTGTGTCATGAAGGTCAGCCTGTGTCATGATGGTCAGCCTGTGTCATGAAGGTCAGCCTGTGTCATGATGGTCAGCCTGTGTCATGAAGGTCAGCCTGTGTCATGAAGGTCAGCCTGTGTCATGAAGGTCAGCCTGTGTCATGATGGTCAGCCTGTGTCATGAAGGTCAGCCTGTGTCATGATGGTCAGCCTGTGTCATGAAGGTCAGCCTGTGTCATGATGGTCAGCCTGTGTCATGAAGGTCAACCTGTGTCATGATGGTCAGCCTGTGTCATGAAGGTCAGCCTGTGTCATGATGGTCAGCCTGTGTCATGAAGGTCAGCCTGTGTCATGATGGTCAGCCTGTGTCATGAAGGTCAGCCTGTGTCATGAAGGTCAGCCTGTGTCATGATGGTCAGCCTGTGTCATGAAGGTCAGCCTGTGTCATGAAGGTCAGCCTGTGTCATGAAGGTCAGCCTGCCTGGAATACCTTGAGACAGCCTCATGAGTGACACTGTGACTGTCTGTTGGTCTGGTGATCAAATTTCTGCATCTTTTCTTAGCATTTTATTAATATTTTCTAAATAAATATTTCAGTATATTGTTAACACTAACGAGCTGGTATTGGACACGGTAAAAAGCTAACAATAAATCTCAAAATAATGACTTAATGTCATATTTTTCAAATGGTCATTTCAATAACATTTGCATTATTCAGTATCTCCATCACTTTATTTAGATTCAAGGGAAATTGTAGGTATCTTTTGGCTTGTCAAATATAACAGGTAATATACTCTTTTATCACCTCCCAGAAAGGATGGTTATCAAAATGATTCGTTGGAACATTTCTAAAGAAATTCGATCTATGTTAAGTATGGAGAATAACAGTGAACCGGTTCCCTCTAGGACACATATATTTGCTTCTCGACTGCGTACGTTTTATAGGATTAGAACATATGAAGGGAAGGTGTCGTAATTCACTAAAACTGAGGTAAAGTTATGGAATGTATATGTACTAAGAGACTCACTTTCCTATGTGCCTATATTTTAAATTGTGTGTTCCACAGAAAATATATGACCAAAGAGTTGACACCTGATTTGAGAGACGTGGTAATATATTGACCAATGATTCAAACTTCTTATTGAATCTCTTTGGGAAAGTGCACCTTCATCTTAAACTGCTGTTTCTACAATTCATTTCTTATTTTTTCATATAAAATCACGTTACAGAATTATTCCTTACAATCTTGTTACATGAATGCTTTATAAAACTCTCTACATCAAGATTGCGCCAGTCTATCATAGCACATATATAGTCAAAATCATCCTTTTTCTATTCCCATTTTATCTGCTGTGTTTATCGTAAATTCTCTATGTCCTCTGCATTACCAGTCTTCACGCCCACTACTGAAGGTATGAAGTGTAATGCGTTGTGCAGGATGCTGACTCTTGTATAACAAAGAATCTTTCCTATTTCCTATCACAGCATCATTATTCTATTTCCGATGTTTACCTATCTCTGACATACAATCCCTTAAATAATTGTTTCACATGATATATTTATCTGTGATGTCTGCTCAGTTCCATCTCATTGTTTCCGTAACGTTCATTATTTTCTACATATTCTTTAAGGTGAGGAAAAAAGGAAAGTTGGAGAAGGTGCATGAAGACGGAAAATAGCGACATCCTTAAAAACTACAACTTACGAGAGAACCTTAAGACACAAAATGAAGTAGATTAGAATGAGCGTAAATAAATTCGTAAGAAAATTGAAGGATTCAGATGATAGAGTATGATTATACCAGGAATATTAGTAACCCAGGAGAGCTTGGGAAAGTCAACATTTGCCTCAGTTCCAAATCTGTTCCTTACGTTATGTAATGTGTACTCAGTGGTCATTTTGTTAATGCAAATATTTAATCAGCCAGTCACATGAAGCACTTCAATACCTAATTATATGTTGGCATCGTCTAAAGGTTCGGTTATTGTTCAGCCCAAACGCCAGAATGGATAAGAAATGTGATCTAAGTAACTTTAACCGAGAAACAGTTGTTGGTGCACAATAATTTCCAGATTTTACTGAGAATTATGTTTAAAGCATAAAACATCCAGTGAGCAGCAGTTCTGTAGGCGAGATCTGTAACAAGTGGCGTTCCACAGGGATCAGTCTTGGGCCCGTTGTTGTTTATAATATATATCAATAATCTTGATGAGGGAATTACTAGTGATATGAGCAAATTCGCCGATGACACAAAGATAGGTAGGATAATTGATTCAAACGTAGATGTTATGGAACTTCAGGAGGATTTAAACAAACTCTATTCTTGGTCAGAAAAGTGGCAGATGCAGTTCAATGTAGATAAATGCAAGGTTCTGAAGCTTGGGAGCGCCCATAACCCTAGTACTTATAAGTTAAATGATGTAGAACTTAGCCATACAGATTGCGAAAAGGACTTGGGGGTTATGGTGAGCAGCAACCTTAAACCAAGACAGCAATGCCTAAGCGTACGTAATAAGGCAAATAGATTACTGGGATTTATATCAAGAAGTGTAAGCAACAGAAGTCCAGAGGTCATACTGCAGCTTTATACATCATTAGTAAGGCCTCACCTAGATTATGCAGCTCAGTTCTGGTCTCCGTATTACAAAATGGACATAAATTCGTTAGAAAACGTTCAGCGTAGGATGACTAAATTAATACATAGCATTAGAAATCTTCCTTATGAAGAAAGATTGAAGACTCTTAAGTTGCATTCACTTGTTAGACGAAGAATGAGGGGAGACCTGATCGAAGTGTATAAGTGGAAGATAGGTATTAATAAAGGGGATATTAATAAGGTATTGAGGATGTCTCTCCAAGAGAGAACCCGCAGTAATGGATTTAAATTAGATAAGTTTAGATTTAGAAAGGACATAGGAAAGTATTGGTTTGGAAATAGGGTAGTTGATGAGCGGAACAGTCTACCTAGTTGGGTTATTGAGGCTGGGACTTTGGGTAGTTTTAAATATAGGTTGGATAGGTACATGAGTGGGAGGGGTTGGATTTGAGTGGGACTTTCACATCAGAGCTTGTTTCTTGGGTAGCATTGAAAATTGGGTTGGGCAAATGTTTTGTTAGTGGGATGAATTGTAAAGGACCTGCCTAGTATGGGCCAACAGGCCTTCTGCAGTGTTCCTCCTTTCTTATGTTCTTATGTTCTAAAGAGAAAAGTCAATGGAAAATCGTTAGACTGGTTTAAGATGAAAGGAAGGGAACAATAACTCAAACAACCACACGTTCAACAATGGTGTGCAGAATAACAACTATGAACGCACAATACGTCGAACCTTTATGTGGATGGGTAGAGATCTTCCTGTCACCTAAGAATAGGAATCTGAGGTCTACAGTGGGCACAGACTAACCAAAACTGGATAATTGAGGATTGGAAAAAGTCGCCTGCTTTAATGAATCGCAATTTCTGTTGCAATATGCAGATGTTAGTAACAGAATATGATGGAGTATGAGATTCGAAGCATGAATTTTCATCCAACAGGATGAACAGGATCTCTAAGGAATGTTTCCAGCATCTTGATGAATACTTGCCATGCATTCAGGATTTTCTTGGGGGCAAAGGAATCCCAACTAAGTACAAGAAGAGTGTACCTGAACAATAAAATGGTATAAAATACCGACAGGTTGTTAGGTAAGACACATATGCAACAGTTAGGTATCTTTATTTCGAAACGTTTCGCCTACACAGTAGGCTTCTTCAGTCGAGTACAGAAAAGTTGTTAGAAGCAGAAGATACTTGAAGACGATGTAATCAGTCCATCACCCTTAAAGTTTTGAGGTGATGGACTGATTACATCGTCTTCAAGTATCTTCTGCTTCTATCAACTTTTCTGTACTCGACTGAAGAAGCCTACTGTGTAGGCGAAACGTTTCGAAATAAAGATACCTAACTGTTGCATATGTGTCTTACCTAACAACCTGTCGGTATTTTATACCATTTTATTGTTCAATCTGTCAGACAGAGCGGCTGGATTTGAGAGGGACCTGACCTCCCAACATCTGAGTTCTTACCTCTCCTAGTGACCTACGTCTCACCTCCTGGCGCTATATAAAGCTCCATCCTGTCACTTCATCTCCATATTGTTTCATACTATGGAACAATGCTCTTCTCCAGACTGAGGGACTGACCACCTCAAAACTTTAAGGGTGATGGACTGATTACATCGTCTTCAAGTATCTTCTGCTTCTATCAACTTTTCTGTACTCGACTGAAGAAGCCTACTGTGTAGGCGAAACGTTTCGAAATAAAGATACCTAACTGTTGCATATGTGTCTTACCTAACAAGAGTGTACCTAACAAAGTGGTCACTGAATGTATATACCATGTTATGAATAATGATTATGCAACAAAGTGCATTTAATTAAACATTTTTTCACACTTTCTCACAAGACTAATAAAAACTACCTTCTTTCAGAGCCTTCCATAAGATAAAATTACTTCTTTCTTCGTTGACCATGTTTTACTATCTTTTCCAATAAAAGCTACATCTTTCTTGACCTACAAGAAAAATGTCAACTTTCAGGACTTACTCATAAGAACACCTCTTTCATTATTTACCAATTTTAACTGCTTTCTAGAATAAAAACTGCCACTTTCCCTAAGAAGGTGTTAAGATTTTAAAGCTAACTGAAAGAAAGACTGAAACAAACAACAAAACTGGGGCTAAGTAATAACAGGACTTTGTTTGGCTAACTCAGCCAAGTATTGAAATTAAAACCTAGTGAGTGAACACGCTAATGACACTCTTAAATGATTGAACAAGAAAGTTCAGTCAAGTGAATGTCTGCCCGCCTGCCTGGTCCGAAACTAGTTGCAAAAAAAAAAATAATGGAGAGCGGAAATGACTTTCCCGAGTAATCAGTTAGAATACGATCCCTTTCAAATAGGGAGGGTCTAAACCCCCAAAAATTGGCGTTCACTTTGACACATATTACACTGTTTTTGTTTCACTGATAAATAAATTCTTCAGGTTTAACCAATAAATTAGGAACATTGCATTTATGATTATATGAAAACAATATTAGCGCAGCTCTGTAAAGTTCATAGATGAGGAAATATCCAAAATTTATGAAGTAGCTAATGATTTGAAATACCCAAGCAACGTAATTGATAAATCTTTTAAAATTGCTAGAAAGACTTTTTACAATCCAAAAACAGACAACCAATGTTATTTAACTAAAAATATGTTGGTTCTCCCTTACCATGAAAACTTCTTAAGACTTTTAATATCAAAGTTGCATTTAAAAATCTTGATACAGTAAAAAACACTTTTGATGAAGAATTTCCCCCAAAATGCTGATGGATGTGTCTATAAGATTCCTTGTACAATTTGCGATAAAGTTTATTACGGTCAAACTGGTAAAAGTCTCGAACTAAGATTAAAACAAAAATATAGCATTAGAACTGGACAAGATTCCAATGCTCTATTTATTCATATGAAAGATTTTAACTATCCAATTGATTTTCAAAAAGTTGAGAAAGTTGTATCAAGCAAGTCCATGGTCGACAGGAATATAATTGAACCTTGTTTCATAAAAAGCAGTTTTGACAATACTAGGAACATTTCCTTTGGTTTATATAAATTAGATCCATTTATAATTAATAGAATTTGGGAAGAATTTAATAATACATTGGACAAATAATAAATTTTAAAATTCTTAATTCTTGGTTAGAATAGTTTGTTCGTGGGTTGTGTGAAGGACCTGTCTAGTTGGGCCAGCGGACCTGCTGCAGTGTTTCCTTTCTTATGAGTCGCGCGTCAGGTGTTGTTTTGTTGTGGGATGTGATAGTGAGGTGTAGTCTAGACCCTTTATATGCCTTCCATTGATGCATTACGTTTTTTGTTCCTTGATAATGTGACTAGTCACGAAAACACTTCGAATTTCTCTATTCTTTCACAGTGGTTGTTTTGCATATTCTGAAATCACCTGTTTACTGTGATCTTATTGCACACACACACACACACACATATATATATATATATATATATATATATATATATATATATATATATATATATATATATATATATATATATATATATTTATATATATATATATATATATATATATATATATATATATATATATATACATGTATATATATATATATATATATATATATATATATATATATATATATATATATATATATATATATATATATATATATATATATATATTATATACATATATATTATTTTTTTTTATTAACACATCTGCCGATTCCCACAAAGGCAGGGTGGCCCGAAAAAGAAAAACTTTCGTTATCATTCACTCCATCACTGTCTTGCCAGAAGGGTGCTTTACACTACAGTTTTTAAACTGCAACATTAACACCCCTCCTTCAGAGTGCAGACACTGTACTTCTCATCTCCAGGACTCAAGTCCAGCCTGCTGGTTTCCCTGAATCCCTTCATAAATGTTACTTTGCTCACACTCCAACAGCATGTCAAGTATTAAAAACCATTTGTCTCCATTCACTCCTATCAAAGACGCTCACGCATGCTTGCTGGAAATCCAAGCCCCTCGCACACAAAACCTCCCTTACCCCCTCCCTCCAGCCTTTCCTAGGCCGACCCCTACCCCGCCTTCCTTCCACTACAGACTGATACACTCTTGAAGTCATTCTGTTTTGCTCCATTCTCTCTATATGTCCGAACCACCTCAACAACCCTTCCTCAGCCCTCTGGACAACAGTTTTGGCAATCCCGCACCTCCTCCTAACTTCCAAACTACGAATTCTCTGCATTATATTCACACCACACATGGCCCTCAGACATGACATCTCCACTGCCTCCAGCCTCCTCCTCGCTGCAACATTCATCACCCATGCTTCACACCCATATAAGAGCGTTGGTAAAACTATACTCTCATATATTCCCCTCTTTGCTTCCAAGGACAAAGTTCTTTGTCTCCACAGACTCCTAAGTGCACCCCTCACCCTTTTCCTCTCATTAATTCTATGATTCACCTCATCTTTCATAGACCCATCTGCTGACACGTCCACTCCCAAATATCAGAATACATTCACCTTCTCCATAGTCTCTCTCTCCAAACTGATATCCAATCTTTCATCACCTAATCTTCTTGTTATCCTCATAACCTTACTCTTTCCTGTATTCACTTTTAATTTTCTTCTTTTACATACCCTACCAAATTCATTCACAAACCTCTGCAACTTCTCTTCAGAATCTCCCAAGAGCACAGTGTCATCAGCAAAGAGCAACTGTGACAACTCCCACTTTATGTGTGATTCTTTATCTTTTAACTCCACACCTCTTGCCAAGACCCTCGCATTTACTTCTCTTACAACCCCATCTATAAATATATTGAACAACCACGGTGACATCACACATCCTTGTCTAAGGCCTACTTTTACTGGGAAATAATTTCCCTCTTTCCTACATACTCTAACTTGAGCCTCACTATCCTCGTAAAAACTCTTCACTGCTTTCAGTAACCTACCTCCTATACCATACACCTGCAACATCTGCCACATTACCCCCTTATCCACCCTGTCATACGCCTTTTTCAAATCCATAAATGCCACAAAAACCTCTTTAGCCTTATCTAAATACTGTTCACTTATATGTCTCACTGTAAACACTTGGTCTACACACCCTCTACCTTTCCTAAAGCCTCCTTGTTCATCTGCTATCCTATTCTCCATCTTACTCTTAATTCTTTCAATAATAACTCTACCTTACACTTTACTAGGTATACTCAACAGACTTATCCCCTTATAATTTTTGCACTCTCTTTTGTCCCTTTTCCCTTTATACAAAGGAACTATGCATGCTCTCTGCCAATCCCTAGGTACCTTACCCTCTTCCATACATTTATTAAATAATAGCACCAACCACTCCGAAATTATATCCCCACCTGCTTTTAACAATTCTATCTTTGTCCCATCAATCCCAGAGGGGAATGTATGAGAGTATAGTTTTACCAATGCTCTTATATGGGTGTGAAGCATGGGTGATGAACGTTGCAGCGAGGAGGAGGCTGGAGGCAGTGGAGATGTCATGTCTGGGGGCCATGTGTGGTGTGAATATAATGCGGAGAATTCGTAGTTTGGAAGTTAGGAGGAGGTGCAGGATTGCCAAAACTGTTGTCCAGAGGGCTGAGGAAGGGCTGCTGAGGTGGTTAAGACATGTAGAGAGAATGGAGCGAAACAGAGCGACTTCAAGAGTGTATCAATCTGTAGTGGGAGAAAGGCGGGGTAGGGGTCGGCCTAGGAGAGGTTGGAGGGAGGGGGTAAAGGAGGTTTTGTGTGCGAGGGACTTGGATTTCCAGCAGGCGTGCGTGAGCGTGTTTGATAGGAGTGAATGGACACGAGTGATTTTTCATACTTGACGTGCAGTTGGAGTGTGAGCAAGGTAACATTTTTGATGGGATTC
>NC_091363.1:18785733-18933233 GCF_038502225.1 Cherax quadricarinatus | reverse complement strand
CCCTCTCTCTGTCTGTCTGTCTCTCTCTCTCTCTCTCTCTCTCTCTCTCTCTCTCTCTCTATAACTTTTTCTCTATCCCTCTCTCAATCCCTCTGTCAATAGACTCATGGGAACTGACCGCCTACCCCCCCAACCACGTCCTTCCCACTTTCTCTCCTTATCCTACTCTCTCTCTCTCACTATCCCTCTCTCTATCTCTCTATCTCTATCTCTATCTCTCGCTCTCTCCCACAGCCTTTCCCCCACCCTCCTCTCTTGCTCTCTCTCTCCCACAGTCCTTGTCCCCAACCCTCCTCTGTCTATGTCTCTCCTCTGTCTATGTCTCTATGTCTCTAGCCTTCTCTTTCCCTCTCCCTCTTTCTATCTTTCTCTCTCCCCCTCCCTCACATTTCTCTCTCATAGCCTTTTCCCCTCACCCTCCTCTCTCTCTCTCCCACAGTCCTTGTCCCCAACCCTCCTCTGTCTATGTCTCTCCTCTGTCTATGTCTCTATGTCTCTAGCCTTCTCTTTCCCTCTCCCTCTTTCTATCTTTCTCTCTCCCCCTCCCTCACATTTCTCTCTCATAGCCTTTTCCCCTCACCCTCCTCTCTCTCGCTCTCTCTCTCACTCCTATAGTCCTATCCCCCACCCTCCTCTCTATCTCTCTCTCTCTAGGATTCTCTCTCCCTCTTCCTATCTTTCCTTCTTTCTATCTTTATCTCTTCCCCTCCATCGTATTTCTCTCTCTCATAGCCTTTTCCCTCACCCTCCTTTCTCTGTCTCTGTCTCTCTTTTTTTTTTTTTTTTTTTTTACACAGGGTTTGACAATGTTAAGGATCCCTAGCTTTATTGACAAGCTATTTACAGGTTAAGGATTCCTAACTTTATTGGCAAGCTAAGAGCTGTTACCTACATCAGCTCATTTGAAAGCATTTTTATTGTTATGAGACATACAAGTAGGGAACAGGATGAAGTTGGAGCCATCTGTGGGCCACCATTTTCATTTGATCAACTGGTTTTATCTCGTTGACATCATTATGCTGTACGAATGTGTTCCATACTCGAGTGATCCTGGGTATGTATGATCTCAGATGGAGTGATGTTCTGGAGAAGGGTACAGCCAGAGTGAAGTTGCTGCTTTCTGCCCGTCTTGTGGCATAAAAGCTTGTTTCACGCTGTCCTCGAAGTGGATCCAAGTGTGGTATTTTGACAATATTGGCCTTGTACATAACAGTAAGGCCACCCACATCCCTCCTATGTTGAAGGCTCTCCCTCTCTCTCCCTCTCTCTCTCCCTCGCTCTCTCCCTCTCTCTCCCTCTCTCTCTCTCTCTCTCTCTCTCTCTCTCTCTCTATCTATCTATCTATCTATCTATCTATCTCTCTCCCTCTCTCTACCCTTTCTTTCCCCCCTCTCATTTCTCTCTCTCTCATTCCCCTAGTCTTATCCCTCACCCCCATCCTCCCTCCTCTCTCTACCTCTTTGTACCCTTTCTCTCTTCTCTTCTTATTCTCTCTCTCTCTCTCTCCTCTAGCCTTCTCGTCCCCCCCTCACACACACCCTGAAAATACATAAACTTCTCTCTGTGGTAAAATACATAAGCTTCTTTCTGTGGTAAGGAAAAAAATGGGTGGCCTTAGAGGGCGGAAAACCAGAGATCTGGTGGACGAACCAGGGAGGAAGGATTGGGAGTTAGAGCTCCAGGAAAGGGAGGAAGAGTGGAGTAGGAAGATAGAAGAGCTTGGTAAGATAATGGAGGAGAGGATAGCTGAAGAGTGCAGGAGTGGGAGCTACAAGTCTTAGCAGCAGAAGCCAGGATACAGTGCTTAGAAGAGAAACTAAAAAACCTAAACAGATTAGAGAGACAAATGATAATTCAGATGCGACATTAGGAAATTCTATGTCAGGCACAGACAAGGGGACGGTAAGAAAGAAAGGAGACATGCCGTACCGAAGGCCCTATCAGACCCACGTGGGGCCAGGGAAAAGACGAGGAGCACACTAAGATCAAATGACATGTCTGAAGACAATGAAGGTATGTTATATGCAGAGACTAACAGCTAACTGCAGTAGCAAGGAACAGCTGATCATGAAGTTTCAGCAAGAACAGGGATTGAAGGCAAGACCATTTCAATGGAAGGAACTAAAACACCTCAGAGGATGCAAATGGAGACTCAGTGGGAGGAGGAAAGGGAGAGGTCAGTTTCTGTCTACAGGCTCCAGGAAGCCAAAAGGAACAACTTCGAAGAAATAAAACAGGAGGAGGAAAAAATGATTGAAGGCATCATGAAAACAATAGGTGAGGGCGATATAACCCAGGTGACAAATTTTCAGAGAATTGGGTGGTTTGTGAGTGGAAGGAAAAGGCCTGTCAAAGCAATTTTCAAGGAAGAATAAGTTCGAACCAGGATCCTGCAAGAGAAAGCACGACTGAGGGACACACTGGGGTACCTCGATCGTGACAGAACACAAGAAGAAAGGACTACACTGAAAGAGAGGGTACAGAGATGCAAGGAGGAACGAGAGGCAATGATGAAGATGAGCAGGACCCAGACACAAGAGGAAGGGCAACACACCCCACAGTAACTCCCACAGAAGGAGTCCAACCGCAACAATCCCAACGCAACTGAGCAATCTAAACCAGAACCCACACACTGTTCCCTCTTCCACCAACTCCCACATCACAAACCTCACCCCAACAGCTGCCCCCTATGGGCAATCTGACCCCACCCCCCTCATCACAAACCCTACCCACACCACAGCCCCGCATAGGCCCCCACCAAGGATCTCACTACCCCAACCCCAATATTCTCCCAGGATCACAGTGATAGAAAAGAAGCTGAAGGTTTGGTACACAAACGCAGATGGAATAACGAATAAATATGAGGAGTGGCACGAAAGAATCAGCGAGAAATTCCCAGATATCATAGTAGTCACAGAAACGAAACTCACTGAGACAATAACAGATGCAATCTTCCCACCACGATATCAGATCCTCATGAAAGATAGGAGTAGAGGGGGAGGAGGGGTTGCATTGCTCATAAAAAAACCAATGGTGATTTGAGGAAATGGAAGGCATAGACATGATTGGAGAAAGGGACTACATAGTAGGTACAATTCAGTCTGGGGAACATAAAGTAGTCATTGGAGTGATGTATAACCTACCGCAGAACTGCAGGAGGCCAAGAGAGGAGTACGAAGAATACAACAGAGCGATGGTGGCCACACTGGTTGAGGTGGCAAGAAGAGCTCACTCGCTGGTAATGGGCGATTTCAACCACAGGGAGATTGACTGGAAAAACCTGGAGCCACATGCAGGTCCCAAAACATGAAGAGCCAAGATGATGAATGTGGTACTTGAAAACCTCATGCATCAACATGTCAGGGACACTACCAGAGAGAGAGGGGAGGATGAAATAACCTGCTTGACTTAGTTATGGCAAACAATGAATCCCTTGTTAATAATTTAGAAATTTCAGAGGAACTGGGTGCTAGCGACCACAAATCAATTACATTTAGCATTGAATGGAAGTACGATACTAGCGATAACTCAGTAACAGTCCCAGATTTTCGCTTAGATTACGATGGGCTTAGAGAACACTTATCATATGTTGACTGGGGTAACGAAGAGAGCTATCAATATGACAGTTTTCTGAACACTATTCATGCTGCTCAAATTAGATCAAATAGAAATGACCCAAAATGGATGAATAATAGGCTCAAATATCTACTAGGGCATAAGAAAGGAATTTATAGGCGTATCAAAAGAGGTGAGGGTCATCTTATGAATCAGTATATTGACATTAAGAGGGACATTAAAAAGGGGATAAGAAAAGCTAAAAGGAACTATGAAATTAAAGTTGCTAGGGATTCTAAAACTAACCCAAAAGTTTTTTCCAGGTCTATAGAACAAAAGTTAGAGATAAGATAGGTCCCCTTAAAAATAACTATGGGCACCTTACTGACAAAGAGAATGAAATGTGCTTGATTTTAAATAATTATTTTCTCTCAGTTTTTACACAGGAAGACACTAACAATATTCCAGTAATTAATTTTTACAGTGGGCTAGAAGAAGATAAATTATGTAACATCACAGTCACTAGTGAGATGGCTGTGAAGCAGATAGACAGACTGAAGCAAAATAAGTCGCCGGGTCCTGATGAGGTTTTTTCAAGGGTTCTTAAGGAATGCAAAATGGAACTCTGTGAACCATTAACTAATATTTTTAATTTATCTCTTCAAACAGGTGTAGTGTCTGATATGTGGAAGATGGCTAATGTAACTCCTATTTTTAAAACAGGGGACAAGTCGTTACCGTCAAATTACCGCCCAATAAGCCTGACCTCAATTGTAGGCAAATTACTAGAGTCAGTTATAGCTGAGATTATAAGAAGCCATCTCGATAAGCATAGCTTGATTAATGATACTCAGCATGGATTCACAAGAGGCCGGTCTTGTCTAACTAATTTATTAACTTTCTTCAGTAAAGCTTTTGAGGCTGTTGACCACAATAAAGAATTTGATATTATTTACTTAGATTTTAGTAAGGCTTTTGATAGAGTTCCGCACCATAGACTGTTGAAGAAAGTGGCAGCTCATGGCATTGGGGGAAAGTGCTCTCGTGGATCGAGTCATGGCTCACTGACAGGAAGCAGAGAGTGTCCATAAATGGGGTTAAATCCGAGTGGGGATCTGTAACAAGTGGCGTTCCACAGGGATCAGTCTTGGGCCCGTTGTTGTTTATAATATATATCAATGATCTTGATGAGGGAATTACTAGTGATATGAGCAAATTCGCCGATGACACAAAGATAGGTAGGATAATTGATTCAAACGTAGATGTTATGGAACTTCAGGAGGATTTAAACAAACTCTATTCTTGGTCAGAAAAGTGGCAGATGCAGTTCAATGTAGATAAATGCAAGGTTCTGAAGCTTGGGAGTGCCCATAACCCTAGTACTTATAAGTTAAATGATGTTAGGTAAGACACATATGCAACAGTTAGGTATCTTTATTATGAAACGTTTCGCCTACACAGTAGGCTTCTTCAGTCAAGTACAGAAAAGTTGATAGAAGCAGAAGATACTTGAAGACGATGTAATCAGTCCATCACCCTTAAAGTTTTGAGGTGGTCAGTCCCTCAGTCTGGAGAAGAGCATTGTTCCATAGTATGAAACAATATGGAGATGAAGTGACAGAATGGAGCTTTTTATAGCGCCAAGAGGTGAGACGTAGGCCACTAGGAGAGGTAAGAACTCAGATGTTGAAAGGTCAGGTCCCTCTCAAATCCAGCCGCTCTCACTAGTGGAAGTTGTCGAAGTTGATTGCAGGTCTGTACCAAGATACCCTTGTGTTGCAATGTCTGACAGATTGAACATTAAAATGGTATAAAATACCGACAGGTTGTTAGGTAAGACACATATGCAACAGTTAGGTATCTTTATTATGAAACGTTTCGCCTACACAGTAGGCTTCTTCAGTCAAGTACAGAAAAGTTGATAGAAGCAGAAGATACTTGAAGACGATGTAATCAGTCCATCACCCTTAAAGTTTTGAGGTGGTCAGTCCCCCAGTCTGAGTTCTTACCTCTCCTAGTGGCCTACGTCTCACCTCTTGGCGCTATAAAAAGCTCCATTCTGTCACTTCATCTCCATATTGTTTCATACTATGGAACAATGCTCTTCTCCAGACTGAGGGACTGACCACCTCAAAACTTTAAGGGTGATGGACTGATTACATCGTCTTCAAGTATCTTCTGCTTCTATCAACTTTTCTGTACTTGACTGAAGAAGCCTACTGTGTAGGCGAAACGTTTCATAATAAAGATACCTAACTGTTGCATATGTGTCTTACCTAACAACCTGTCGGTATTTTATACCATTTTAATGTTCAATCTGTCAGACACTGCAACACAAGGGTATCTTGGTACAGACCTGCAATCAACTTCGACAACTTCCACTAGTGAGAGCGGCTGGATTTGAGAGGGACCTGACCTTTCAACATCTGAGTTCTTACCTCTCCTAGTGGCCTACGTCTCACCTCTTGGCGCTATAAAAAGCTCCATTCTGTCACTTCATCTCCATATTGTTTCATACTATGGAACAATGCTCTTCTCCAGACTGAGGGACTGACCACCTCAAAACTTTAAGGGTGATGGACTGATTACATCGTCTTCAAGTATCTTCTGCTTCTATAAACTTTTCTGTACTTGACTGAAGAAGCCTACTGTGTAGGCGAAACGTTTCATAATAAAGATACCTAACTGTTGCATATGTGTCTTACCTAACAACCTGTCGGTATTTTATACCATTTTAATGTTCAAGTTAAATGATGTAGAACTTAGCCATACAGATTGCAAAAAGGACTTGGGGGTTATGGTGAGCAGCAACCTTAAACCAAGACAGCAATGCCTAAGCGTATGTAATAAGGCAAATAGATTACTGGGATTTATATCAAGAATTGTAAGCAACAGAAGTCCAGAGGTCATACTGCAGCTTTATACATCATTAGTAAGGCCTCACCTAGATTATGCAGCTCAGTTCTGGTCTCCATATTACAGAATGGACATAAATTCGTTAGAAAACATTCAGCGTAGGATGACTAAATTAATACATAGCAATAGAAATCTTCCTTATGAAGAAAGATTGAAGACTCTTAAGTTACATTCACTTGTTAGACGAAGAATGAGGGGAGACCTGATCGAAGTGTATAAGTGGAAGATAGGTATTAATAAAGGGGATTGTTAGGTAAGACACATATGCAACAGTTAGGTATTTTATACCATTTTAATGTTCATTCAATAAAGGGGATATTAATAAGGTCTTGAGGATGTCTCTCCAAGAGAGAACCCGCAGTAATGGATTTAAATTAGATCAGTTTAGATTTAGAAAGGACATAGGAAAGTATTGTTTTGGAAATAGGGTAGTTGATGAGTGGAACAGTCTACCTAGTTGGGTTATTGAAGCTGGGACTTTGGGTAGTTTCAAATCTAGGTTGGATAAGTGCATGAGCGGGAGGGGTTGGATTTGAGTGGGACTTTCACATCAGAGCTTATTTCTTGGGTGGCATTGAAAATTGGGTTGGGCAAATGTTTTGTTAGTGTTGAATTGTAAAGGACCTGCCTAGTATGGGCCAGCAGGCCTCCTGCAGTGTTCCTCCTTTCTTATGTTCTTATGTTGTTATGACACTACCAGAGAGAGAGGGGAGGATGAGCCAGCAAGACTGAATCTTTGGTTCTGAGTTTTGATTATATAGTAGAGTTACAAGTGGAGAAGGTAACAGGAAATGAATGGGAAAAGCCAAACTATATAAAGGGGGACTACACAGGTATGAAGAACTTCCTGCAGGAGGTTCAGTGGGACAGAGAACTGGTAGGAAAATCAGTAAACGAGATGACGGAATATGTAACAACGAAGTGCAAGGAGGCAGAGGAAAGGTTTGTTCCCAAGGGCAATAAAAATAATAGGAAGACCAAAGCGAGTCCTTGGTTTACCCGAAGGTGTAGGGAGGTAAAAACTAAGTGCACCAGAGAATGGAAAAGGTACAGGAGGCAAAAGACCCAGGAAAATAAAGAGATTAGTAGAAGAGCCATAAACGAGTATTCACAGATAAGGAGGGAGGCCCAGCGACAGTACGGAAACGACATAGCATCGAAAGTCAAGTCTGACCCGAAACTGCTGTATAGCCACATTAGGAGGAAGACAACAGTCAAAGACCAGGTAATCAGGCTGAGGAAAGAAGGTGGGGAACTTACAAGAAATGATCAAGAAGTATGTGAGGAGCTCAATATGAGATTTAAGGAAGTATTTACAGTGGAGACAGGAAGGCCTCTGGGGGGACAGAACAGAGGGAGACACCAGCAAGGAATGTACCAACAAGTGTTGGATGACATACATACAAATGAGGAGGAGGTGAAGAAGCTGCTAAGGGACATCGATACCTCAAAGGCAATGGGACCAGACAACATCTCCCCGTGGGTCCTTAGAGAGGGAGCGGATATGCTGTGTGTGCCACAATCTTCAACACATCCCTGGAACCTGGACAACTACCTGAGGTATGGAAGACGGAAAATGTAGTTCCCATTTTTAAAAAAGGAGACAGAAAAGAGGCACTAAACTATAGACCTGTGTCACTGACATGTATAGTATGCAAAGTTATGGCGAAGATTATCAGGAGGAGAGTGGTGGAGCACCTGGAACGGAACAAGAGTATAAACGCCAACCAGCAAGGATTCATGGAAGGCAAATCCTGTGTCACAAACCTTTTGGAGTTTTATTATAAAGTAACAGAAGTAAGACACGAGAGAGAGGGGTGGGTTGATTGCACTTTCTTGGACTGCAAGAAGGCCTTTGACACAGTTCCTCACAAGATATTAGTGCAGAAGCTAGAGGATCAGGTGCACTGCAATGTATCAGAGAATACCTGACAGGGAGGCAACTGGCTTCTCGAATTTAAACCCGCCAAATGCAAAGTAATGAAGAGCGGGGAAGGGAACAGAAGACCGCAGACGGAGTATAGGCTAGGTGGCCAAAGACTGCAAACCTCGCTCAAGGAGAAAGATCTTGGGGTGAGTATACCATCTAGCATGTCTCCGGAAGCACACATCAACCAGGTAACTGCTGCAGCATATGGGCGCCTCGCAAACCTGAGAACAGCGTTCCGATACCTTAGTAAGGAATCGTTCAAGACACTGTACACGTGTACGTCAGGTCCATACTGGAGTATGCAGCACCTGTTTGGAACCCGCACTTGATCAAGCACATCAAGAAATTAGAGAAAGTGCAAAGTTTTGCGACAAGGTTAGTACCAGAGCTAAGGGGAATGTCCTATGAAAAAAGGTTAACGGAAATCGGCCTGATGACACTGGAGGACAGGAGGGTCAGGGGAGACATGATAATGACATATAAAATACTGCACGGAATAGACAAGGGAGACAAAGACAGGATGTTCCAGGGGAGGGGACAAGAGGTCACAATTGAAAGATGAAGACTCATATGAGTCAAAGGGATGTTAGGAAGTATTTCTTCAGTCACAGAGTTGTCAGGCAGTGGAATAGAGTAGAAAGTGACGTAGTGGAGGCGGGAACCATACATAGTTTCAAGACGAGGTTTCATAAAGCTAATGGAGCGGGGAGAGAGAGGGCCCAGTACCAACCAGTGAAGAGGCGGGGCCAGGAGCTAAGGATCGACCCCTGCAACCAAAAATAGGAGAGTACACACACACACACACACACACACATATATATATATATATATATATATATATATATATATATATATATATATATATATATATATATATATATATATATATATATATATATATATATATATATATATATATATATATATATATATATATATATATATATATATATATATATATATATAAATATATATCTTTTCTTTCAACACACCGGCCGTATCCCACCGAGGCAGCGTGGTCCAAAAGGAAAAACGAAATTTCTCCTTTTACATTTAGTAATATATAAAGGAGAAGGGGTTACTAGCCCCTTGCTTCCGGCATTTTAGTCGCCTCTTACGACACGCATGACAATGATAGGAGTAGCAATAAAGTTGAAGGATAAGCTATAGCAGGAAAAGAGGGACTATAAATGCATTAATTCAAGAATTTTGTGGAGTAAAATGAAGGCTGGATGTGAGAAGTGGGTTATAGTAAGCGTATATGCACTGCGGGAAGAGACAAGTGTAGAGCATAGAGAGAGATTTTGGGAAATGTTGCGTGAATGTGTGGGGAGATTTTAAGCAAGTGTGAGAGTACTTGTGGTTGGGGATTTCAATGCTAAAGTGGGTAAAAATGTTGTGGAGGGAGTGGCAGGAAAATTTGGGGTGCCAGGGGTAAATGAAAGTAGGGAGCCTTTAATTGAGCTATGTGTAGAAAGAGGTTTACTAATAAGTAATACATATTTTATGAAAAAGAGGATAAATAAATATACAAGGTATGATATAGCATGTAATGAAAATAGTTTGTTAGATTATGTATTGGTGGATAAGAGGTTGATGGGTAGGCTCCAGGATGTACACGTTTATAGAGGGGCAACTGATATATCGAACATTATCTATTTGTAGCTACAGTTAGAGTAAGAGGTAGATGGGACAAGAGGAAGATGACAACAACAAGCAAGAGGGAGGTGAAAGTGTATAAACTAAGGGAGGAGGAAGTTCGGGCGAGATATAAGCAACTATTGGCAGAAAGGTGGGCTGGTGCAAGTTTGAGAAGTGGGGGGGGGGGGGTTGAAGAGGGTTGGAATAGTTTTAAAAATGCAGTATTAGAATGTGGGACAGAAGTTTGTGGTTATAGGAGGGAGGTGAAAAGAGTGGTCAGAGAGTGCAAAAGGAGAGCAGATGATAGAGTGGGAGAGGCACTGTCAAGAAATTTTAATGAAAATAAGAAAAAAATTTGGAGTGAGTTAAGCAAGTTAAGAAAGCCTAGGGAACAAATGGATTTGTCAGTTAAAAACAGAGTAGGGGAGTTAGTAGATGGGGAGATGGAGGTATTGGGTAGATGGCGAGAATATTTTGAGGAACTTTTAAATGTCGACGAAGAAAGGGAAGCGGTAATTTCATGCACTGGCCAGGGAGGTATACAATCTTTTAGGAGTGAAGAAGAGCATTATGTGAGTGTGGTGGAGGTGCGTGAGGCATTACGTGGAATGAAAGTGGGTAAAGCAGCTGGAACTGACGGGATCATGACAGAAATGTTAAAAGCAGGGGGGGATATAGTGTTGGAGTGGTTGGTATTTTTATTTAATAAATGTATAAAAGAGGGGAAGGTACCTAGGGATTGGCGGAGAGCGTGTATAGTCCCTTTATGTAAAGGGAAGGGGGACAGAAGAGACTGTAAAAATTATAGAGGAATAAGTTTACTGAGTGTACCAGGAAAAGTGTACGGTAGGGTTATAATTGAAAGAATTAGGGGTAAGACAGAATGACGAATTGTGGATGAGCAAGGAGGTTTCAGAGTGGGTAGAGGATGTGTAGATCAAGTGTTTACATTGAAGCATATAAGTGAACAGTAGTATTTAGATAAAGGTAGGGAAGCTTTTATTGCATTTATGGATTTAGAAAAGGCATATGATAGAGTGGATAGGGGAGCAATGTGGCAGGTGTTGCAAGTATATGGAATAGGTGGTAAGTTACTAAATGCTGTAAAGAGTTTTTATGAGGATAGTGAGGCTCAGGTTAGGGTGTGTAGAAGAGAGGGAGAATACTTCCCAGTAAAAGTAGGTCTTAGACAGGAGTGTGTAATGTCACTATGGTTGTTTAATATATTTATAGATGGGGTTGTAAAAGAAGTAAATGTTAGGGTGTTCGGGAGAGGGGTGGTATTAAATTATGGGGAATTAAATACAAAATGGGAAGTGACACAGTTACTTTTTGTTGATGATACTGTGCTTATGGGAGATTCTAAAGAAAAACTGCAAAGTTTAGTGTACGAATTTGGGTGTGTGTGTGTAAAGGTAGAAAGTTGAAAGTGACAATAGAAAAGAGTAAGGTGATGAGGGTATCAAATGATTTAGATAAAGAAAAATTGGATATCAAATTGGGGAAGAGGAGTATGGAAGAAGTGAATGTTTTCAGATATTTGGGAGTTGACGTGATGGATTTATGAAGGATGAGGTTAATCAAAGAACTGATGAAGGAAAAAAGGTGAGTGGTGCATTGAGGTATATGTGGAGATAAAAAAAAATTATCTAAGGACACAAAGAAGGGAATGTATGAAAGTATAGTAGTACCAACACTCTTATATGGTTGTGAAGCTTGAGTTGTAAATGCAGCAGCGAGGAGGCTGTTGGAAGCAGTGGAAATGTCCTGTCTAAGGACACTGTGTGGTGTAAATATTATGCAGAAAATTCGGAGAGTGAAAATTAGGAGAAGGTGTGCAGTTAATAAAAGTATTAGTCAGAGGGCAGAAGAGGGGTTGTTGAGGTGGTTTGGTCATTTAGAGAGGAAGGATCAGAGTAGAATGACATGGAGAGCATTTATATCTGTAGGGGAAGGTAGGCGGGGTAGGGGTCGTCCTCGAAAAGGTTGGAGGGAGTGGGCGAAGGAGGTTTTGTGGGCGAGGGGCTTGGACTTCCAGCAAGCGTACGTGAGCGTGTTAGATAGGAGTGAATGGAGACGAATGGTATTTGGGACCTGACGAGCTGTTGGAGTGTGAGCAGGGTAATATTTAGTGAAGGGATTCAGGAAAACCGGTTATTTTATATAGACGGACTTGAGTCCTGGAATTGGGAAGTACAATGCCTGCACTTTAAAGGAGGGGTTTATCATATTGGCAGTTTGGTGGGATATGTTGTGTATCTTTATACGTATATGCTTCTAAACTCTTGTATTCTGAGCACCTCTGCAACAACAGTGATTATGTCTGAGTGAGGTGAAAATGTTGAATGATGATAAAAGTATTTACTTTTTGAGGATTTTCTTTGTTTTTGGGTCACCCTGCCTCGGTGGGAGACGGCCGACTTGTGAGCGTGTTTAATAGGAGTGAATGGAGACAAATGGTTTTTAATACTTGACGTGCTGTTGGAGTGTGAGCAAAGTAACATTTATGAAGGGGTTCAGGGAAACCGGCAGGCCGGACTTGAGTCCTGGAGATGGGAAGTACAGTGCCTGCACTCTGAAGGAGGGGTGTTAATGTTGCAGTTTAAAAACTGTACTGTAAAGCACCCTTCTGGCAAGACAGTGATGGAGTGAATGATGGTGAAAGTTTTTCTTTTTCGGGCCACCCTGCCTTGGTGGGAATCGGCCAGTGTGATAATAATAATAAATATATATATATAATAATAAATATATATATACATATTATATATATGTATATATTTATATATATGTATATATTTATATATGTATATATTTATATATATATATATATATATATATATATATATATATATATATATATATATATATATATATATATATATATATATATATATATATATATATATATATATATATATATATATATATATATATATATATATATATATATATATATATATATATATATATATATATATATATATATATATATATATATATATATATATATATATATATATATATATATATATATATATATATATATATATATATATATATATATATATATATATATATATATATATATATATATATATACACACAGAGGTCTGATGGAAGCTAAAAGCGTCCTGATGGAGCCACTATGCTACCCTGGAAGGATGGAAAGCAGATTGCCTGGGACTACACTTGTGCTGCCACATTGGCAGACACCTACTTGCCATACTCCGTAGTGGAAGGGGGTGGAGCTGCCAGCCACAGGGAGACCCAGAAGATCCGAAAATATGAAGACCTTCCCCCTTGCTATAACTTCATTCCAATAGGGTCGGAGACCCTTGGAGCATGGGGCAAGTGTGCTCTAAAGTTCCTCAAAGAGGTGGGTGAAAAGCTATTCATAGAAACCAAGGACCACAGGGCGACCAGCTTCCTCTTTCAGAGACTCAGTGTTGCGATCCAGAGAGGAAATGCCTTCAGCATTCTGGGCACGCGGCCCACCGCCGGGGAGCTGGACGAAGTATTTGAGATGTAGCTCTGAGTTACCTATGTTGTTTTACTTTCTGTTGTATTTTTGTGAATGTTTGGTCAATGTATTTTGTCTTTAAATAAAGCATACTTGAAATATAGGGGGTGGTAGGAGAAAATTCTCAAACAGCTTCAGGGAGAACCTTGAGTTTTCCCTGAAGCAAGTTTATTCTTTTCTCTGAGGATGAGGGTCCCCAGGACAGTTCTAGAGGTGGTACCTCCCTATATTTTATATATATATATATATATATATATATATATATATATATATATATATATATATATATATATATATATATATATATATATATATATATGTATATATATAGATAGATAGATAGATAGATAGATAGATAGATAGATAGGGAGATACCACCTCTAGAACTGTCCTGGGGACCCTCATCCTCAGAAAAAAGAATGAACTTTCTTCTGAATATTGCATCTGATTAGCTTCAACCCCTCCATGCTGATTACTTGGTGATGATTTTGAGGATACGTAAGAAAGATTTGAATTGGATTTGATTCATGAAGAAATTTGGATATTTGTTTCCATTCGACGACTTGTGAATACCGTTTGTGATTCCGTTAAGATCTTCAGGTATAATAATTGACTACATAATCGACTTGTACTTCCTCTTACCTATCCAGGTCGTGTGTGTTGAGGCACACTCAGATGGGGTTATTTAATGCGGAGATATCTTTCTCGGATTACTCTGCGGACAAAATTCATTTAGTTTCTTAAACTTCATAAGAAGTTCTCAGTGACAGTGGTCAGAGAAAACTTCTCGATTAGGTCTATATTTTCTATCCATTCTAAGAACTCTCTTTTAAGAGAGAGAGAGAGAGAGTGTGTGTGTGTGTGTGTGTGTGTGTGTGTGTGTGTGTGTGTGTGTGTGTGTGTGTGTGTGTGTGTGTGTGTGTGTGTGTGTGTGTGTGTGTGCGTGAGTGTGTGTGTGTGTGTGTGTGTGTGTGTGTGTGTGTGTGTGTGTGTGTGTGTGTGTGTGTGTGTGTGTGTGTGTGTGTGTGTGTGTGTGTGTGTGTGTGTGTGTGTGTGTGTGTGTGTGTGTGTGTGTGTGTGTGTGCGTGCGTGAGTGTGTGTGTGTGTGTGTGTGTGTGTGTGTGTGTGTGTGTGTGTGTGTGTATGTGTGTGTGTGTGTTTGAGTGTGTGTGTGTGAGGGGTGTGTGTGTGTGTGTGCAAGTGTGTTGGTTGGTGTGTGTGTGTTTGTGCAAGTGTGTTGGTTGGTGTGTGTGTGTGTGTCACTATGAAACGTAGTCTCACACCTCTATCTTCCATAGCGGACGTCTATACCATCCCCTGTAGATACTGTCCCTAAAGATATGTAGTGGAAACAGGCAGTAATTTTTCAGTCCCCTTCAACAAACATCAAAACGCCAGCAACAAAGACGACTTGAGGTAGTTCGTCCTCGCAGAACAAGATCTTAGACTCCACCATTGTATGGAAGCCTAGATAATCTCCATTTCAAACACCACAGAAGATAATACTGGAAACCATAAAATTTAAAAAACATTAGCATACATGAAACTCAACTAAGCAAAGCACCAACTACCTAGCAACACAGGAGTCACTAGTGTTGCCTCATATGTCTTTTTAAAACAATGCTACGTCTCTTTTGTTCCTTGTCTCTATTTCCCACTTCGGTATTTTCAGTTGCTCTTCAAGTCTCTTTATCCTAGCCTCTGCAGCTTGTTTTTTCCACTTTTTGCTCTCTTCAGGCATGTTCTCCACCAATGACTTGCTAAACACTTTTAGCTTTCGTTCTCGCTCTTGTTGCATCGTTCTCTTATACCCTGCTGCCCAAAATTCTTTCTTAGAACAAACTGCCTCGGCGTCCTACTTTCTGGGATCTCATTTTTTTATCATATGCTAGTTACCACGTGCTGTATGCTTTGTGATTAAGGATGTGCGCATGTGCTTGTGTTGTATTTGTGTGTGAATGTGTGTGTGCATGTGTGTGTATATATGTGTGTATGTATGAATGCATACTGGTGTGTAGGTTTGTTTATTTGTAATGGTGTGTGTTACTGCATGTATTTGAGTATATGTGTGTGTATGCATGTATGGGTGCGTGTGTGTGTGTGTGTATTAGAGTGTGTGTGAACGAATGTATGTTTGTGTGTATTAATGCCAGTGAGTGTGTTTGTGAATGTGTGTTAGCTCCAGCTGTCAAAGACACATCAATAGACAACTGGCCAATTTTATGTGTGTTACCAATTGTCAAAGTGGTGTGAGCGCGTGTGTGTTCGTGTGTATGTACGTGTGTGTGTGAATGTGTGTGTGTGTGTGTGTGTGTGTGTGTGTGTGTGTGTGTGTGTGTGTGTGTGTGTGTGTGTGTGTGTCTGTGTGTGTGTGTACTCACCTATTTGTACTCACCTATTTGTGGTTGCAGGGGTCGAGTCATAGCTCCTGGCCCCGCCTCTTCGCTGATTGCTACTAGGTCCTCTCTCTCCCTGCTCCATGAGCTCTATCATACCTCGCCTTAAAACTATGTATGGTTCCCGCCTCCACTACTTCACTTTCTAGGCTATTCCACGGCTTGACTACTCTATGACTGAAGAAATACTTCCTAACATCCCTTTGATTCATCTGAGTCTTCAACTTCCAATTGTGACCTCTTATGTCTGTGTCCCATCTGTGTGTGTGTGTGTGTGTGTGTGTGTGTGTGTCTGTGTGTGTGTGTGTGCCATAATGGCACACACAGTGTGCCAAGTGAAAGAGTAATTGTGGTAGGGGTTCTGAATGCTAAAGTAGTAGAAACGTTCAGAGAGGGTGTGGTAGGTAAGTTTGGGCTGCCAGGTGCAAATGATAATGGGAACCCTTTTGTTGAACTTTGTATAGAAAGGATTTGGTTATAGGTAATACATATTTTAAAAAAAGGATAACTAAGTAGATTTCAGAATGGGTAGATTTCAGAATGTACATGTTTATAGAGGGGCCACAGATATATCAGATCACTTTTTAGTTGTAGCTACAGTGAGAGTAAATGGTAGATGGGATACAAGGAAAATGGAAACAGCAAGTGAGGGAGAGGTGAAAGTTTATAAACTAAAGGAGGCAGTTAAGGTAAGATATAAACAACTACTGGAGGATAGATGGGCTATTGAGAGTATAGGCAATGGGGTCGAAGATGTATGGGGTAGGTTTAAAAATGTAGTGTTAGAGTGTTCAGCAGAAGTTTGTGGTTACAGGAAAGTAGGTGCAGGAGGGAAGAAGAGCGATTGGTAAAATGATAACGTAAAGAAAGTAGTAAGAGAGAAAAAGTTAAGATATGAGAGAGTGGTTCAGAGAGTGGTGAACACTCTCTGAACCTCTCTTTTTCACTTCATATACTCCTCCCTCCATGGGTGAGATGTTATCAACAAATTTTGCTGATAATAAGAAAAAGTTTTGGAGTGAGATTAATAAGTTGAGAAAGCCTAAGGAACGAATGGATTTGATAGTTAAAATTAAAAGAGGAGAGTTTTAAATAGAGAGTTGGAGGTATCAGGAAAATGGGGGGGTTATTTTGAGGAACAGTTTAAAATGATGAAGATAGGGAAGTTGTAATTTCATGTATAGGGTATGGAAGAATAACATCTTGAAGGAGTAAGGAAGAGCCAGTCGTGAGTGTGGGGCAGGTACGTGAGGCAGTGGGTAGAATGATGGGACTGAGGAGATAAAGATAGAAATGTTAAAAGCAGGTGGGGATATTGTGTTAGAGTGGTTAGTTCTTTTATTTAATAAAAGTATGGAAGAGGGTAAGGTACCTAGGGATTGGTAGAGAAAATGCAAGTTGGACAAAAGAGAGCGTGAAATGTATAAGGAATAAGAGTTACATTTGAAAGAATTAAGAGTAAGACGGAGAGCAGGATAGTAGATGAAAAAGGAGGCTTTAGGAAGGGTAGAGGGTGTGTAGACCAAGTGTTTACAGTGAAACATATAGGTGAACACTAATTAGATAAGGGTAAAGAAGTTTTTGTGACGTTTATGATTTGGAAAAAGCGTATGATGGGATGGAGAGAGACGCAATGTGGCAGTTATATGGAATAGGAGGTAGGTTACTGAAAGCAGTGAAGAGCTTTTACGAGGATAGTGAGGCTAAGGTTAGAGTATGTAGGAGAGAGGGAGGTTATTTCCTAGTAAAAATAGGCCTTAAACAGGGATGCGTGATGTTCAATATATTTATAGATGGGGATGTAAGAGAAGTGAATACTCGGGTGTTGGCAAGAGGTGTGGGATTAAAAGATAAAGATTCTAACACAAAGTGGGAGTTGTCACAGTTGCTCTTTGCTGATGACACGATGCTTTTGGGAGATTCTGAAGAGAAGTTGCCGAGGTTGGTGGATGAGTTTGTTAGGATATGTAAAGGAAGGAAATTAAAAGTGAATATAGGAAAGAGAGTAAGGTGATGAGGACAACAAAAAAATTAGATAAGGAATGATTGAATATCAGATTGGAGGGAGAGAGTATGGAGGAGCTGAATGTATTCAGATATTTGGGAGTGGGCGTTCAGCAAATGAAAGATGAGGTGAATCGTAGAATTGACGAGAGAAAAATGGTGAGACCTAGGAAAGGTTAGAGGGAGGGGGTCAAAGAGGTTTTGTGTGCAAGGGGCTTGGATTTCTAGCAAGCATGCGTGAGCATGTTAGGAGCGAATGGAGACATATAGTTTTTAGGACTTGACGTGCTGTTGGAGTGTGAGCAAAGTAACATTTATGAAGGGATTCAGGGAAACCGGCAGGCCGGACATGAGTCCTGGAGATGGGAAGTACAGCGTTATGTCATTCGAGCTAGAACGTTTCCTTGAACTAATCTGCTCGGACATCCTACTCATTTCTGCAACGTTGCAAGGTCATGATGTGCTGATTGGAACACGAAAGGACTAGAGTTATCATACAACTTCCCATTTGGTTGCTTTTGAATCTTTTATCTCTAGTTCGCGTTTCCTGAATAATGAATATCGCTAGCCAGTTCTTATCCTTATTCTCCAGACATTTATATTATTCCTCCTTTGTTAGTTTCTCTTACAAATCTACTCTCCTTAAGGCCCATAAACCGTCAGCAAAATCAGTGTTTTTGCGAAAGTGCCTCAGTGAACAGGCACTACTGAAATCGCTTCTACAGAACAGGTTGGTTAATCTGTCTTCGACCCCTTTTGATCATCTCCACAGGTAGGCAATTTCCCGAAGTAAGAAAGGCTAAGCAAAAGTTCTTCAACATGGAACCACTTGAGTGACAAGATCATTTATTAGATTACATATATAGGGGATTGAGAATAATGAAACGAAAAACTTAATGTTTACAAGCTAGAATATTAAACAACCTCATAGAACAAAGTGATTGGTCTCAATATGCTAACCCGGATTTCTCTACTAATCTGTCGAGTGTTGAGCTTACCAGTGACCAACAGACACCACTAGAATATGGGTTAAGTTTCGTGCCTGTTAGTTGTGGGACTAATTATACTAACCTTACCAAGTCGTATTGCAATCTGGAAAAACAAGGGAACCTATTCTAGGAATCGTTCAACATATGCCAAGGCTTGGTATGTGGAACTTCGCTCAGACTTGTGGAACTGAATTGTCCTTGATATGTTAAATCATACCATGGATTAAGGAAAGATCCTAGATTTCACCTTACGAAAGCAGACAAAGGGAATGCGATATTTATTATGGACAAGGTAGATAGTGGAAAAATGAATATTTTGTTAGAAGAGAGGGAAACTTACGTGCCCCTTAATAAGAACCCTTTGGACCAGGTTAATAGTAGGTTTATTAAATAACTCAGAACCTTACTGAGAGGTAATGGGGGACTGATTAAATAGTTATCAGTTAGATCGGCGAAACTTCCTTATGTGTAAACTTCATTACAGTCCATTTATTTTAATTGGTTTAGCTTGTACCATAGTTACCTAAAAGGTGTTCATGCTCGAGCCGGATAGTGGCCACATGGTGGTCCCAAAAGCTTGTAATAGTGTGCAAGTAAAGACGAGCTAAGGTACTTCGAGAAAAAACTGTAAAAGTAGTATTTTTACTAAATAAATCAAAAGATAGGAGTCTGTACATTTAATCAAAGAGAATGGTGAGCGAGAGGCGGCTGGCTTGCTAGCCAGTAGAAAACGGGAGTCAGAACACCCAGAGTCCCCAACAGAAAATGGGACACCCAGACAACTTTTAGGGAACTGTGATACAAGCTAAACCAATTAAAATAAATGGACTGTAATGGGACTTAGCTTGAATGACAGCTCAGGCCTTCACAGCCATCCCCAGAGCTGTGACTTGAGGAGTTGTCAATCCCACTCCTTTAAGCTATGTGAAAGAAGGGTAAGTGATTATAAAAATAATTGCCCCTAAGCAGCAATTATTATGAGTGCTGAAGTTGCACTTATATGTTTGGGCTCAAGAGCCCACACCTCACCGTCTTTGGACAGTTTCAAACCCTTTGTGGCTACAAGAACTGAGCAGTTCCTCTGTATAACAATTTGGTTTGAAACCTACCTTGCCCTTGTAGCGTGAGCTATGGCGTTGAATGCACCATGTACAACAGATATAGGTGACTTGACAGAAGCTGAAGAATGTCTACTTCTTCCACTCAGTATGGAAATTTGCAACACTTGCACTGGTACACTAAGTTCCACAAGGTTTGTCTTTCGTGGTAATGTCACAATATTCTACCACGTGTATTGAGATTGTCTAAAATTTCGAGGACACACTGTTATAATTCCCTTGTTAAGGTCAATGCACAGGAAGCATGCTCTTGGTACCGTGTCTTATTGCAACATGATCTGTGGCACGCCTTCTCGGCCCTCGCTTCACCCCAGCAAGCCCTCCACAAAGGAAGTGCTGATTCCAGCAGTTTTCCCATCCTTGCCAAACTGTCACTGGAGGCAATGCAGGATGCTTGGTTTCTTGTTGTCTGGGCATAGACGTCAGTGTATGCTATCTTTAACATGGTAATAAAATGGGTGCAGGCTTTCCTTAATTGTCTTGCTCTGTTAAGAGATTAACTGTCTCTCAATAACCCACGATAGTTGCAACACTGATCTCTTGCAAGGAAGTGGCATGCCTATAACACACGCTGGTCATCTGCTTCCAATTAAAGTGTTGATGTGGGAGCAAGCAAGACGGCATTGCCCTTTCTGAGAGGGTCGTCCCTCTGGGTTGAAAGGGGCTGGAAAGGGCTGTAGGGGGCCGATACCCCCCTCCTGGAGAAAATTTCTCCACATGGGGTGCGGGAGGGGGAAGACCGGTAAGTGGTTGGTATCCCTCTGGCCTCTCAGAGTCTGGCTGGTGCCTGATGACGCACTGAGAAGTGTAAGAGTACTTGAGATAAAGATTTCCACCCCTGAGGCTTGTCTTGCAAATATACATATATATTACTGTACCCACGAACAAGTGGTATTGATCAATAACAACGCTGTGACTAGCCAAGGAGTCGAACTCATGCTGTCTTGGCCTGCCTCATGGTGGGAAAAACCCATGACGCGTTAATCCACGGGAGCACACAATTCTTAAGAGTACCCCTTTTCATGGGTACAGTAATTCTGTATGCATGAAATTAGCCTAGGGGGATCCACACCACCATATGTCCTTGGGTAGTGGGTACAACATCCAGCTCTGCTGGATGCATTACTCTTAAGGATTATATGGTCCCGTGGATTAAGGCGTCATGAGTTTCCGCCCACCATGAAGCAGGCCAAAGCAGCATGCGTTCGACTTCACATATATATATATATATATATATATATATATATATATATATATATATATATATATATATATATATGTATATATATATATATATATATATATATATATATATATATATATATATATATATATATATATATATATATATATATATATATATATATATATATACATATATATGTCGTGCCGAATAGGCTGAACTTGCGATCTTGGCTTAAATAGCAACGCTCATCTTGCCATATAGGACAAGTGAAAATTTGTGTATGCAATAATTTCGCCAAAATCATTCTGAACCTAACGAAAAAAATATATTTCACTGTATTTGTTTAATATTAAATTACTGTAAACAAATCTAAAATATGTTTAGTTGGGTTAGGCTAAAATAAATTGTTCTTGTTATAATAAGGTTAGGTAAGTTTCATAAGATTCTTTTGGTGCAAAATTAAAATTTTTTACATTAACATTAATGAAAAAAAATGTATCTTTAAACGTATAAGAGAAAATTTCAGAAAGACTTAATTTTAAATGAGTTCTTGCTAATTGACCAGTTTTACATATTCGGCACGACATATATATATATATATATATATATATATATATATATATATATATATATATATATATATATATATATATATATATATATATATATATATATATATATATATATATATATATATATATATATATATATATATATATATATATATATATATCTTTCTTTTTGAAGAAGCAGAACTCAAAACTCTGTCTAGTGAAGTGTACCCACCCAGGTGGCTGCGATGAATTCACTGACAAAAAAACTCCTGCTGGAATAATAGTCGTGGGGTTCGTATCTAAAGGGGAAGACTTACCAAAACATTTTCTTAGAATTAAAGTTTTTTGTTTAGATTTCACTACAACTTTGATAGCTGCTCGTTCCAAGACCTGATAAGACTAGTCTGAGATGTTGTTTTCCTGGGGGTCTTTTGAACAGTGTTGGAAATTCAATTAATCTTGAGCCAGAAAGATTTTGTTGTTGCAGAGCTTAAAACTCGGGCGGGAGGAAAAGTTGGGAGATAGGGAGAGAAGAGAGATTATTAAAAGAAGCGTTGCTGGTAAGAGTGGATGCTAACCTAGAGCTGTTATTTAATGCTTTTTCTCTGCACTACTTTCACGGAAGAGTGCCATAATTAATCACCTTACATTAAACCTGAATATCTCCCATTCTCCATTCGCTGTTTAAAAATTCTGCTTTTGCACTTCTATAAATACAGTAATAATAAAAGTAGACAGAAAATATTATGTGTAAAGAATAACCGTCAAGAAAAATATATTAATGTAAGAGAGATGCATTACTGGTTAAGTGGCAATGCTAAAATATATTTATTTAGTACATATAGTCGAAAAATGTGTCAAGTTCATTGTACAGAACTTAAAAGTTGCTGGTAACGAATATTACCAGCAGCTTTAAGTTGCTGGTAACATGTTCAAGAACCGCCATATAAACTTGGAAGAACTAAATCCCAGTAATGGAAGATAATTAGGTTTGATCCAAAAAATTTTGATGGAGTTCCAATTCATTGAATGTCATTTCCGAAGTTTTTGGGTTAACTTTACAGAAGATTAAAGATATTTACACGAAAAACTATGATACTAACAGCAACAAATAAAGAGTTTCGAAACTCATCAAGAATGTGTTTAAGGTCCATGACAAGAATGATGGGAGTCGCTTATGTCATGATATGAAATGTTGAGAATTACAGTATATAGTTGAGTCATTGTTTGTTGCGTTGAGAATATCAAGATGTCATATAGCCTCTTCACTTTGTATGTAGGTAAACTATATGTAAATTTATGATAACTGTATATTCTGTGAGAGTCTGTGTGTGCCGTCTTGAGGGACAATGATTATGTTGTGCGTCATTGCACGTAGTTTTAAGTGTCGCTCTGTGTTAAGTTGAGTTTCACAGATCTTAGCAATAAGTTAATGTATGTCGTGTTCGAGTCACTATATAGTGTTTAATTATTAAATTTGAGCTTGAAATTCATTTATGCAGTACTCAGAGACTCGGCCTGTAGTGCTAGGTCAGTATGGTGTGTTAAGAATATAGTCTTCAGAATCACTGTTAATAGTACACAAATAACCCGCACATAAAAGAGAGAAGCTTACGACGACGTTTCGGTCCGATTTGGACCATTGACAAAGCCACAGTGTGACTTTGTCAATGGTCCAAGTCGGACCGAAACGTTGTCGTAAGCTTCTCTCTTTTATGTGTGGGTTATTTGTGTATCGTTCCAGTCACGGTATTGTGCCTTTTTGTTATTCACTGTTAATAGTGTTAGGTAATAAATGCAGGGTTGAGGGTTAAAGTTTACAGTGTTGAGAGCTACTTAATGTGTCATTAAGCCACTTTGTAGTGCTGAGAATCACAATATATAATGAATAATCATAAGTAACAATACTTTTGTTAGAACAGTTCACCAAAAATCTATACTTAATAGTGGACTGTAAGGATGACGTTACGATATGTCCTGGACAACTGTCAGAACGCATCTCACTAGAAAAAAGCAGAGAAGGCTATAAGATAGAACGGTGAGAGGGTGAAGGAGTAGTAGTGGCTTTAGAAGGATAATAGTATTAGTATTAGTAGTAGTAGTAGTAGTAGCAATAGTAGTAGTAGAAGTAGTAGTAGTAATTAAGAAGAAGGAAAAGTAGTGGTGATGGTTTAACAAGTTTTAGATGTAATAACAGAAAGAGTAGTAGTAGTAACGAAAGAATTAGCAATAGTGGTAGAAGTAGTAATGTAAAAGAACAAGAGAACAGAAGAGCACTGTAAGAGGGCTGGTGACCCTCAGGCGTGGAACAAAGCTTTCACTTTGGAAGGACAAAACTCCCACGATAACAAACCCACCAGTGCAGAAGGCAAGAAGAGCATAGCAAATACAGAAGACAAATGAAAGGGAAGGAGAGGAGGTGGCAAAGATGAGGTTAAGTTGTGGATGTTCAAAGGATTAAAACATTGAAAAAAGGTAACTGGAGAGATAGCCATCTACAGAAACAAAGCCGGAACAAATATTTATGTTAGGAAAGTTGAACAAGATAGCGTTTTGAAGGCTAGTAGAACAGTAGATAGGTTCACAAGAGGACGAATTAATAGGATGGCTGTGAACTTTGACATGAGGGTAACAGCACTGTTAGAATCGACAAGGCGAACACATTTCTCGCTCTTTTTTATGTGCCAAATTGAGAGCGGCTAGTTTCACTTGATTATTCGATTAGAGAACAGAAAAAGCAGGAAACTGAGTACACGCAGTGAGCATCAGTGACAGGACGAGAAGCATAAACAAGATTAGTGTGAACATAACTAGTCTGATGAAAAGGAAATTTGATACCTAGATGATATGCAATGAAGGCCTTCATCCACCCCCATCGTCCTCTATTTTGCTCTCTCCAAATGATCTTTGTGACCTCACCAACGCATCTCTTGAAAATTTTCGCCCTAATTCTACCTCACTAATTGTTCTATTAATCTTTCCTCTGCCTTAATTTTCCAAGATTAGTTTGAACTTCTTTGTTTTTTACTCTGCTAATTCAAGCTCTCCTCGTGTTGTCATTGATCTAATTAACTACTTTTCTTAATTTAATTATGAATGTATCCGTGACCTGTCTACTATACGTAGTGCTCTCATTCCTTTCCTTGATAGATAACAAAACAAGGCACAATACCGTGACTGGAACGATACACAAATAACCCGAACATAGAAGAGAGGAGCTTACGACGACGTTTCGGTCCGACTTGGACCATTTATAAAGTTTTTTTCCTGTGAATCACCACCTTTCTCGTCGCTATTAACTTGCGACGAAAAGTCGATTCTTTGCTCTCTGACTCATGCACCAACATTCTCATGTCTTCAACTGTCTTGATAGCATCAGGAGAGAATTTTTATAAATTAGACACCTGTGCAACATTTGGGTATCTTTAAAGAGGAAACGTTTCACCACATAGTGGCTTCGTCAGTCCATACAAAGAAGAATGGTGAAGAACAGGAGGAGTTTGAGGTAATCAGTCACTCAGCCTTGAGTCGCTGGACTTATTACTTCAAACTCCTCCTGTTCTTCACCATTCTCCTTTGTATGGACTGATGAAGCCACTGTGTGGCGAAACGTTTCCTCATTAAAGATACCCAAGTCTTGCACATGTGTCTAATTTGTCAAGTTGTCGGTTCTCTGAATCATTCATCTACAGAGAACTTTTAACCTGAAACTTCGTGGTCTGTCTAATCTCTGTCATAGTGACTTTGAGCTCGTGACTCTGATATCGTCTTCTCATTTATTGTGTCCAGTTTCTTCCATTTTAGTGAGCGTATTAGTATGTGAGAAGTACATTAAAAATAAGTGTCATGAAGATCGGTCGAAAAACAAAAAATATAATAAAAATTTGCCAGCACTTTATATCACGACTTAAGAAATCGTAATGACACGATTGCAATCGTGTCATTACGATTTCTTGAGTCATGTTGACGGCAGTGAAGGGACTTGAGCTAGAGTTCGTCACGGCCACGCTAGCTGGAGATTCGTCTGTAAAAACTTGCATTTGTGGTCACAGTGGTGCCTGTGCTAACCTTGCTATGGTGTAGAAATATACCTAGTTGGATGAATCTTATTGTGGCTAGCTGGTCTAGTGGCTAACGCGACGGGCTGGAGTTTTGAGACTCTATGACCGCGGGTTCTATCCCGGCCGGGGGTATGGTTTATATCACGACATAAAGCGACTCCAGTCATTCTTGTCCTGGACTTTACACATACAATATTTCTGAGTTTGAAACTTTTAATATGTTGCTTCTGGTATCTCAGCTTATGGTGCATATTTCTTTAACCTTCTGTATAAGTATATACAAACAAGCAAATATTCAGTACTTTATACGTAGTTATCATGTCCCACCTATCCCTCCTGTTTTCCAGTGTCATCAGTCTGAGTTCCCTTAATCTCTCGTCATAAGACGAGATTAGGATTAATTTTGTCTTAAAGTTTTGCATTTTTTTAATTTCTTGACATGCTTAACCAAGCATGGGTTCCATATTGTTGTTGTATACTCCAATATGGGCTTGGTGTATACAGTGTACAGTGGCATGAATGACTCTTTATTTAAATGTCGAAATGCTATTCTTAAATTTGCCAGGCGCCCATATGCTGCAGCAGTTATTTGGTTGATGTGCGCCTCAGAGGATGTGCTTGTTATGATGCTTACTCTAAGATCTTTTGCCTAGAGTTAAGTTTGCAGGTTTTGACTACCGAGCCTGTACTCTGTCTGAGGTGTGTTTGCGTGTGTGTACTCACCTAGTTGTGGTTGAAGGGATCGATTCACAGCTCCTGGCTCCTCTTCTTCACTGGTCGCTACTAGGACACTCTTCCTGCTCCATGAGCTTTATCATACCTCTTCTTAAAACTATGTATGGACCCTACCTTCACTACTTCACTTCCAATTGTGATCCATTGTTGTTGTGTCTCATCTCTGGAACATCCTGTCTCTGTCCACCTTGTCGATTCCTCTCAGTATATCATATGTCGTTATCATATCTCTCCTATTTCTCCTTTCCTCCAGTATCGTCAGGTCGATTTCCCTTAACCTCTCCTCGTAGGACATTCCCCTTTGCTCTGAGACAAGTCGAGTTGCAAACATTTGCACTTTCTCTAATTTCCTTACGTGCTTGGCTAGGTGTGTGTTCCAAACTGGTGCTGCATATTACAATATAGGCTGACGTACACGGTGTACAGCGTCCAGAACGATTCCTTTTTGAGATGTCAGAATGCTATTCTTAGGTTTGCTAAGCGATCGTGTGCAGCAGCAGTTATTTGGTTGATGTGCGCCTTAGGAGATGTTCCCGATGTTATACTCACCCCAAGATGCTTTTCCTTCAGTGAGATTTGCAGGCTCTGCCCCTTAGATTGTATTCCGTGTGTGGTCTTCTTTGCCTTCCCAATCATCAAGACTTTGCACTTGGTGGGATTGAACACCAGGAGCCAGTTGCGGGACCTGGCCTGTAGCCTGTCTAGATTCGCTTCACATCATCCGCAAACAGGGACACTTCGGAGTCTATTCCTTCCGTCATGTCGGTCACAAATACCAGAAACAGCACCGGTTCTAGGACTGATCCCTGTGGCACCCCGCTTGTTACAGGCGCCTACTCTGACACCTCGCCACGTACCATGACTCGCTGCTGTCTTCTTGACAGGTATTCTCTGATCCATTGTAGTGCTTTCGATGTTATCCCTGCCTGGTCCTCCAGCTTTTGCACTAATCTCTTGAGTGGAATGTGCCAAGCGCCTTCTTACAGTCCAAGAAAATGCAATCTACCCACCCCTCTCTCTCTCTTGTCTTACTGCCCTCACCCTGTCATAGAATTCCAATTGGTTTTTGATGCAGGATTTCCCATCCCTGAAACCGAGCTGTCTGTCATTGATAAGCTAATTTCCTGAAAATTTTCTCCATGGCCTTGCATACTATACATGTCAGTGACACTGGTCTGCAGTTTAATGTTTCGTGTCTGTCTCCTTTTGTAAAAATTAGGAGTACATTTGCTGTCTTCCATACTTCAGTAGTCGCCCTGTTTCGATAGATGTGTTGAAGATAGTTGTTAGTGGTATACAAAGCGCCTCTGCTCCCTCTCTCAGGACACATGGAGAGATGTTATCCGGCCCCATTGCCTTTGAGGTATCTAGCTCGCTTAGCAGCCTCTTCACTTCTTCCTCGGTTTTATGTATTGTGTCCAACACTTGATTGTGTATCCCACCTCTCTGCCTTTCTGGAGGCCCTTCTGTCTCCACTGTGAATACTTCTTTGAATCTCACATACATCGTGGTCCTTTTTTGTGACCTCCCCTCGCTCCTTCCTCAGCCTGATTGCGTCGTCATTTGACAGTTGTTTTCCTCCTTGTGAGGGAAAAGTTCAACAGATAGGAGTAGCGAGCTAGTATATGGTGATGATAGTTCGATTGCCAGTCTGCTTGTTAAGGTAGTGTCAGTGTTTAGCTCCCGCTATCCCCCCCCCCCTTTTCTCCACCCGGAAAGGTGACATGTGGGGCTCCGACCAAATGGATAATCACTTGACTCACAGCTCCCAGCACAACTGTAAGTAAAATCCTCTGCTCCTATTCTAGTGGATATATTGGTTAAAAGCTTCACTTTTAACCACTTCTAAAATTTAGTTCATTCTGCCTTGATTTCCAGGTTTTGCTTTTAAATCGTCACCATTCTTTTAAGTGCCTTACACTTATCATGGAGAGTGATTTCTCAAGCAGTGGGTAACTTTTGTCTCTTTCTAGCTTGGAATGTCAGCTTGGGTCATCTGGCAACCATAGAAACAGTGATGAAGGAGACGAACTTCACATGAGTTCTGAGACATCACCTTTTTATCTACATACCTGAGTGTAGCCAACCCCAGGCAACTACTCCTCATCTTTGCAGTGGTGAAAGACCTGTGTTCCTATCATCTTGACGGATTATTCAAGGCTAGAGACTCTGTGACGAATTAGACGTTGGATTGTCACTCAACAGCTGTGACCCCCCCTTCCCCACATCATCAGCAACGGCTACAATTTCTACAAAGCTGGGTGTCAACATCAGCCTGACACCCCAGTCTAACTGTACATTTTAGCATTGAATTCAAATATCTTTTGTTCATTTCATTTTTCATTTCTCTTTCAAGTAGGATAAAAGTTCATATTTAAATGATTATATTTTCAATTCTAACAATAAAGTGTTTATATTTGTAGGCTATTGTTCTTTTTTCTATTCATTAATTTTCCTAAGGAGGAGCCAGCCTTGGTAAGACCAACTTAAGATCTTACAGGGCTGAGTAAGCCTTCACACTCCTGATGTGGCTGTACAACAGCTTTGGATTTGAGTTGGCTTTCACAGCTATGTCATTCTCATATTGTCTTTGGGCCTCCCTTTTTACCAGTGCATATTCACATCTTGCTCTACGACTGCTCTCCTTATTCTCCTGGGTCCTTTGCCTTTAATTCTTCTTGTGTTCTCTAACACACTTGGTTTTGGCCTCCCTGCACCTTTGGGTGAACCACGAGTTAATCCTGGCTTTTTCGTTATTCCTGTTACCCTTGGGTACAGACCTCTCCTCAGCTTCCTTGCATATTGTTGCCACATACTCCTTCATCAATAAAGATTCCCATATGTTGCATAAGTGTCTCAGTTTTTCAAAGTGTCGGTTTTCAAAACCATTCATCACGTCTCCTCTGGTCAATACCCCTGTGACTCGCTTCAGACTATTTACCTCATATTCTAGGACTCTTATCCTGGTTACTGCAGCTTTGACTGGTGACTCCCAATTCTTCTTCTCCTCCTCCAACTTCATTTCCAACTTCACAGAAAGCTCTGCTTCCATCCTTTTCTCCATTTCTGAAGAAAGTTCTCCTAGTTTACTCTGCCACTCTTGTTCCATCCTTCTGTATTGCTCTTCCATCCTTTCTTCCCTACCAGAACCATTCTCTTCTGATCCCGTGATCCTTCGAGTTCCCTTCTGACCCACCATTTTTTTATGGGTTATGTGCTGTAGTTGAGTGTTTGTGAGGGGGAAGAGAGGAGGGGAGAGGGACAGGGAGAGTGATGGTGAAAGAGTGGGAAGGGACTAGGGGGAAAAAGGGTGGAATGGAGGAAGGAAAAGAGAGGGGAATAGGGGGACGGGATGAAGGAGGAGGGAGAGGGAGAGACAAGGGAGAGGGGAAAGAGTGAGAGAGAGAGAAAGGAGGCAGAAGTAGAGGGGAAAGAATGAGACAGATGAAGAGAGAGAGAGAGTCGAGAAGTGGGAGGAGTGGAGGGTTTTAAGGGAAAGTGAAGGAGGGGCGAAGAAGGATTGAGAAGGGGACTAGAGGGAAAAGGAAGAGAGGAGGAGGAGAAAGAGGAGGGAGGTGGGCAGGGCACGCCCTAACAGTCAAAGGCTGTGTGGATTAGTGCTCATATGTGTATATGCCCACGTGTGTTCCTGTGTGCATGTGTGTGCGTGTTTATGAGTTTTTCCTATGCATCTACTTGTGTGTGTGTGTGTGTGTGTGTGTGTGTGTGTGTGTGTGTGTGTGTGTGTGTGTGTGTGTGTATGTGTATGTTGGGAGTGGGTGTGTGCTTGGGAGTGGCTAGGTGATGGTATTCGTGTTTTAGGGTGAAGGTGTGGGTGTGTGCTTTTTGTGAGTGTTGGTTGCAAAGGGTCGAGAGAGTTAGAATGGTCGGTAGGTGGATGGGGATAGGGAGGTGAGAGGGAATGCCTTAGTGGGTGGAGTGGGAGACTCTAGTGGGCCAGAGTAGGGGTTAGGGAGGGGAGACTGTGAGGGTATGTGTGTACTCTCCTAATTGTGGTTGCAGGGGTCGAGACTCAGCTCCTGGCCCCGTGTGTGTGTGTGTGTGTGTGTGTGCGGGAGATTCGTCTGTAAAAACTTGCGGTCATTTGTGGTCACAGTGGTGCCTATGCTAACCTTCCTATGGTGTAGAAATATACCTAGTTGGAAGAATCTTATTGAAGATTGGTGGCCCAGTGGCTAACGCGACAGTCTGGAGTTTGTAGATTGATCGCGGGTTCTAACCCCACACGTGGTAATGTTTGTTTGCAGTTGTGAGTCATGTGTGTGCATATGTATGTGTGTTCGTATGTGTGGAGGTGGGGGAGTTGTGAGTGGGATAGAGACGGTTAGAGGGAGGGAGGGGGACAGAGTGATGGAGAGGTGGAGAGTGGGAAAGGATGGTTAGAAGAGGAGGAGGAACAGGTGGAGGAGGAAGAAGAGGAGGGAGGAAAAGGAGGGGGAGGAGGAGGAGGAAGAGTAGCGGTCAGTAGGCTGTATGTTTTACTGGACCCCTGTTGCAACCCCTGAATGGGTTACAATGATTATTATGTATATATATAATGTATATTACCGTTTCATTTAATTTTATATTGCTTATATTTGCGATAATAGCTAAATCGTAAATATATTGCTTTATATTCTTAATTGACTTATGTTGTTAGGATGTATATAAAATGTGCTCAGTTAGGCTTGATTGTCAAACTACTGTAATTATCGCTTGTCGCTCGTTATACTGCCGGCTTCTGAGCTGCAGTTGTCCACGTAGCTATCACGTGATCGAGGGGGGGGGGTGTCCTCACCTCTCGTGAAGTTTTCAGTCTGCTGGAGACTCGCTTGCTGGTTGGACAGATTGTCTGTCTAATTATTCTTGTTAGTTCTGTAGAACTTTGTTCACAGAACATTGTATAGACTTAGTGATTTTCGACGTTGTACTGAGGTTGTGTGTCACATTGACACTCTGAACATCTCAGGTCCTTAGCTATAGCTTCTGACCTAATTTTGTACTGGTTCCTGTGTATTGTCACAGTCACAATTTTACCTATGCTGAACAAAGATTCAGTATTATGGGAGTTTTGTAACTTTTGTGGAGGATCTGCAGATGGTCCCTACTTAGTGTCGTTATATTATCTCCTTGTTCCTGATTCTGTGTCGCAGTCGCTAGATATTGCATTGCTATTGGGCTTAGCATTCTTTGTTGTTCAAGCAGACTGTTCGGGTTGCCAGTCGGTCAAGAAGTTAGTTTATTTGAGGACTTTGTCAGTCACTTGTTTAAGTCTTATTCGAGTCTTGAGACATAGCTAACTACTTAAGAGCACTTACACGCATACACACTTACTTGTACATATTTGTAATATCTTATTAAATGTTATTGTACCTGACGGTACTTAAGAATTATAAATGTGATATGTGCTTTCAGCACAATAATATTGAACTCGAGAGATTGATTTTATTTTGATTGCTGTAATTAATTTAATTTGATAATATACCTCTAGACAACTTATAGACTTAATAAATTTATTAAATTTTAATTTCTCTAGTTAGTAGCCTACCAGTTGTAATCCTAAAGCACTATTGAACCATACTAAATTTTAATGGATAATTGGACAAGGATACTGACTACTTGTTACGAAAACCCAGTAACAGGCTGGATGCTAGAAGGGCAGTCCTTTCTAGTATTCACTGGAGATCTCTAAGCTTTTAGAATCGCGTTTTTTTGTAACAAATGGGGGCCTGTCCGGGAGGCTCTTGATCCAAGGTGTTGGAGAAACTGTCCGGGATGCTCTTGATCCAAGGTGTTGGAGAAATTGTCCAGTTTGACATACTAGTGAATCTATGATCAAACACTTTGAGTACTTTCCTAATCTGAAGACTTTGAGTTTAGTCTTGTACAACATACCAGGTGGATGTATGTACCTGACTGAGTCTCTTGATCCAAGGAGATGGAAATACTGTTTATGAGTTCTAGCTCTAAGACAACCAACACTAAAATTCCTATTAGGATTATAGTTTCCCATGATCACTCTCTCGTAGTACAATTATTTTCGTGATGTATGCCAAAGTGAAACAGTTAATTGATACTCTGATTTTGAGTTAAGTACATTAAAACTTCAGACGTGTTGGCAAGTAGCCAAATATCTCGGTGTGACGTATAACAGGAATTACACCGCAGAAACTGTCAGAGCATTAATTAAAGATATATTGTTTCCTGCTCATACAGAGATGTCTGATTATGATTCAGATTCAGAAAGTCTAGTGTCACAATTAGGAAGTATGACTCTATTTGAAGTTGAAGAAAGAGCAACTAGAGCAGAAGTGAGCCTAGTGTCTGAGCCTAGTGTAGCTCAGTTCTTGCTCGCTCCTTCCTTCACTGACACTATAGTACAGAGTGTAGCTGGTAGTATGACACAGCCTAATACTAGTACAGTGTATACTACACCTGTATTTACTTATCCTAGACCAGATCTAGACTCTCTAGAGACGGCTGGACCAAGTGTCCGACCTAAGGACCGTCCAGACCATGTTAATTTCCCTACTCCTCCATTACCCACTGGTCCTATCTCTCAGGAACAGTTTGAGAGGTTTGAACGCCTCATTATGTTGCAGACTGCACAAACTGAGGCACAGAGGAGATTGAACGAAGAAGATTTCCAAAGAGAAAATGTTCGTCTGTTAAGACAACAGACTGATAGATCACAGGACACATTTAATGTGCAGAAAGCTGCATCTATGGTTCCTAAGTTTTTTGAAAGTGACTTAGACACATATTTTGATGTGTTTGAGAACCAGGCTCGTGCTATGAACTGGCCACGTAAGCACTGGGCAACATTGCTTCATACTGCTTTGACAGGAAGAGCTCAAACTTGTACGGCTGCTTTGCCATTTGCTAAGTACATTAGTTATGACGCTGTCAAACAAACTATTCTAGAGACGTATAACTTGTTACCTGTAAGTTATCAAAGAGCATTTCGTACGTTACAACGACGACAAGATCAAACTTGTGTAGAGTTTGCTCGTGAGAAAAAAGTTGCATTTGAGAGATGGTGTAGAGCTGCTAAATGTAACAACTACGACAGCCTTGTTCAGTTGTTACTACACGAAGAGTTTAACAACTGTATGCCTGCTGACATACAAGAATATCTGATCGATCATACTACCTCAGATATTCTGGAAACTGCAGCATTAGCAGACAATTACGAGATTTCTCACAAACTCGTACGTACTAAAACACAAAGAAACAAGGTAACTAAAAATTGTCCTAGAAGTTGGCAACCTAAATCAGCTGCTCATTGCCGGCCTGATGTACCTGCTACTGTAACTTCTCGTACCTTTACCAGGAAAACTCACAATCCTGAATCTGTCTCTGTGGCTAGACAGAAATCTGGTATCGAGAAGAAGAAAGTTAAATGTACCTATTGTAACAGAAAAGGACATGCTAGAGAGTATTGCTATAAATTAGAAAGAGATACGAGAAACAGTCGTGCGGCTGGCGCCCCCACTCAAGTCGTATCCTCTTCCGTGCAACAAAGACACCAAAATCCTAGCAATACCTCTGAACCTACTGTTTTAGATAATGTTACTCAGGACAGATGACTAGCGTCAGAAAGTGTATCTGACGAAAAGATTCGTTCAGCTATGAGTCCTTACTTTTCGAGAGATAAAGTAGGATTTGACGAATCACATCTAACTGAGATAATTTCTTTCAGAGACACTGGCAGTTATCTCACGTTATTAAGAGAAGATGTACTGCCCATAACTGACGATACCTATTGCAAGATAGATGTATTGTTAGAAGCCTATGGAGGGGCTGTTATAAAAGTGCCTCTGCACAAAGTTTATATTGAAACAAGCTATTATACTGGTTATATTTCAGTGGGTATATCCAGTGGTGTATTTCCCATCAGGTCAGTGGACTTGTTGATAGGGAACGATATCCTTCATACTGGTATATGTAAGGAACCACTTGTGATTGATAATAACACTGATGATAATTATGCCATTGAAGCTTGTAGAGAGAAACCTATTTTATTTCCTCTCAGCGCAATTACTAGAGCTATGTCAAAGATTCAACAACCATCCTTGTCTCCTGTTGAGTTAGTTGATGACAATGATTTGGGGTTGAATATGTTGTTTAGTGACGCTCTGCGCCCAGGATCATTAACACTGACTCCCCCCGGTCATCAACCTAGTCAAGACACAACTGACGTTAAATTTCTTACTCATGATGATTTAATCAAGGATCAGTTTGTTGATCAGTCACTGGAAAGACTGAGAGATATAGCAGTTACTGAGAGTGAAGCAAAGGATCTCGATAATTGTTACTATTATAGTAACGGTGTACTGATGGAGAAAAACACATGTAAGTTGTCAGCTGATAGTGTTCCTACCACAGTCAAGAATCTAGTTGTGTTACCAGTTACATTTCGTGAACAAGCCATTGATTTTGCTCACAATAGTCCCATAGGAGGACATTTGGGTGTCAAGAAGACACTCGGTAAACTGGCAAAACATTTTACTTGGCCAAAGATGAAGGAAACAGTAGTTGATCATGTGCGACGTTGCCACGTGTGTCAAGTGACAGGCAAGCCAGCGCACACACCTCCACCTGCACCTCTCATTCCTATCACCGTGCATGGTGAACCATTCTCACGTCTTATTATTGATTGTGTTGGTCCTTTGCCTAGAACCAAACTAGGAAACCAATACTTATTTACTATTATGGACGCTGCAACACGCTATCCCGAAGCTATTCCTATGAGAAAAATTAATGCTCGTGCTATTGTGAGAGCGCTGATGAAATTTTTCTCCCAGGTTGGATTGCCACGAGAGATACAGTCAGATCAGGGATCTAACTTCACTTCTAAGATCTTTCGAGAAGCATTATCCCACCTAGGAATAAAGTCTGTACTTTCAACCAGTTATCATCCACAGTCACAAGGTGCTCTAGAGAGATTTCATCAGACACTGAAGTCTATGATGAGAGCTTATTGTGAGCATTTTTCTAGAGACTGGGATGAGAGTATACCTTTTCTTCTGTTCGCTATGAGAGAAAGTGAGCAAGAAAGTCTCGGGTTTAGTCCGTTTGAACTAATATTCGGACACCAAGTGCGTGGTCCTCTCGCAGTGTTAAAAGACGTGTGGACAGGAAAATCAAATCCATCATTGAGTACTTCACCTTCATTAATGCAGCAACATTTGACAGCCGCTAGAGAGCTAGCTTTGAAAAACCTAGTTTCAGCCCAAGCTAGAATGAAGCAGCATTATGACAAGCGTGCTGTCTCTCGATCTTTTAAAGCAAGAGATAAGGTGATGGCTCGGAAATTAGTACCAGGTCATGCTCTACAAGCCAGGTATGATGGTCCCCTGGAAGTAGTGAAAAAGCTTAGCGACGTAAATTATTTGGTACGTACGCCTGGGAAAAAGAAATCTAATCATGTGTACCATGTTAACCAGCTCAAGGCATACTACGCTAGTCCTCTACCTACTACTTCTATTCTTCCTAGGACAGAGGAAGAAAACGTCAGTCTACCTGACATCTCTAGAGGTATAGAGGTTCGTTTAGAAAATTCAGTGACTCTACAATCACTAGACGATTTTCTTAGTAACCTTGGGATTGATAAAGCTGGTGATATTAAAAACATGATTTTGCATTTCCCTGAATTGTTCGGTGATGTTCCTAAACGTTGTACTCTGGGTGTACATGACGTTGATGTACAGGGAGCATCACCCATTAAGCAATCACCATATAGAATGAGTCCAACGAAGCATAAAGCATTGAGAGAAGAGGTTGATTTTCTGTTAGCTCACGGACTTATTGAGCGCAGTAAAAGTCCATGGGCATCTCCCTGTATTTTAGTGCCTAAACCTGACGGTAGTTTCAGGATGTGCACTGATTACAGGAAAGTGAACTCTGTCACCTTGCCTGATGGTTATCCTCTACCTCGCATTGACGACCTTATTGACCGTGTGTCAGGAGCCCAGTTTGTCAGCCGTTTAGATCTCTTACGAGGCTATTATCAAGTCCCGCTTACTGAACGTGCTCAAGAAATATCTGCTTTTACTGTTCAAGATGGATTGTTTAACTACCTCGTCACCCCCTTCGGCCTATGTAATGCGGCTTCTTCATTCCAACGTATAATGAACGAGTTGACCCACAACTTAGAAGGAGTAGAAGCCTACCTTGACGACTTAGTGGTGTACAGTGACGAGTGGGAACAGCACTTGACGCGTCTCAGAGCATTGTTTGAGAGACTGGTGCACTACAACTTCACTGTCAACTTAGCTAAATGTAGTTTTGGTCAAGCCAAGATTACCTATCTAGGCTTTTGTATCGGCCAAGGTGAGGTTGCTCCTATTGAGGCTAAGGTTCGTGCAATTTCTGAATTTCCAGTGCCACAGGATAGGAAAGGAGTACAGAGATTCCTGGGTATGGCAGGATATTATCGCAGGTTCTGTCCAAACTTTTCTCAGATTGCAGCTCCTCTCACTGAGCTTACTAGTAGCAAAGTTCAGTTCACCTGGACTAGAGATTGTTCAGACTCGTTCAAAAGGTTGAAGCGCTTGCTATCCTCTGCTCCTGTGTTGAAGAGTCCTAATTTCAATCTTCCCTTCTTTTTACATATAGATGCGAGTTGTTATGCAGTGGGTGCTGTGCTGCTCCAACAGTCAACATCCACTGACATTCTCCATCCTATATGTTACTATTCATCTAAGCTTAAACGACACCAGAAAAATTATGCCACTATTGAGAAAGAGGCTCTAGCTCTTGTGGTGTCCTTGGAACATTTTGACGTGTATTTGGGCACTTCCCCATTTAAAATTAACGTTTTTTCTGACCACAATCCACTCACTTATATAAATACTATGAAAAGTAAAAATGCTAGGATCATGAGGTGGGCCCTCAGAATCCAACCTTATTCTATTAGCATAAAACACATAAGTGGTCATTGTAATGTAATTGCTGACGCTCTGTCTCGTCCTTAATAATTATCAGTTACATTAAATTAACGTAATTTTATGCCCAAATACCTTTTGTTACTTGCTATGTCAAATTCAGTAAAGTAACTTAATCCCTCCAGCCCATATTAACTATATATACTCATGTCATGTCTAATTATTATATTTATGTATTTACAGTATTGTTGTGTGAGGAGGAGACAAGCTGAGTGTTGAGTGAGTAGTGTGGTGCGGGTGATGTACTGCGTGACGCAACACTGTCCTGTCGCAGACCCCCCCCCTTCACTACACACCTAAAGCTGTTTCATACTCAGATGTTCTTACTGCCTCGCATTCCACAACCACTACTTAAGAGTGGAATGCAGTCTCCTCTACTATGATCGAGCCTCAACGTGCCCTCCTTGTCAGCGCTATCCTGTCTCTACACTGATGTACATAACCACGAGTATACAGAGATACGATACTGTGTACTGCCCTAGAACTAGAGACATATCCTAGTGACGGACGCTGTGAAATTGTAGAGGTGCTTGGCACAAGAGAGACTCGTTAATATTGATATTGATAATATTGATATGAGTAACCAGAAATAATGTGAAAGACATTCATGCAACTCCTAGTGCGACCCTCTGTCGTGTTGGGGGGGGTGTTGCAACCCCTGAATGGGTTACAATGATTATTATGTATATATATAATGTATATTACCGTTTCATTTAATTTTATATTGCTTATATTTGCGATAATAGCTAAATCGTAAATATATTGCTTTATATTCTTAATTGACTTATGTTGTTAGGATGTATATAAAATGTGCTCAGTTAGGCTTGATTGTCAAACTACTGTAATTATCGCTTGTCGCTCGTTATACTGCCGGCTTCTGAGCTGCAGTTGTCCACGTAGCTATCACGTGATCGAGGGGGGGGTGTCCTCACCTCTCGTGAAGTTTTCAGTCTGCTGGAGACTCGCTTGCTGGTTGGACAGATTGTCTGTCTCATTATTCTTGTTAGTTCTGTAGAACTTTGTTCACAGAACATTGTATAGACTTAGTGATTTTCGACGTTGTACTGAGGTTGTGTGTCACATTGACACTCTGAACATCTCAGGTCCTTAGCTATAGCTTCTGACCTAATTTTGTACTGGTTCCTGTGTATTGTCACAGTCACAATTTTACCTATGCTGAACAAAGATTCAGTATTATGGGAGTTTTGTAACTTTTGTGGAGGATCTGCAGATGGTCCCTACTTAGTGTCGTTATATTATCTCCTTGTTCCTGATTCTGTGTCGCAGTCGCTAGATATTGCATTGCTATTGGGCTTAGCATTCTTTGTTGTTCAAGCAGACTGTTCGGGTTGCCAGTCGGTCAAGAAGTTAGTTTATTTGAGGACTTTGTCAGTCACTTGTTTAAGTCTTATTCGAGTCTTGAGACATAGCTAACTACTTAAGAGCACTTACACGCATACACACTTACTTGTACATATTTGTAATATCTTATTAAATGTTATTGTACCTGACGGTACTTAAGAATTATAAATGTGATATGTGCTTTCAGCACAATAATATTGAACTCGAGAGATTGATTTTATTTTGATTGCTGTAATTAATTTAATTTGATAATATACCTCTAGACAACTTATAGACTTAATAAATTTATTAAATTTTAATTTCTCTAGTTAGTAGCCTACCAGTTGTAATCCTAAAGCACTATTGAACCATACTAAATTTTAATGGATAATTGGACAAGGATACTGACTACTTGTTACGAAAACCCAGTAACAGGCTGGATGCTAGAAGGGCAGTCCTTTCTAGTATTCACTGGAGATCTCTAAGCTTTTAGAATCGCGTTTTTTGTAACAACCCCAATGGAGATAAGTCACTCTGTCTGACTTTTTGGGGTTATCCTAGGTTCTTTACACATATGGTGCTATGTATGATAATCTGAGTAACTGTATTTGAGTATACCTGAATAAACTTACTGTCAGTATGTGTCATCTAAGCACATGTGCACGTGCGTTCACATGTGTGTTGGCTTACATGTGGTTATCCAAACTCTCCTATTATCTCTACTTGCCTTCTAAGTGCTGTATGTATGACAGTAGCTCTCCAGAGTAGGGTTTGACACCCAGCCACCAGTAATGCAGGGCCAAACACTGATCATTTAACATGCAACCACAAAGAGATCATTTATACAACACGCCTGGCAGAGGTGTCGTCCCAGCTGTGTTGTGGCTGCACGATGTTTCTCGCTGATGGCACTACTGCCACCTGGTTCTCCCAGTTGACCTTCAAAGACATTTTTCAAAATCCTTCACCCATGATAAGTTATATCCATTTATAATCTTACACCACACGGTCTTCAAGTGTTATCACTTTTCACTTTTGGTAATTTTCACTTCTTATTTATAATGATACATAGCCTGGCTATGGCAGCACCACTTTCTGGAGGCCTACTGCCGGCTACCTTCTCTGATTATATTTATTTTTTTCTTAAATTTCTTGTTAACTTTTTCACACTCGCTGTATGCTACCTCACAGTTTCCTAGTTACTAACCTATCTTAACTCTCGACTTTCTGACTTTGGTCCTCACTCGATTTGTACTTTAGAAGTTTGTAACAGTGTGGCAGCAGGTGTCTGCTAGGCCTCTAACGATAAGGCACTTTCAAATTTCTTTGTAAATTTTCGGACTTCCTCTCGCCTTTTTTTTTTACGAATAGCTTTGGTTATCACTTGTAGTGTTGTTCACTGACCCTATCACTACCACTGTCATCTGATAGGAGCTAATGTACACCCTAAAAACACGAAGATTCCCGAAGCCTTGTGTCCCACTATGTGTACAGGTCTACTGTGTGTGTGTGTGTTTGTGTGTGTGTTTGTATGTATGTACTCACCTAGCTGAGGTTGCAGGGGTCGAGTCTAAGCTCCTGTGTGTGTTTGTGGTGTGTGTGTATGTGTGTGTGTGTGTGTGTGTGTGTGTGTGTGTGTGTGTGTGTGTGTGTGTGTGTGTGTGTGTGTGTGTGTGTGTGTGTGTGTGTGTGTGTGCGTGTGTGTGTGTGTGTAAACAAAGACAGACAAAGACAGTCAGTGAGTCACTAAAACTAATTTCCAGCTCTGGCAAGACAGTCAACACTACATTATTCACCCAAGACAAATCTGCACATAAATGACTTTAAAGTGAATCTAAATTTCAGGAGATACACAGAACACGAGCCGAGGCTTCTAATTGTCTCCGGTTTGGGCTTCATATTAAATATTCTCACACACGAGTAAGAAATATTATTAATTGAAGAAGTAAATATATTCACTGATGACTTAAGTATATTGACTTGTGGTAATAAATGGTATAAAATACCGACACAATGGAAATATAAACACAAATGCAGTATAATGTGATCCTTTATTGACAACGTTTCACCCACACAGTGGGCTTTTTCAAGTCACACACGGATCCGTGTGTGACTTGAAAAAGCCCACTGTGTGGGTGAAACGTTGTCAATAAAGGATCACATTATACTGCATTTGTGTTTATATTTATATTGACTTGTGTTAGACTGGGAATGTTATGCTCACTTGGAATCTAGATATACTTAAGTATCAGTATACTCACTGGCTAGTTAAATTTACTCACTGGTTAACTGGATATACTCGCTGGTTGTTTTGATACCTTTACTTGTGAATTAAATACAGTCACTGGTCTGCAAGACATATTTAAGGATAAGTTTAATGTAATCACTAATGTGATAAATATATTAACTGTTGAGGCAGATATATTCATTGATGGCATAGATATATCCACTGGTAGGTTAGATTTAATTAATAGTGAGAATGACTCACGAAACCGTAATGACACTTTTTTTTAATAGTGAGAACGATACACTCACTGGTAAAATTAAATTTACTCAGAGATGAATTCTCTCTACTGACTTCAAGAAGCTTAGAAAACATGTCATTGTTGTCATGTATAAAGTTATCCACACTCCGAGATTTTTTGTGTATGCATGTATGCATTCCAGTATCACTTTAGATACAAGTGAACAGTTAGTCATTCATATGCTTCAGGGGAGATGGTGTGAGGTGCCATTTTCAAAAGGTTGCGATTACATAATCAGTAGTAATGGACTTCGGATGTGTTGCTATATCCGTGATGACAGTGAGGTGTCGGAAACGCTAAATAAACATGTAGGTATGAAAACAGAATTCTTTTATAATTTTTGTCGCTGAGTCGGTGCCGCTCTTCATTTCCAATTGCAAGTAGAGTGTCAGCCATCAGCACACCTTTCATATTTCCAGTTGCCATGATGCACACGGAAAGTGGTCGCTAAAATATTTTATAGTATTATTTCTACTCTGGCATTCTGATGCAGGAAGGTTTTAACGTTAGTGTGAAAAAATGTATTTTAAGTCATTTACTGATTTTCAACTTACAAATTGCTATTTGTCTTATTTTTTAGCACATTCAAGACTTTTCCTTAACTGTTCCAAATATCTTTTTTTAATAACGTTTTAATGATGCGGTACTGTGTTTCACTCAAGAAATCGTAATGATACGATTGCAAGCAAACCACGGTACGGGTGGGGATTGAACTCGCGGTGAGTCATTAAACTCCAGACCGACACGTTAGCTACTGGGTCAGCTTATCCAGTGGCTAACGAGTCGGTTCGGAGTTTTACAATCATAATAACAATAATAAAAATAATAATTATAATAATAATAATAATAATAATAATAATAATAATAATAACAATATTAATAATAATATAAACATGAATCTGAATATGAAAAATAATTGTAAGAATAAAAAAACTTATATAAAACCAAGCTTAAGAAAGTTAAAGGATCAGGAGCTGTAGATTAACACCGACAAAAAAGTCAGGAACTGTAAAAAAATTGGAATATATGTTTAAGTAAGATATAGCAGTGTGCAAATTAATTGGGACAGGAGTAAATTTTGTGATTATGTCTTAGTCTCCATCTTAATCTAGTTTGGGTTCTTTTCTTTTAGAAGTGTTTGCAACCATCAAGCTGGGGTGTTAACCTGCGACTTTCGTCAGTGCTACAACAGCTGTTGTTCTGTAAGCCTATTCATGCAAACATGCTCCGTGAGTGAATGTGGTTTCGCCATACTCTCCCCTTCAGTTCATCATTACTGCTAAAATCCATGGTGGATGCTACACCTAGGAAGCGTGCAAATATTGCAGCTCTTAGAGAACATGCTGACTTGAGTATCAGATAGCTAGCCAAAAATTTGAGCTTACCAAAGTCAACTGTTGGTCAGATTCTGAAAAAAGCTGACCACACTGGTGATTTCAGAGCGCTACGTCGAGGAAGATGTAGAATAAATAATAAGAACATAAGAACATAAGAAAGGAGGATCACTGCAGCAGGCCTGTTGGCCCATACTAGGCAGGTCCTTTACAATTCATCCCACTAACAAAACATCAACAACAGCTAACGATAACAAGGTTATAATAAGAAATAGTGCGAAGGTTCCCAAGAAAACCAGCAAAGATCTACAGAGACATTAGGCTTTAGGTCGCAACTTTTCAACAAGGCTCCTCGAAATTGGCACAACTGCCAGAAAGCCGGTGAAGAGACAGTTATTGACTGCTGATATGAAGAGAAAACTGCTGCATGGGCAATCGATCATAAAGGATGGACGACGTATGAATGGAGAAAAGTTATTTTTTCGGATTTGTCAAAATTTTGAAGTATTTTTTGCCAAATCCGAAGCATTTTTTGAGTAAAGATCAGTGGTAGTGAGACAGAGGAAAGGCGAATCTCCTCGGAATGGGCACGAAGAAGATGTTTTGGTGCAATTTTATTACTAAAGGCTCTGGATGATTAGCTATTGTTGAGGAAACGATGAACAATGACAAAAACAAGGCAATCCTGGGAACTCATTTGCTTCCCATTGTGGACTGAAATTTTCGTGATGGAGGACATTTTTCAAGCAGGTTCTTGCTCCATGCCACTTTTAAAAAAATGCTGACATTCTTCAAAAAGAGTCGGCAAAGTGTTCTAAACTGGCCTGGAAATTCTCCTGACCTCAACCCAGTTGAGAAACTATGGACAATAACCAAACGCAGGATAAAGAAATAGGACTGTTTAACTCTGGAGAAGCTAATTACTGCTTTCAGGACCTGGTGCCACGACGTTGAACTTGCCAAAATGTGTTGATCATTGGTCGATTGCATGTCAAAGCTTGTGGAATTGCTTATAAAAGCAAAGGGTAGTCATATCTCTTATTGAATTAATTATCTGTCATATAATTACCGTATATTTTTCAAATATAAAAGTCTTATTTCACCACTGTCCTAGTTAATATACACACTCCTATATTACTTCAGCGTTGAAAGTTACAAGATGATCAGTTAAATCATTCTCCAGTTATCACTCGTAAATAACATCCCGATTTGCTATATGAAACTTAATGGGGCTTACAGATCCCATTAACACTCAATCTTCCTCTGAAGAATACCACACCAGGTCTAAACTTTTGAAGCCAATCAGAGGATGCATTCTCAGTTTATCTCATAGAGAATGCATGTTACAATTTTTATGGTAACAAGGGTGACCAAGAGCGTGTATTAATGTGGGCAAGAAGCTGTCCCACGAAGAATTGGGGAGGTAGTGCATTCATTGCGCACGTTTTGAGCATATTAGTTCAGAACGAGTGATGGAAAGTTTCCTAATGTTATGATATGCTGTTAGAATTTGAGCAAGGTAAAATTTGTAAATCGATTCAGGGATTTTAGTTAGCCAGGCTTGAGTTCTAGAAGAAGTTGGTAAACATATGGATCAGAGAACTGACAAGTTAATAAACTAGACACATCTGCAACACTTCGGTATCCATATTGAGGAAACGTTTCGCCATACAGTGACTTCACCAGCCCTATGCAAAGAAGAATGGTGAAGATCAGGAGTTTGAGGTAATCAGTCCCTCAGCCTGGAATCAATATAATTAGTTCATCAATATTGAAAAGAATACAGCATATACGTGATGAAGTGGCTTATATAAAGTAGACAGGTGAGGTGCAGCAGTCGCAGGTGTTATCACAGTGGACAATCCGGATGTGGAAGTAGGTCACACCTATAGGTTATGTAAGTAAAGAATTTTCTGTATCACTTGCCTAACCCACAGGCATGACCTACTTCCACATATAGATTTGCCCACTGTGATATCGCCTACTACTGTATCACCTCAGCTGTCTACAGTATATAACCCACTTCTTCGTGCATATACTATATTCTTTTCAAGACTGATGGATTGATTATATCGACCCCAGGCTAAGGGATTGATTACCCCAAACTCCTTCAGATCTTCACCATTCTCCTTTGTATAGGACTGCTGAAACTATTGCGTGGCGAAATGTTTCTTTAATATAGATACCCAAGTGTTACACATTTGTCTAATTTATCAAGTTAGTAAAGAACTTGCACAATAAACGAGGGATCTGGATATTGATATTCGTACCAGAAGTGCAACAGCAGCTAATTGAACGGTGGCTAATATATTTCCTTTTAGATTTACAATACCTTAATGGGAGACGGCTAATAAAATTAGATAAATTTTTATCCCCGCGTGATCCAAAAATGATAACCAAAACCCTATGTACTTCATTCACGCCAACGGAACATTGAAAGAGAAAACTAAGATTTTAAAGCATTAAATGTTAACGATTAAGATTTGAAGCGAATTAGAAAAAGTTTTCTCGAGTTATAACATGACACTAATATCCTAATTTCTTCAATAGAATGGGAGAATTAGGATATACGCAGCCCAAAGTTAATTCAAACCTTCCACCAAAACACACTACCTTTGAAACTTGAAGAAGCATTATCTTGTTGTCTCAGAAAGACCTTTATCCATAAATTCACCAGCACTTTAGGACTGAAGCCATTCAGAACTTTCATTACAAAGTTATCTTCGTTGGTAGAAGACACCAGTGGGAGAGGCACTCAGAAATTGTGGCATGAAAGCCAGTATTTCAAATATAAATTGGAGCCTACACATTTCTAAATCAATTCAAGCTTTTTTTCTGAGTAAGACTGAATAGCATTTATGGTTTAGGTAAGTAGGAATGCACGTAATAGTGTATTTATCTTATATTTACACTTTAAACAAGGGTCTTGAAAGTACATTATGTACATAATGTAGAAACTGAATTATTTCTGATCAGAAGAGATATTCTTCAGGAATTTCGCAGCAGCCAATTTTTTATTACCGAATTGGAACACTAAAATTGCACAACCTGAAGTGAAGGCGACGTTTCTTTCGAAAAAAAAACACGTCAGAAGATGCATTATCCAGATGCTGCTTAGAATCTAACAAAATTTTAATTCATAAAACCTAAATTCAAAACATGTCATCCATTACAACAGATGAACCAACAGTTAACGATAGATGCCGTTCAGAATTATTTATTCAGGGAAAAGCGCTAAACAAGTAGGGGTCATACAGCTCCTGAGGAATAAGAAGAATTCAAATTCGATATAAGGAAGAGGAGGATAAGTCCATTTCCATGCATATAGACACACTCACCACTGTCCTACTGAATAGCACTCATTGTCATCAGAGATTCTCCAGCAACAGTAACTGCAATCTTCTAGGACCTGATATCAGTTTTACTACACAGTTCATCAGATAAATTATATCTTATCACTTTTAGGAATTATATAATGCATACCCTTATACTTTTATTCTTTTGTTTATAACATAGACGTGATTTCACAAGAAAAATGAGAGAGAGAGAGAGAGAGAGAGAGAGAGAGAGAGAGAGAGAGAGACAGATAGACAGAGAGGAAAAGAGAGAGAGGACGTCAGGGAGGGAGTGTGTCAGTGTGCTCCACAAACAATAATAATTATTATTTAACTACGAATGCTGGTGAGGAAAAAAAACTGTTCAGGGACATGCATTGTGGTTACTACAACACAACAGTAAAAGTGAGTCGGCAATTTCATGGTAATGAATATCAACGAAATTAATCATATTTGTGTGATGTTAGATACTTCCAAACCAGCAGCAGCCAGGTGGTGTTAGGCTCGGCACAATTCTCCCTCGTTTGGGTCATCAGCACGGAGGAGTGGGCCCTAAACCTAGCGGACATGATCTAAGTACACCCTGATCATGCACAGAGGCAAACAAGATCCACGGACGGGAAGTGTCCATGGGAATTGCAACTGTATGAGAAACTGTACAGCAAAGTGCGAAAGGCCTAATATGCCGAGTGAGAGAAGAGGACACCAGATTCTGCTGCTCTGCTCTACATCACCTCTACGGTCACGGAGGCGGTGCCAGCCTCATCGGAAGGGATGGAGGTGGATCTTTGAGGTGAATTGCCAACCTGATCAGGAAGTTATTGATCTGCCAGGTGGAGAAATTATCCCTCTCCAGAGAAGTTTAGATCAAGTGTGGAGTGAGTGAGTGAAGGAAGAGTTGGTTTTGCAGGAAACCTGAAAGAATCTGCCAGCTGTCACCAGCTACTGAAGGATGAGGAGAGCATGAATATTATGAGGCGAATTTCAATGTAACCTCTAAGCGTCAGCGTCAGGAAAGTGGCAGATTCTGTTCTTGTGAAAATAAGTGTTAAAGGGAGCAAAACGAAGTGGAAAGATGGCAGGCAACAGAGGAGGGAGGGCTGCCATAACTGTTTATAATTATTCTGCAATACACTACAGAAGGGGATCAGTCGTATGGGCTGGGACAGGCGAGTGGAACAATTGCATCTTGGACAGTCACCATCCTGTTAACAGCGGCAACATCACTATCGCAGTAAAGAGCGGGAACTCCACAAAACAGTGGGGTACCGCACTAATTGTGGCACAATTATGCGATGCTGTTCAAAGCAGTCAAAGATCAGAAACTAATATACAGGTGCAAAAGAGACAAATAAGGTGCCTTTGTGTGCACTGTTGTAAAGGTGTTGGTAGCTGCGGTCGTGCAATTGCCTGTGATTTATGTGAGGAATGAGTGCACGTAAGATGCACATACAGTGTAAGTGACGATGAATATGATGAACTTGTAGCCATGAGTGATAACTTTAACGTTGTAATACACTCTTAGGATGAGGTGAAGCCACAGCGTCGATGTTGTTACCAGACAGAATAACATTAGACATAACTGTAAACAAGTGTTATAGGAGGAAGGGTAAATAAAATATATGTGAATTGTACAGGGATTTGGTGCACAACAGATTATTTGGTTATGTAATTAACGGTGCTTCGTATCTGTGTGAATGAATCAAATGTACTTTAATTCCGTTACTCTTTAGTAGCGCTGACCTTGATTTGACTTTTTTTTTTTTTTGCATCAAATGAACACTTGCTATATATTAATAATTGGCTGCTTCATGAAAACAAGTCTTCATTTTGTTTATGACAATGCTAGGTCACTTTTAGCTGAACAAAACTGAAGCGACAGTAATATCCATCTCTGAGTCCTGTTTAGAGGAGGACGAAGTTAAAATGGAAGGTTACAATATAAAAAACACTTGGATAGAAATATACATGGTAGAGTATGTGCCTATGTAAGAAATGGACTTAGTTTACAATCCAAACCCGACTTGTATGACAATAAACTAAAGATCTATGGTTCGAGGTGCTGCTGCCCAAGATCAAAGCCATCCCAGTAGGAACTAGTTACCACCCCCACACCCAAGGTCATTTCGAGTCTTGTCCAGAGCTGAGCACAGTTGTGAGTTAATAATTCTGGGAATTTCAATATCTGTAATCTACAATAAAATAAAAGGCTAGGTAAACAGGTTACGCAATTGCGGATGGACAGTGCTAGCAAGTTGCATAGACGTAAATGATGCCTGGGAAAAATTAGGAACAATGTTCATTGCCATCTTTGATGGTATTGCACCAGTTAAAGAGGTTACCCAAGTAAAATCTCCGGGTCAGATAACATCTCAGCCAAATTTCTAAAAGATGGTGCCTCTGAATTACCAATCCCAATTATGCACATAATAAATTTATCCATCACGACCAATACCTAGCCAGAAGGGTTCAAGGAGGCCAGATTTACTATCTTCAAGAAAACAGTAGGTCTGAGATATGGCGTCCCGAAACTTACCAAAGGCATTTTTTCTTATTTTCAACGAACCAGCCATGTCCCACAGAGGCAGGGTGATCTAAAGAGAAAGACGAAAGTTTTTATTTTTAAATTTAGTAATTTTTACAGAAGAAGGGGTTGCTAGCCCCTTGCTCCCTGCATTTTAGACGCCTCTTAAGACACGCATGGCTTATGTAGGATGAATTATTTTCCACTTCCCCATAGAGATAAGAGGAAATAAAGAAGAACAAGAACTATTTAGAAAATAGAAGAAAACCCAGATGGGTGTGTAAATATATATGCATGTACATGCATGTGTAGTGTGACCCAAGTGTAAGTAGCAGTAGCAAGATATACCTGTTATCCAGCCTGTTTATGAGGCAGAAAAAAGACACCAGCAATTCCACCACCATGTAAAACAATTACAGATTTCCATACACAATTAACCTGCAAATAGAAGAGAGGCGCTTACGACGACGTTTCGGTCTGACTTGGATCATTTACAAAGTCACACTAACTAAAAGGTGAGAAGGAGGGAGTATATATAGACGAGCAGACAGGGACGGGACAAGAAAGGTAGTAGAAAAGAAGGAAGAGAGGTAAATGGTCCAAGTCTGACCGAAACATCGTAGTAAGCTCCTCTCTTCTATATTTGGGTTATCTGTGTATTGTTTCAGTCACGGTATTGTGCCTTTTTTGTTTTTTACAGGTTTCCCTTTTACACGCACTTGGGAGGACGGTACTACCTCCCTGGGAGGATGCTGTCTACCACCCTACTACCTATATTAACCATATTATATTATGTAAAAAACTACAAGCTCTCGGCTTAGGCTCTGTAGACTAGTTTAAGTCCTACCTGAGCAACAGGAAATAAATTGTCAAGATCAACAATACAGAATCGGAACCCTTACCGATAGCATGTCGGGTTCCCCATTGTTGTATTCTGGGTCCTTTACAATTTTTATGTTATGTGAATGACATACCCATCGGTGTTGTATGCAGACAACAGTGTTCCGCTAGTCTCAGGTAAAGTCCCACAAGATTTAGCTAACGTACTAAACTAAAGTATAGCACATATAATATATATATAATAGATAAATGGTTAGTATACAACAAACTGTCGATACACCTCGGGGAAAATGGAAGCCTTGCTCCTAGGCACTAAAAGTATACTGAAAGAGTAACTTCTTTTGATGTCTATTGTAATGGGGGACCCATCACTTCAGTATCTTCAATGTCAGGAGAATTGTTAGTGAACTATGTATTAAGAAAAAGTTAATGCTAGGCAAAGGTTCCTCTATAGACAGACACAATGTCTACTTGCTAAGGTTCACAGGACGTTATGTCAAGCTCTTATACAATGTCACGTAGATTATGTTTGTTCTTCATGGTACTCTAACAAATGAAAGACAGACTACAAATCACACAAAACGAAATGGTGAGAGTCATGCTGAGCCCGGGTCCAAGACAGCATGCAAACCAGGTTGAATTACAACAACTGGATATGTTGAATGTTGAAGACTAAGTGAAAATAACTGAAGTTAAATCATATTTATAAAATTGCTCACAAGCAGTGTCCGGAATATTTTATTTGCGAAGTTTGTCAAGGTTAAGAACCAAATTTTATATAGTACAAGAGGAAGTGATCACAATTTTATATTACATAAACTTTTTATTATACAGCAATAAAGGAGTGGAACGGATTACTTGACTGTGTCAAAGCCAGTCCTAGCACGACCCGGTTCAGTAAAAGAACTATAAGGTGACTAATGAATGAAGCTACAGAAAGGGATTCACGCTGTATAGCCCTTGTGGCTTAGCGCTTCTTTTTGATTATAATAATAACACAGAAAGGGAGGAAGGTGATTTCTTTTCATAGTTAACATTCTTGTAGCTATTATTACAAGCTGATCCTATTGCATCTCCTTTTACTTAACTGATTTTCACAGAGTTGGGTTACTTAGATGTTTCAATTTTTAAGATTAAGATCATGACTTATTTCTACTGTATCTTACAATTAGGCTTTAAGTAATAAGATATTACAGGGACCTCTGGAAATCACTTTGTCACCAGCTGAGTAGCTACTTACGACCTGCAAGTTTACGCTCTCTGTTGACAGTGATATTTTGAAGAGAGGGAGAAATATATATTTGTATTAACAAGAGCGATGGTCCTTAGCATATAATCAAAGGTTACCTTCACTCGAATTGTTAGTGAGGCTCTTTTAAAAAGACTGAGAACATCTATACCAATCACAGTACTGGTATGTAATCGTTCTCGCTTTTCTGTTGCTGAGTCGTGTAGTAGTTTTTGTGTGTGCTGGTGCCAGTTGGGTAGCTGTGAGTCAGCAAGGTTTCTTCCTATCACCAGTGTCAATTTTAAGTTTGTTTTGACTGTCCGTAAGAGCGAAAGTTCACACTGAAAGAAAATACACATGATCAGATAACGTTTTTCCCGAAATGGCACTGAGAATCATGAAAGTATAATTTGGGGCAATATTGTTGCTTGTTACAATTGTAAGACTTCTGTAAGTTATTGTTTTGGCTCTTAAGTTGGGTAGTGTTTCTGTTTTCGGGTTTATTCCTGCACTGACCATTTTCCTTCTTATTATTTTCTTGAGTAGTGGGAGGCTGTTTACTACACTGGACCTTCTACTTTTGCATTAATGTGAAATTCTAATCCTAGGTTCTAGTAGGAATTATTTATTTCTGATAAAAAAAAAATGACCCTTCTGTTACCAGAAGCACAATATTTATTCTTTAATTATAATTTATTTTTATTTTTATAAATGGTTTTGATTTTCCCTTCTGATATATATTTATAGATCTGGCTATGCTTGCAGTCTTTCATTATTACTACTTTACCGTTTGATGCATAAGCAGTAATCTAAATGATTTTATTAGCATACATACTGTACAGAAAGCCCCTTGTTATGGAGAGCATTTCGGGCAAATTAGGTCAATTTTTTCCCCAGGATGCGACCCACACCAGTCAACTAACACCCAGGTACCTATTTTACTGACAGGTGAACATGGGCAGCAGGTGTCTTAAGGAAATGCGTCCTAATGTTTTTCAGCCGTACCGGGGATCGACCCCCGGACCTCACTGAGTGAGACGAGTGCACTAGTAATCGGGCAGAAATACTGAAAGCAGCTGGGGATATAATTGTGAAGTGGTTAGTGTTTTTAATTCAATAAAAGAATGAAAGGGAAGAGAGTAACTAAGGACTGGCAGAGACCGTGTATTGTTCTTTATATAGAGAAAAAGGAGACAAAAGCTTGTGTAAGAATTATAGCGAAATAAGCCGGCAGAGTATACCATGTTAAGTGAGTAGTAGAGTTATTCTTGAAAGAATAAAGGGAAAGACGGAGAACAGGATGGCAGATAAACAAGGTTTATGGATGAGTATGAGAAGTGTTACGCAGAAAAAGTGGGACAGCTGGAGGCTAGAGCCTTGTCTAAGGGCAAAGGTAAAAGTTACACACATCTCAAGCATAAACAGGCCACCCAGGGCTATCCCAGTCAAAACAGAAAGCGGTAAACCAGAATTTGTTACTTCAATGGGTTGGTTAACAGAGGGTTAGGCAAAAATCCTAGGTAGGAAAATATACATCTATTTATTCAACATAACACTATATACACACTCTAGAAAACGCTATCGTGTATCTCCTATCCTCTGGTGGCCTGGTGGTTAACGCTCTCGCTTCACACGGCGAGGGTCTGGGTTCGATTCCCAGCCAGAGTAGAAACATTGGACGTGTTTCTTTCCACCTGTTGTCTATGTTCCCCATCAGTAAAATGGGTACCTGGGTGTTAGTCGACTGGTGTGGGTCGCATCCCGGGACACTGACCTAATTTGCCCGAAATGCAGAGCATAACAAGGGAGTTTCTATATAGTAGTATGTCATTGTTGTCAGCTAGGACTGTATACCTTGTACATGTACTTGTAGTAAATAAAGATATTATTATTATTATTATTATATTATTATAAACGCCCACATAGCAGGCACAAGACGCAGGCGGCTGGCTGTCCAGTAACCATAACACTCGGCCTAGTCAGCGCCAGGTCGTCACTTCTTCAATACCAACCCCATTTCTTATTTCCTCGCTCATCCCACAGCACCCTGACCATGTCAGAGCCTAGGTGAGCATACCGATAAATCATAGAAGAGCCTATGGCTTGAGTTAGCTAAACAAAAGGAGTACATAACTACAAACTTAGCTTAAATACACAGCATCTCCGACGCCAGCCTCCAAGCCATGATGACTCCACGTGACTGCCCCAAGCCATGCTTAACCCGCGTACCCAAACACAGTTGGAAAAAAAATCCCTATCAGGATTTCTTTATAATTATAGTTTAACCTACTTTACAGTACCCCCAAAAGCACCTTATGAATTACAAAATTATTCTTTACAATTATAACATTCATACTATTATGACACCCTTCTCTACTGTATATTCATTATAATGTCATGCAGAACCCTGCATAACAACATTACAATGTCATGCAGAACCCTGCATAACAACATTACAATGTCATGCAGAACCCTGCATAACAACATTACAATGTCATGCAGAACCCTGCATAACACCCCCACCCCCAGACCATAGGTCTCACTCTGCTTGCGGGGTCCCTACCGACACCACAAGGCAAAAGGAAAAAGAAAAAAAATAAATCTCACATTAAGGTTTGAGGCAACGGGTAAAATGATAACCGGGGAATGACCACCATACAATCACTGTCTTTTGGTCCTACTTATATGCAATATTAACAAACTGAGGTACTAGACTGTGGGCATATGAAACTCGCCGAGAATAAAAGTGATCAAGTTGAGGCACTGGCATTGATACATATTACCTAAATTACATCAAGCAAACTTATAAACGGGCAAGTTAACTTAGTACATAAGTGCCCCTGAGAAATGCCGTTTTATGAAGTATATATATATATATATATATATATATATATATATATATATATATATATATATATATATATATATATATATATATATATATATATATATATATATAAATATATAAATATATTTATATATATATATATATATATATATATATATATATATATATATATATATATATATATATATATATATATTTACATATAAATATATAAATATATATATATATATATATATATATATATATATATATATATATATATATATATATATATATATATATATTATATATATGTCGTGCCGAATATGTAAAACTGGTCAATTAGCAAGAACTCATTTAAAATTAAGTCCTTTCTGAAATTTTCTTTTGTATGTTTAAAGACATACTTTTTTCATTAATGATTATGTAAAAAATTTTAATTTTGCACCAAAAGAATCTTAGAAAACTTACCTAACCTTGTTATACCAAGAACAATTTATTTTAGCCTAACCCAACTAAATATATTTTAGATTTGTTTACAATAATTTAATACTAAACAACCACAATGAAATATATTTTTTTCGTTAGGTTCAGAATGATTTTGGCGAAATTATTGCATACATAAATTTTCACTTGTCTTATATGGCAAGATGAGCGTTGCTATTTAAGCCAAGATCGCAAGTTCTGCCTATTCGGCACGACATATATATACATATATATATATATATATATATATATATATATATATATATATATATATATATATATATATATATATATATATATATATATATATATATATATATATATATATATATATATATAATGTCGTGCCGAATATGTAAAACTGGTCAATTAGCAAGAGCTCATTTAAAATTAAGTCCTTTCTGAAATTTTCTTTTATATGTTTAAAGACATACTTTTTTCATTAATGATTATGTAAAAATTTTTAATTTTGCACCAAAAGAATCTTAGAAAACTTACCTAACCTTATTATAACAAGTGCAATTTATTTTAGCCTAACCCAACTAAATATATTTTAGATTTGTTTACAATAATTTAATACTAAACAAACACAGTGAAATATATTTTTATCGTTAGGTTCAGAATGATTTTGGCAAAATTATTGCATACACAAATTTTCACTTGTCCTACATGACAAGATGAGCGTTGCTATTTAAGCCAAGATCGCAAGTTCTGCCTATTCCGCACAACATATGTATACATATATATATATATTATATATATATATATATATATATATATATATATATATATATATATATATATATATATATATATATATATATATATATATATATATATATATATATATATATATATATATATACATATATAATATATATATATATATATATATATATATATATATATATATATATATATATATATATATATATATATATATATATATATATATATATATATATATATATATATATATATATATATACATATATTTATTTATATATATATATATATATATATATATATATATATATATATATATATATATATATATATATATATATATATATATATATATATATATATATATATATATATATATATATATTTGTCCACATTTCCTGTGAAGGTTTACTCAGCCCTGTAAGATCTTAAGTTGATCTTACCAAGGCTGGCTCCTCCTTAGGAAAATTAATGAATAGAAAAAGAAATAATAATATATAAATATAAACACTTTGTTGTTACAATTGAAAATAAAAAACATTTAAATGTGAACTTTAATCCTACTTGAAACAAAAATGAAAAATGAAATATAAAAATGACATCTAAATTCAACGCTAATATGTACAGTTAGACTGGGGTGTCTGGTTGATGTTGTTGAGATCACGTATTGTAGACATTGTAGCCGTTGCTAATGATGTTGGGGTCACAGCTGGTGAGTTACAATCCAACGACTATTCATTCACAGGAGGTTTTGCCTTGAATGATCCATCAAGATGATAAGAACGCAGGTCTTTCACCACTGCAAAGATGAGGGGTAGTTACCTGGGGTTGGCTACACTCAGGTATGTAGATAAAAAGTGACGTCCCAGAACTCATGTGAAGTTCATCTCCTTCAACACTTTTTCTGTGGTTGCCAGATGACCCAAGCTGACATTCCAAGCTAGAAAGAGACAAAAGTTAACCACTGCTTGAGAAATCACTCTCCATGATAAGTAAAGCATTTAAAGATTGGTGAAGATTTAAATGCAAAACCTGGAAATCAAGGCAGAATGAACTAAGTTTTAGAATTAGTTAAAAGTGAAGCCTTTAACCAATATATCCACTAGAATAGGAGCAGAGGATTTTACTTACAGTTGTGCTGGGAGCTGTGAGTCAAGTGATTATCCATTTGGTTGGAGCCCCACACGTCACCTTTCCGGGTTGAGAAAGGGGGGGGGATAGCGGGAGCTAGACACTGACCCTACCTTAGCAATCAGACTGGCAATCAAACTATTGTCACCATATACTCGCTCCCTACTCCTATCTGTTGAACTTTTCCCTCACAATTCCCAAGTATTAAGATTGATGGACTGACCACGACGACTCAAGGTTCAGGGACTGATTACCTCACTCTCCTCCTGTTCTTCAAGTTTCTCCTTTGTATGGACTGATGAAGCCACTGTGTGGCGAAACGTTTCCTCAATAAAGATACCCCAGAGTTGCACATGTGTCTAATTTATCATATATATATATATATATATATATATATATATATATATATATATATATATATATATATATATATATATATATATATATATATATATATATTATATATATATATATATATATATATATATATATATATATATATATATATATATATATATATATATATATATATATATTTATAAACAAAATACATTTACAGAAAAGACAAACATGAATACAATGGCACAATGTATCAAAGATGATGAATTTCCTCCAGCTCCTCCGAGGCTGGACGTGAGCCAAGTATGCAGCAAGCATTTCCCCTCTGGATGGCGACGCTGAGGCGCTGGAACATGAAAGTGGCTGCCCTTGGGTCCCTGGTGGTGTCGATGAGTCTGGAACCCAATTCTTTAAGGAAACGTGTGGCATTTTTTCCCAATGATCCCAAGGTCTCTGATCCCACTGGGACAAATTGATACTGTTGGCTAATGTCCCTGTACTTGCTGATCTTGTACTCCTCCCTGTGGTCAGCAGCTCCTCCCTGTCGCCCCACACTGTGATGGATATAGGTGTCAGCTTATATATATATATGTATATATATATATATATATATATATATATATATATATATATATATATATATATATATATATATATATATATATATATATGCAATAAGATCACAGTAAACAGGTGATTTCAGAATATGCAAAACAACCACTCTGAAAGAATAGAGAAATTCCAAGCGCTTTCGTGACTACTCACATTATCAAGGAACTATCTGATAATGTGAGTAGTCACGAAAGCGCTTGGAATTTCTCTATTCTTTCAGAGTGGTTGTTTTGCATATATATATATATATATATATATATATATATATATATATATATATATATATATATATATATATATATATATATATATATATATATATACATATATATATATATATATATATATATATATATATATATATATATATATATATATATATATATATATATATGTGTGTGTACATATATATATCCTGTGTGATTCTTTATGCCTTGTAAATATGTGGGAAGTAAAGGACTTAATCAGTTTATCGCTAATGTCATCCCAAAGTATTCTTTATTTTTTTTATCCCCTGGGATCTTGTATGCCTTACTTATTCATGTTTTGACCATCCTTTGACTGAGATTTAGATTATAACCAAGACTAAAATGTTACACTTTTGTCCCAGATAGCTTAAGTGACGAAAAAAATATACAAATAAGGCTTCAGGTTTACGTTATATTGTTGAAGTTCATATCTGAAGTCTGGGGTGTTTCTTTAAACCAATAGAAAGTATATTATGCCATTAATTTGTGTCAAAGAGTTTTATCAAAAACTTTAGTGGTTGAACACGGAGATGACAAAACATTGCAGCCGAATTATTCTACACACTCCGCGAATTAGAATTTCAGAGAAATATGTAAGAGTTTCGTTTTCTGTCCACCTCTTTGTTATTCACAAAACTGTGCACTCTGCTCTCTGGTGTCTGTAAAACATTATAGATCTTCCAATACTAATATACCGGGATAGTGAGGTACGGAAACTTCTGTAACTGCAGCTGCATCGCCAACTGAGAAATCTTCCATCTTCAAAACTTGTGTCCTAGTAGTTACAAACTTCCCAGTGACTTCTGGATATTTTCGGAAACTAGAGAGTTTGGGAGTTTATCATCGTCACGAATAAATTCTGACTGCAGCTCTCGTTTATAACACGACTACCACGAGCCTTTGCACGACGAGAGGACTGGGTATTGATCGCACCTCTAATTATGACTGGACGTGTATGATATTTTCACTTCGCGTTGAGCAGATGATACTCACCTGACCCCCAGGGAGCTGGACGCCTCTCAACGTAACCAGTTCTTCGAGGAGTAGACTGAAGATTTACGACATGAAGAATAACAACACTGGTTTGCCGCATATGTCCTTATATTTCTCCACTGCTGAGGACATTGGTATTTGTCTTTTATTGATAATTTTTAGCATCACACAGTCACCAAGAATAAGCACGATTACAAGGAAGAAGTAAAAATCAATGAAAAACTACTTTGAATACTATTATTAACTTACCATTGGACTTCGAAAATGGGTTTGAGTAATTATACGACATTTCAATATAAGCATAGCAATAAACTCATCCCCATAAACCACGACTCAATACATCACTAGTAAGACCTCCTTTATATAGATGCTGTTCAGTTTTGGTCTTCTTACTACAGATTGTCTATAAATTCATTGGAGAACATACATAGTAAAATGACAGAAATAATCCACTGCAAAAGAAATCTTTCATACGAGGGAAGACTGAGAATCTTGAACCTTCACTCTCTGGAGAGACGTAGATTGAAAAATGTCGTTAAGGTATATTAATTAATAAATGATTGGTATAAACAAAGGCGATGATTGTAAAGTACTGAAAATATCAATTCAAGTAAGAACTAGAAATAGCAGATTTAAAGCAGATAAATTTAGATAGGTAGTAGGTTGGTAGACAGCAACCACCCAGGGAAGTACTACCGTCCTGCCAGATGACTGTGAAACAAAAACCTGTAACTGTTTTGCATGATGGTAGGATTGCTGGTTTCTTTTTCTGTCTCATAAACACGCTAAGATAACAGGGATATCTTGCTACTCCTACTTACACTTTGGTCACACTTCATAGACACGCACATGCATATATATATATACATACATCTAGGTTTTTCTCCTTTTTCTAAATAGCTCTTGTTCTTTTTTATTTCTTCTATTGTCCATGGGGAAGTGGAAAAGAATCTTTCCTCCGTAAGCCATGCGTGTCGTATGAGGCGACTAAAATGCCGGGAGCAATGGGCTAGTAACCCCTTCTCCTGTATACAATTACTAAAAAAGAGAAGAAGAAAAACTTTATAAAACTGGGTTGCTTAAATGTGCGTGGATGTAGTGCGGATGACAAGAAACAGATGATTGCTGATGTTATGAATGAAAAGAAGTTGGATGTCCTGGCCCTAAGCGAAACAAAGCTGAAGGGGGTAGGAGAGTTTCAGTGGGGGGAAATAAATGGGATTAAATCTGGAGTATCTGAGAGAGTTAGAGCAAAGGAAGGGGTAGCAGTAATGTTAAATGATCAGTTATGGAAGGAGAAAAGAGAATATGAATGTGTAAATTCAAGAATTATGTGGATTAAAGTAAAGGTTGGATGCGAGAAGTGGGTCATAATAAGCGTGTATGCACCTGGAGAAGAGAGGAATGCAGAGGAGAGAGAGAGATTTTGGGAGATGTTAAGTGAATGTATAGGAGCCTTTGAACCAAGTGAGAGAGTAATTGTGGTAGGGGACTTGAATGCTAAAGTAGGAGAAACTTTTAGAGAGGGTGTGGTAGGTAAGTTTGGGGTGCCAGGTGTAAATGATAATGGGAGCCCTTTGATTGAACTTTGTATAGAAAGGGGTTTAGTTATAGGTAATACATATTTTAAGAAAAAGAGGATAAATAAGTATACACGATATGATGTAGGGCGAAATGACAGTAGTTTGTTGGATTATGTATTGGTAGATAAAAGACTGTTGAGTAGACTTCAGGATGTACATGTTTATAGAGGGGCCACAGATATATCAGATCACTTTCTAGTTGTAGCTACACTGAGAGTAAAAGGTAGATGGGATACAAGGAGAATAGAAGCATCAGGGAAGAGAGAGGTAAAGGTTTATAAACTAAAAGAGGAGGCAGTTAGGGTAAGATATAAACAGCTATTGGAGGATAGATGGGCTAATGAGAGCATAGGCAATGGGGTCGAAGAGGTATGGGGTAGGTTTAAAAATGTAGTGTTAGAGTGTTCAGCAGAAGTTTGTGGTTACAGGAAAGTGGGTGCAGGAGGGAAGAGGAGCGATTGGTGGAATGATGATGTAAAGAGAGTAGTAAGGGAGAAAAAGTTAGCATATGAGAAGTTTTTACAAAGTAGAAGTGATGCAAGGAGGGAAGAGTATATGGAGAAAAAGAGAGAAGTTAAGAGAGTGGTGAAGCAATGTAAAAAGAGAGCAAATGAGAGAGTGGGTGAGATGTTATCAACAAATTTTGTTGAAAATAAGAAAAAGTTTTGGAGTGAGATTAACAAGTTAAGAAAGCCTAGAGAACAAATGGATTTGTCTGTTAAAAATAGGAGAGGAGAGTTATTAAATGGAGAGTTAGAGGTATTGGGAAGATGGAAGGAATATTTTGAGGAATTGTTAAATGTTGATGAAGATAGGGAAGCTGTGATTTCGTGTATAGGGCAAGGAGGAATAACATCTTGTAGGAGTGAGGAAGAGCCAGTTGTGAGTGTGGGGGAAGTTCGTGAGGCAGTAGGTAAAATGAAAGGGGTAAGGCAGCCGGGATTGATGGGATAAAGATAGAAATGTTAAAAGCAGGTGGGGATGTAGTTTTGGAGTGGTTGGTGCAATTATTTAATAAATGTATGGAAGAGGGTAAGGTACCTAGGGATTGGCAGAGAGCATGCATAGTTCCTTTGTATAAAGGCAAAGGGGATAAAAGAGAGTGCAAAAATTATAGGGGGATAAGTCTGTTGAGTGTACCTGGTAAAGTGTATGGTAGAGTTATAATTGAAAGAATTAAGAGTAAGACGGAGAATAGGATAGCAGATGAACAAGGAGGCTTTAGGAAAGGTAGGGTGTGTGTGGACCAGGTGTTTACAGTGAAACATATAAGTGAACAGTATTTAGATAAGGCTAAAGAGGTCTTTGTGGCATTTATGGATTTGGAAAAGGCGTATGACAGGGTGGATAGGGGGGCAATGTGGCAGATGTTGCAAGTGTATGGTGAAGGAGGTAGGTTACTGAAAGCAGTGAAGAGTTTTTACGAGGATAGTGAGGCTCAAGTTAGAGTATGTAGGAAAGAGGGAAATTTTTTCCCAGTAAAAGTAGGCCTTAGACAAGGATGTGTGATGTCACCGTGGTTGTTTAATATATTTATAGATGGGGTTGTAAGAGAAGTAAATGCGAGGGTCTTGGCAAGAGGCGTGGAGTTAAATGATAAAGAATCACACACAAAGTGGGAGTTGTCACAGCTGCTCTTTGCTGATGACACTGTGCTCTTGGGAGATTCTAAAGAGAAGTTGCAGAGATTGGTGGATGAATTTGGTAGGGTGTTCAAAATAAGAAAATTAAAGGTGAATACAGGAAAGAGTAAGGTTATGAGGATAACAAAAAGATTAGGTGATGAAAGATTGAATATCAGATTGGAGGGAGAGAGTTTGGAGGAGGTGAACGTATTCAGATATTTGGGAGTGGACGTGTCAGCGGATGGGTCTATGAAAGATGAGGTGAATCATAGAATTGATGAGGGGAAAAGGGTGAGTGGTGCACTTAGGAGTCTGTGGAGACAAGAACTTTGTCCTTGGAGGCAAAGAGGGGAATGTATGAGAGTATAGTTTTACCAACGCTCTAATATGGGCGTGAAGCATGGGTGATGAATGTTGCAGTGAGGAGAAGGCTGGAGGCAGTGGAGATGTCATGTCTGAGGGCAATGTGTGGTGTGAATATAATGCAGAGAATTCGTAGTTTGGAAGTTAGGAGGAGGTGCAGGATTACCAAAACTGTTGTCCAGAGGGCTGAGGAAGGGTTGTTGAAGTGGTTCGGACATGTAGAGAGAATGGAGCGAAACAGAGCGACTTCAAGAGTGTATCAGTCTGTAGTGGAAGGAAGGCGGAGTAGGGGTCGGCTTAGGAAAGGTTGGAGGGAGGGGGCAAAGGAGGTTTTGTGTGCGAGGGGCTTGGACTTCCAGCAGGCACGCGTGAGCGTGTTTGATAGGAGTGAATGGATGCAAATGGTTTTTAATACTTGATGTGCTGTTGGAGTGTGAGCAAAGTAACATTTTTGAAGGGGTTCAGGGAAACCGGCAGGCCGGACTTGAGTCCTGGAGATGGGAAGTACAGTGCCTGCACTCTGAAGGAGGGGTGTTACTGTTGCAGTTTAAAAACTGTAGAGTAAAGCACCCTTCTGGCAAGACAGTGATGGAGTGAATGATGGTGAAAGTTTTTCTTTTTCGGGCCACCCTGCCTTGGTGGGAATCGGCCAGTGTGACAATAAATAAATAAATAAATAAATATATATATATATATATATATATATATATATATATATATATATATATATATATATATATATATATATATATATATATATATATATATATATATATATATATATATATATATATATATATATATATGTCGTGCCGAATATGTAAAACTGGTCAATTAGCAAGAACTCATTTAAAATTAAGTCCTTTCTAAAATTTTCTCTTATACGTTTAAAGATATATTTTTTCATTAATGTTAATGTAAAAAATTTTAATTTTGCACCAAAAGAATCTTAGAAAACTTACCTAACCTTATTATAACAAGAACAATTTATTTTAGCCTAACCCAACTAAATATATTTTAGATTTGTTTACAGAAATTTAATACTAAACAAACACAGTGAAATATATTTTTTTCTTTAAGTTCAGAATGATTTTGGCGAAATTATTGCATACACAAATTTTCACTTGTCCTATATGGCAAGATGAGCGTTGCTATTTAAGCCAAGATTGCAAATTCTGCCTATTCGGCACGACATATATATATATATATATATATATATATATATATATATATATATATATATATATATATATATATATATATATATATATATATATATATATATATATATATTCTTTCTTTCAACGCACCAGCCGTATCCCACCGAGGCGGGGTGGCCCAAAAGGAAAAACGAAAGTTTCTCTTTTTAAATTTAGTAATATATACAGAAGAAGGGGTTACTAGCCCCTTGCTCCCGGCATTTTAGTCGCCTCTTACAACACGCATGGCTTACGGAGGAAGAATTCTGTTCCACTTCCCCATGGCGATATGAGGAAATAGACAAGAACAATAACTAGAAAGAAAATAGAAGAAAACCCAGAGTGGTATGTATATACATGCTTGTACATGTATGTGCAGTGTGACTTAAGTGTAAGTAGAAGTAGCAAGACGTACCTAAAATCTTGCATGTTTATGAAACAGAAAAAAGGACACCAGCGATCCTACCATCATGTAAAACAATTACAGGCTTTCGTTTTACACTCACTTGGCAGGACGGTAGTACCTCCCTGGGCGGTTGCTGTCTACCATCCTACCACCTATAATATGTATGTTTATATGTATATATATATATTATATATATATATATATACGGGGGTGGGTGGAAGAGGGCGGGATGTGTAACTTGATGTGTAACTAGATGGTGAGTGAACACATTGGTTCAGCAGTGCCCATACCCACATTGTTCATAGTGTACATGGGAAACAAATAAAGTTATTGTGTATTGTAAGACAGTGTGAACAATATATAGTGCGCAAGTCCATGTGTATTGTACTTCCCGGGATAACCCCACTCAACAACCTGCGCCTCCCCCACCTAATTCCCAGGGGAAGTTTTCCCCTTCCCCTCCCTGCCCCTCAAACTCCACCAGGCCACCACGGTCAAGTTCACTACCTTCCACGCACCATACCCACCCAGCATGTCATATTCCACTCCTATTGTCTAGTCTAGCAGATGGATGACAACCAGGAGGAAGCAAGCAGCCAGGGAAATGGCACGGCTGGCAATACTAGGAGAGGCAAGTGTCGGTCATGCTTACAGCTTCGTTGTCTCAACTCGAATGGTTTCCTCCGCAAGCACGGTAGTTGCCCTGGTTCAGGATGTCCTCCTGTGGAAAGTGAGGATCCAGAGCCACCTCAGGCACCTGAACCCTCACCAACAGATTTCATCTCATCAGACAATCTCTTGGAAGCAATTAAAGCAACAGGTACCAGGACACTCACACATATTCCCAAAGCAGCCCGTCCACACGCAGCTGGGAAACTTACAGACCTCCTGAAAAAAGTAAACGATGGTTCCACTATCTTAAATGCTCCACCAACCATCAAGGCATGGCACAACTTGCTACTTTTTGGCAATGTCTGCTTAGCTGTGCCGGAAAGAAGGGGAAAGAGGCTAGCCTCAATGATAATTAAATCCTTAAGAGATTTTCCTAGAGTTGATAACCTCATTCGCCTTCCCCGTCAACACAAAAAAGGGAGAGGCAGAACCCCCACTCACTCTACTGACAGTGAAAAAGTCAGAGTCCAGGTGAGCAAGAAAATTGAAGAGGGCAACACAGTGGGGGCAATAAGAATTATTACCAGTGAAGATACAGTTGCTCCCAGGGATGCTGACACGGCTGAAGCACTTAGAGGAAAGCACCCTGCCAGGGAAACCAGTGGCACCAACAGTTCCAACACCTCTGTCCCCACTATGGAACCATTGATAGTGGAAGACTCAGACATTTACAAAGCAATAATGTCGTTCCCATCTGGCTCTGCTGGGGGTTACACTGGAATAAGGCCACAGCATTTAAAGGAAATGGTTAATCCAGTTATTGGGGAAATTGCAGAGACACTGCTTTCAGAGATCACAAGGTTCGTCAACAATTCCTTGGCTGGTCTGATCCCTGATGAAATTAGACCTTTCTTTTTTGGTGCAACACTTTGTGCACTTAAAAAGAAGGATGGAGGAATTCGGCCAATTGCAGTAGGCAACACCTTACGCCGCCTCGTATCCAAAGCTGCTGTCCGAAGTATTCGTGCACAGACAGCCATGATGCTTCAACCAAACCAGCTTGGCTTTGGGGTCTCTCAAGGAAGTGAAGCAGCGGTTCATGCAACAAGGGCGTATATCAACGACCTGCCTGAGGACAATGCAGTGGTAAAATTAGATTTCAAGAATGCGTTCAATCTCCTGAAAAGAGACGTGGTATTAGCAGCAGTACAAGAACATTTCCCTGGACTCTTCCCTTTTGTTTCAGCCGGGTATAGCAAGGAATCAATGCTTCTCTTTGGAGAGCATGAAATTACATCATCGGAGGGTGTCCAACAAGGAGATCCTCTGGCACCATTTCTCTTCTGTATAGCAGTTAGGGAAATCACAGTCAGACTGACCAGCGAGCTAAACATCTGGTTCCTAGATGATGGCACACTAGCAGGTACAAAAGAGTCCCTCCTACATGACCTTACACAGGTAATGACACGGGGACAGGAAATGGGTCTCATCCTGAATCCATCCAAATGTGAAATCATCTCAGTCAGTCAACAAGTGATAAATGCAGTGAGATCAAAACTACCAGGAGCAGCAGTCATTGCCCCCACAAATAGTGTCTTGCTAGGAGCACCTCTGGGAAGCAATGCCATTGACACAATTCTCAGGAAGAAATTGGAAGAGTTAAGGAGAATGGAACAACGAATAGGCAATCTGGACACCCACTATGCCTTGTACCTTCTCACAAAGTGCTTGAGTCTGCCCAGGTTGACATATTTCCTAAGATGTGCACCTTCATATGATAACCCTATACTGCACGAATATGACAGTATTCTGAGGCAGATTTTTACGAAAGTACTTAACCTTACTCTAGAAGACGGGCAGTGGAACCAAGCTACACTTCCAGTCAGACTAGGAGGCATTGGTGTCCGCAAGTCATCACAGATTGCGTTACCTGCTTTTCTGTCCTCGTGTATTGCATCCAGAGAGCTTGTAGCAGCGATTCTCCCTGAACATCTTAGGGACAAGGTAGGAGTCCAGGACCAAAAATTCATTGACGGAGCAATGATCTGGGATAATCTAACGGGCTCTGGAGCCAGACCTGCTCCCCCCAACAACTACAAACAATCGCACTGGGATGGTCCAATAGTGGAAAATATTGCCTCAACAATGCTTCAGAGTGTGTCAGGGAAGGATAGAGCCCGCCTCCTGGCAGTGAGAGCCCCTCATGCTGGGGACTTTCTGTTGGCTGTTCCCAACTCCAGCCTTGGCACACGTCTCGACCCACAGACCATCCGCATCGGTGTTGCCCTTCGACTTGCCGCCCCTATTCTCGCCGAACACAGGTGTATTTGTGGCAGTGAAGCAGCAGACCGATTCGGGTACCATGGTCTTGTGTGCCGTAAATCCGAGGGAAAGATTGCAAGACATGAGGAGGTTAATAACATTATCAAGAGGAGCCTCACAACAGCTGGATGCCCAGCAGTAAGGGAGCCACCCCAACTATGCAGATCTGATGGCAGCCAGAAGTGTCCAGATGGTATCACCCTTCAAGCCTGGACAGATGGGAAGCAGGTGGTGTGGGACTATACATGTGCATCTACCTTGGCTGATACCTATCTCCAATACACCAGGGAGGAAGGAGGGGCAGCTGCCAGCTTCAGGGAGTCCCAAAAGTCTAGAAAATATGGAGAACTTGCCCATCATTATATGTTTGTTCCCATAGGCTCAGAGACCCTTGGCTCATGGGGAAAGAGTGCATCTAAATTCCTTAAGGAGCTGGGAAAAAGACTCATCAGGGTAACTAGGGATCCCAGGGCAGCTAGTTTTCTGTTCCAGCGGCTCAGTGCGGCTGTTCAAAGGGGTAATGCCTGCTGTATTTTGGGCACACGCCCCAGCTCTGAGGAGCTGGATGAGATTTTCGCCTTATAATCGGTGATACACACGTAACAACATGTACCGTATATGCCATCTTCTGTACCATATTATGTAATAAAATATTCCTATTGGTAAAAAAAAATATACTAAAAGATGGGGTGGTAGGGGAAATGGAATATTCAAACGGCTTCAGGAAGAAATCCAAATATTCTTCCTTGAAGTCTTTTTATGCACTTCTCCGAGGCAATGGGTCCCACAATTTACACCAGAGGTGGACCCCATCCTATATATATATATATACATGTATATATATAAGTAGTACCGGAGGCGGCTCAGTGGCTCATTCCTGAGTGGCTCATCCTGAAAAGGGCTGCAGCTGAGCGGCTATGCTAATGACCTTTTTCACACCGTTAACCATGCCCACGACCCCCACCCACGACCCCACCCACGACCCCCACCCATGACCCCCACCCATGACCCCCCCACGACCCCCACCCACACCCCCCCACGACTTCCCCCCACCTGCGACCCCACGCCCCCACGCCCGCGCCCCCACACCCCCACGGCCCCCCACCTGTGCCCCCGTGCCCCCAAGCCCGCTCCTCGCGCCCGCCCACGCCCCTCACGCCTGGCCATCGTGCCCGACCGTGCCTTCTGCTGTGCCTTCTGCAGCGTCGTCCGGATCGCCCCCGCGCCCCGAATTTTTTTCCGATTTTTTTCGAATTTTTTTTGAATTTCATTTTATTGTGCTCTCCACTTCCTCGAATCAAGCTTTTGGATTTCTCCTTCCACTTTCACCCCACCCCAAATTTTTTCGATTTTTTTTCTCGATAATACAAAGACTCCAATTCCTCGGATCAAATTTTTGGGTACCCCTCCTTCCACCCCAATTTTTTTTTCTCGATAATACAAAGACTCCATCTCCTCGGATCAAGTTTTTCTCGATATCAATAATACAAAGATTTCCCCCACCATCCACTTCTACCCTCTATGTCCAAGTATTTCTCCTCCATCTCTTCGGATTAAGTTTTTTGGATTCCCCCCTCTGGGTATAAGCATTCAAAATGGACTCCCACTTCCATTCCAAAATATTCCTGCTCTACTTCCTTGGATCAAGGTTTTCTCGATAATATAAAGACTCTAATTCCTCGGATCAAATTTTCTCGAAATCAAAGACTCCATCTCCTTGGATCAAGTTTTTCTCGAAATCAAAGACTCCATCTCCTTGGATCAAGGTTTTGGATTCCCCCCTTTCAGGGTAAGCATTTCAAATGAACTCCTCCTCTGAGGCATGGTACTTTCTCTTACTACAGGTCTAAACAAGTGTGACGTCACCCCACCTGTGTTTACTCGGCGGTCAGTGACGTCACGTGATGACCTCACACATACAGGCTGAATCTTGTCGACTTCCCCCTATGTCAGTGACGTCACGCGATGACCCCACACACACAGGCTGAATCTTGTCGACTTCCCCCTACACAAACCATACCCCCGGCCGGGATTGAACCCGCGGTCATAGAGTCTCAAAACTCCAGCCCGTCGCGTTAGCCAATAGACCAGCTAACGCGACGGGCTGGAGTTTTGAGACTCTATGACCGCGGGTTCAATCCCGGCCGGAGGTATGGTTTATTTCCAATCGTGTCATTACGATTTCTTAAGTCCCCCTACACATTTCATATACAACTTAGGGAAAACATTTTCACTCTTAACCCAGGATAATCCAAATAATTTCACATTTTTTTCGTTAATACCCACAACAATCCACAATTTCTTTACAAAATACAACACAAGTCTAGACATTTTTCTCGTTTTAACTATTTCATCAGAAAAAGTCACCACAACACTTATAACCACTTTTCGATTAATTCACTAGTCACAATTTCACATATTACGAAGTTAATACGCACACACACCTCACTTTACTTTGAACATCTTCAAAACACTCTCATAAATCATTTGAATACTCAAAAAAATACCTTTGAACATTTCCAAACAACACTGAAACACTTCCAAAATATCATTTTGAATACTCCCAAATAAGATTTGACAGCTCTAATTTATCTGCACTTGCACATTTCATTAAATTACAACTCATCCCCCCAAACTCCTCCCTCAGTCTCCAGACTTCACAACATTATCACAAAAACTAACTCAAACACTTTACTTTGAACATCACCAAAAAACACCATCAATTACCTTTAAATACTCCAAAAACATCATTCGAACACCCCCAAAATCACCTCTGAATACTCCCAGAACACCTTCATAAGTACTCTTGCACATCATTTGAACACCTTCAAAAACACCTTTGAATATCCTCAAATCACCTCTGAATACTCCCAGAACACCTTCATAAGTACTCTTGCACATCATTTGAACACCTTCGAAAACACTTTTGAATATCCTCAAAACACCATTTGAGTACTCCCAAATACACCACTGAATACTACTAAAACACCACTGAATACAGTCAAAACACCAACAAAATCATCATAAACTAAGATCAGCATAACAGACTAACACCCATCTCAAATCCACTAAAATCACTGTAACCAAGATATTCACAAAATTCTATGACCACCTAGCCCACACACACACACACACACACACACACACACACACACACACACACACACACACACACACACACACACACACACACACACACACACACACACACACACACACACTTTTCTCAATATCTCTTAAGAAATATTCTCTCATCGAAAACCTTTATCATCTCACTACAGAACAAACCCAAGATTACTTCGAACACTCTCATAAATCATTTGTATACTAACATAAACACCTTTGAACACTTCCAAACAACACTAAAACATTTCCAAGACAACATTTTGAATACTCCCAAATAAGATTTATCATCTCTAATTTATCTACACTTTCATATTTCATTAAATTACAACTCATCCCCCAAAACTCCTACCTCATTCTCCAGATTTTTTCAACAGTATCGCAAAAACTAACTCAGGCACCTTACTTTGAACATCACCAAAAACACCATCATTTATCTTTGAATACTCCAAAAACATCGTTCGAATACCCCCAAATCACCACTGAATACTCCCAGAACACCTTCATAAATACTCTTGCACATCATTTGAACACCTTCAAAAACACCTTTGAATAGTCTCAAACACCATTTGAGTACTCCCAAATACACCACTGAATACTACTAAAACACTTTTTTCTCGTTTTAACTAATTTCATCAGAAAAAGTCACAACAACAACCCACAACATATAATCACTTTTCAGCAACTCTAGTTCGTCAACAACACCCACAACCCACAACACCCACAACACCCACAACCCACAACACCCACAACACCCACAACCCACAACACCCACAACCCCCAACACCCACAACCCTCAAATTTTTCTCATTTTAACTAATTTCATCAGAAAAAGTCACAACACCCACAACAACAACCCACTTATAAAATCTTTTCGGTATCTCTAGTTCGACAACAACACCCACATCCCACAACACCCACAACCCACATCACCCACAACTCACAACACCCGCAACCCACAATTTTTTCTCGTTTTAACTAATTTCACCAGAAAAATTCACAGCAACATCCCACTAATAACATCTTTTCGGTATCTCTAGTTCGACAACAACACCCACAACCCACAACACCCACATCCCACAACACCCACAACCCACATCACCCACAACCCACAACACCCACAACCCACAACACCCACAACCCACATCACCCACAACAACAACCCACTTATAACATCTTTTCGGTATCTCTAGTTCGACAACAACACCCACAACCCACAACACCCACATCCCAGAACACACACAACCCTCATCACCCACAACCCACAACACCCACAACCCACAATTTTTTCTCGTTTTAACTAATTTCATCAGAAAAAGTCACAACAACAACCCACTTATAACAACTTTTTTGGTATCTCTAGTTCGACAACAACACCCACAACCCACAACACCCACATCCCACAACACTCACAACCCACAACATCCACGACAACAACCCACTTATAACATCTTTTTTGGCATCTCTAGTTCGACAACAATACCCACAACCCACAACACCCACAACCCACATCACCCACAACAACACACTTATAACGTCTTTTCGGTATCTCTAGTTCGACAACAACACCCACAACCCACAACACCCACAACTCACAATTTTTCTTCTCGTTTTAACTAATTTCATCAGAAAAAGTCACATCAACAACCCACAACTTATAACTACTTTTTCGGCATCACTAGTTCGACAACAACACCCACATCCCCCAACACCCCACAACCCACATCACCCACAAAAACAACACACTTATATCATCATTTTTGTTATCTCTAGTTCGACTGCATTACCCACAACCCTCATCACTTACCAATTTATTCACAATTTATTCGATACAAATTTTTCCCCTTCTTTTTACTGAATCTTAAATGTAATACACATTCCTCTTTACATTACTAAATTTCTAATAAAATCCTCTCCATACCCATCTCCTTGTATCCACTTAAATTGATATTATACTCACAACAACTAATCTCACTACCCAACTACTGCGACATGTTTCAACATCCTCCATTCTTTTCCAATATCATAACTTTTCAATTCTATAATTTCTTTTTAAAATATTCACACATTACCTTTATTTTCAGTAAAATCTCCCCATATTTCATTAAATTTCTAATACAAAACTCCCCATACCCCTCTCCATCTCACCCACATTTATTTACATCCACTCACCCATCTCCCAACACATCTCTTCTGAACACACACAAAAATCACATTTCACTTCCACAAATGCATCTCATCACCCATCTCAAATCCACTAAAATCAGTGTAACCAAGATATTCACAAAACTCTATGACCACCTCACACACAACACACACACACACACACACACACACACACACACACACACACACACACACACACACACACACACACACACACACACACCTCATTTTACTTTGAACACCTTCAAAACACTCTCATACATCATTTGAGACCACCTTTTTCTCAATATCTCTTAAGAAATATTCTCTCATCCACAACCTTTATCATCTCACTACAGAAGAACCCCAAGATTACTTCGAACACTCTCATAAATCATTTGAATACTCACATAAACACCTTTGAACATTTCCAAACAACTCTGAAGCACTTCCAAAATATTATTTTGAATACTCCCAAATAAGATTTATCATCACTAATTTATCTACACTTACACCTTTCATTAACTGAAATTACAACTCATCCACCATACTACTCCCTGAGTCTCCAGACTTTACGACATTATCACAAAAACTAACTCAGACACTTATGACATGAGACATTTTACCAAAACTAACACAAACACATATCTGTTATATCTCCAATATCTAAGATCACCACAATCAAGACGTTTACCAAATTCTATATCCCAACCACTAAGATCACTCATTTTTTGTACACATTCTCTTAAAACATCATCATAACGAATATCACTAAAACTATCTATACTTTTACAAAGATCACATAACATTTTGTCTTCTCTAACTCACCCACCAATTTACATTCTCATTCACACTTACACATTTCATTAACCGAAATTACATCTCATCCACCAAACTCCTCCCTCATTCTCCAGACTTTACAACATTAGCACAAAAAAAAAAAAAACTAACTCATACACTTATGACATGAGACATTACCATATCTAACACACTGACTAACTTTGAACCAACTCTGAACACCACTGATCATCTTCAAAAAAAATACTCTGCACATCATTTGAACACCTTCAAAAAACACCATCAAACACCTCCGAATACTCCCAAAACACTTCTGATTACTACCGAATCACCACTGAATACTACCAAATCACCGTTAAAATCACCAGAAACTAAGTTTAACATCACCATCTAACACCCTTTTTATAGAAATCCCCTCAAATCACTATAACCAAGAACTCCCTCCCCATTGGCGCATAAAAAAAAAAAAGCATGAACACAAACCTAATACGCAAACACTTAGTACATGATCACCATCAACTGAAAACATATCTTGTACACACACTTAATCTAAGACAACCACCAACAACAATCACCCATGTTCACTTACCTCAAAAATCACTAATATCACAGAAAACACTCATTTTTATAAACATTTCACACAAAAAATCATATTTGACAATATCTAAGCGCACTCACCTCACTACCACCAACACACGATGTCACACCTCACAGGACCGACGAGCTCACCTCCAGTGACGTCACACTCCCATCTGTGTTACTTGGTGGTTGGTAACATCACACCCAACCCACCTTGTTTCAACCTGTTGTACCCTACATTATCTAAGAACAGTATAAATAAGACGATTACCAGATTTTATGACCCCACCACTAATATCACAGAAAACACTCATTTTTATAATTATTCACACAAAAATCATGACCACCAAATCCATATCATGTTTACCATCATCTATCAACACTCATCACCAAGATCACCAAAAATCTAAGATCATGCATCTCAAAACTACTATGATAACTGAAAACACTTATTTTTAAACATTCGCACAAAAAATAAGACAAACACAAAAATACCACAACACTTCCACCAACATCTATAACATAACATGAGCACTATAACATATCACACTCACAAAAAAAAATAATACACAGACACCCACAACTTATACATTTCAATCACAAATTTAAGACATGAGACATATTCACCAAATCTAAGTCATTAACCTCCAACTAAGACATACACATCTTAACTAAAACATACACCAAAACCTATACTTGACATATTGCGGTATGAATATTATTACCGCATTTATCATTTCTCACCTATGTTGCATATCACATTCCTCATCCACATCATCCCTGAAACATCCTTTCTTATTCATTCCGTATATCTCCTAGAGTTGTTTTAACCCCGACGGCCCATCACGACGTAGGAGCCAGAGCAACCATCACCACTCCAACACCACCTACTACACTCTGGCTCCTAATGTCATGATGAGATGTTGGGGTTAAAACAAACTCTAGGAGATATACAGAATGAATAAGAAAGGATGTTTCAGGGATGATGTGGATGAGGAATGTGATATGCAACATAGGTGAGAAATGATAAATGCGGTAATAATATTCATACCGCAATATGTCAAGTATAGGGAGGGAGTAGTATGGTGGATGAGTTGTAATTTCAGTTAATGAAATGTGTAAGTGTAGATAAATTAGAGATGATAAATCTTATTTGGGAGTATTCAAAATGATATTTTGGAAGTGCTTCAGAGTTGTTTGGAAATGTTCAAAGGTGTTTATGTGAGTATTCAAATGATTTATTAGAGTGTTCGAAGTAATCTTGGGGTTGTTCTGTAGTGAGATGATAAAGGTTGTGGATGAGAGAATATTTCTTAAGAGATATTGAGAAAAAGGTGGTCTCAAATGATGTATGAGAGTGTTTTGAAGGTGTTCAAAGTAAAGTGAGGTGTGTGTGTGTGTGTGTGTGTGTGTGTGTGTGTGTGTGTGTGTGTGTGTGTGTGTGTGTGTGTGTGTGTGTGTGTTAGGTGGTCATAGAGTTTTGTGAATATCTTGGTTACAGTGGTTTTAGTGGATTAGAGATGGGTGATGAGATGCATTTGTGGATGTGAAATGTGATTTTTGTGTGTTCAGAAGAGGTGAGTTGGGAGATGGGTGAGTGGATGTAAAGAAATGTGGGTGAGATGGAGAGGGGTATGGGGAGTTTTGTATTAGAAATTTAATGAAATATGGGGAGATTTTACTGAAAATAAAGGTAATGTGTGAATATTTTAAAAAGAAATTATAGAATTGAAAAGTTATGATATATTGGAAAAGAATGGAGGATGTTGAAACATGTCGCAGTAGTTGGGTAGTGAGATTAGTTGTTGTGAGTATAATATCAATTTAAGTGGATACAAGGAGATGGGTATGGAGAGGATTTTATTAGAAATTTAGTAATGTAAAGAGGAATGTGTATTACATTTAAGATTCAGTAAAAAGAAGGGGAAAAATTTGTATCGAATAAATTGTGAATAAATTGGTAAGTGATGAGGGTTGTGGGTAATGCAGTCGAACTAAAGATACCAAAAAAGATGATATAAGTGTGTTGTTTTTGTGGGTGATGTGGGTTGTGGGGTGTTGGGGGTTGTGGGTGTTGTTGTCGAACTAGTGATGCCGAAAAAGTAGTTATAAGTTGTGGGTTGTTGATGTGACTTTTTCTGATGAAATTAGTTAAAACGAGAAAAAAATTGTGAGTTGTGGGTGTTGTGGGTTGTGGGTGTTGTTGTCGAACTAGAGATACCGAAAAAACGTTATAAGTGTGTTGTTGTTGTGGGTGATGTGGGTTGTGGGTGTTGTGGGTTGTGGGTATTGTTGTCGAACTAGAGATGCCAAAAAAGATGTTATAAGTGGGTTGTTGTTGTGGGTGTTGTGGGTTGTGAGTGCTGTGGGATGTGGGTGTTGTGGGTTGTGGGTGTTGTTGTCGAACTAGAGATACCAAAAAAGTTGTTATAAGTGGGTTGTTGTTGTGACTTTTTCTGATGAAATTAATTAAAGCGAGAAAAAATTGTGGGTTGTGGGTGTTGTGGGTTGTGGGTGATGAGGGTTGTGGGTGTTGTGGGATGTGGGTGTTGTGGGTTGTGGGTGTTGTTGTCGAACTAGAGATACCGAAAAGATGTTATAAGTGGGTTGTTGTTGTGGGTGATGTGGGTTGCGGGTGTTGTGGGTTGTGGGTGTTGTGGGTTGTGGGTGATGTGGGTTGTGGGTGTTGTGGGATGTGGGTGTTGTGGGTTGTGGGTGTTGTTGTCGAACTAGAGATACCGAAAAGATGTTATAAGTGGGTTGTTGTTGTGACTTTTTCTGATGAAATTAGTTAAAACGAGAAAAAATTGTGGGTTGTGGGTGTTGTGGGTTGTGGGTGATGTGGGCTGTGGGTGTTGTGGGATGTGGGTGTTGTGGGTTGTGGGTGTTGTTGTCGAACTAGAGATACCGAAAAGATGTTATAAGTTGTGGGTTGTTGTTGTGACTTTTTCTGATGAAATTAGTTAAAACGAGAAAAAAATTGTGGGGTGTGGGGTGTTGTGGGTTGTGGGTGTTGTGGGTTGTGGGTGATGTGGGTTGTGGGTGTTGTGGGATGTGGGTGTTGTGGGTTGTGGGTGTTGTTGTCGAACTAGAGATACCGAAAAGATGTTATTAGTGGGTTGTTGCTGTGACTTTTTCTGATGAAATTAGTTAAAACGAGAAAAAATTGTGGGTTGTGGGTGTTGTGGGTTGTGGGTGATGTGGGTTGTGGGTGCTGTGGGATGTGGGTGTTGTTGTCGAACTAGAGATACCGAAAAGATGTTATAAGTGGGTTGTTGTTGTGGGTGTTGTGACTTTTTCTGATGAAATTAGTTAAAACGAGAAAAATTTGTGCGTTGTGGGTGTTGGGGGTTGTGGGTGTTGTGGGTTGTGGGTGTTGTGGGTGTTGTGGGTGTTGTGGGTGTTGTTGACGAACTAGAGTTGCTGAAAAGTGATTACATGTTGTGGGTTGTTGTTGTGACTTTTTCTGATGAAATTAGTTAAAACGAGAAAAAAGTGTTTTATTAGTATTCATTGGTGTATTTGGGAGTACTCAAATGGTGTTTGAGACTATTCAAAGGTGTTTTTGAAGGTGTTCAAATGATGTGCAAGAGTATTTATGAAGGTGTTCTGGGAGTATACAGTGGTGATTTGGGGGTATTCGAATGATGTTTTTGGAGTATTCAAAGGTAAATGATGGTGTTTTTGGTGTTGTTCAAAGTAAGGTGCCTGAGTTAGTTTTTGTGATACTGTTGTAAAAATCTGGAGAATGAGGGAGGAGTTCTGGGTGATGAGTTGTAATTTAATGAAATATGAAAGTGTAGATAAATTAGAGATGATAAATCTTATTTGGGAGTATTCAAAATGTTGTCTTGGAAATGTTTTAGTGTTGTTTGGAAATGTTCAAAGGTGTTTATGTGAGTATACAAATGATTTATGAGAGTGTTCGAAGTAATCTTGGGTTTGTTCTGTAGTGAGATGATAAAGGTTTTCGATGAGAGAATATTTCTTAAGAGATATTGAGAAAAGTGTGTGTGTGTGTGTTTGTGTGTGTGTGGGCTAGGTGGTCATAGAATTTTGTGAATATCTTGGTTACAGTGATTTTAGTGGATTTGAGATGGGTGTTAGTCTGTTATGTTGATCTTAGTTTATGGTGATTTTGTTGGTGTTTTGACTGTATTCAGTGGTGTTTTAGTAGTATTCAGTGGTGTATTTGGGAGTACTCAAATGGTGTTTTGAGGATATTCAAAGGTGTTTTCGAAGGTGTTCAAATGATGTGCAAGAGTACTTATGAAGGTGTTCTGGGAGTATTCAGAGGTGATTTTGGGGGTGTTCGAATGATGTTTTTGGAGTATTTAAAGGTAATTGATGGTGTTTTTTGGTGATGTTCAAAGTAAAGTGTTTGAGTTAGTTTTTGTGATAATGTTGTGAAGTCTGGAGACTGAGGGAGGAGTTTGGGGGGATGAGTTGTAATTTAATGAAATGTGTAAGTGCAGATAAATTAGAGCTGTCAAATCTTATTTGGGAGTATTCAAAATGATATTTTGGAAGTGTTTCAGTGTTGTTAAAGTTTTGAGGTGGTCAGTCCCTCAGTCTGGAGAAGAGTATTGTTCCATAGTATGGAACAATGCTCTTCTCCAGACTGAGGGACTGACCACCTCAAAACTTTAAGGGTGATGGACTGATTACATCGTCTTCAAGTATCTTCTGCTTCTATCAACTTTTCTGTACTTGACTGAAGAAGCCTACTGTGTAGGCGAAACGTTTCATAATAAAGATACCTAACTGTTGCATATGTGTCTTACCTAACAACCTGTCGGTATTTTATACCATTTTAATGTTTCAGTGTTGTTTGGAAATGTTCAAAGGTATTTTTGTGAGTATTCAAATGATTTATGAGAGTGTTTTGAAGGTGTTCAAAGTAAAGTGAGGTGTGTGTGCGTATTAACTTCGTAATATGTGAAATTGTGACTAGTGAATTAATCGAAAAGTGGTTATAAGTGTTGTGGTGACTTTTTCTGATGAAATAGTTAAAACGAGAAAAATGTCTAGACTTGTGTTGTATTTTGTAAAGAAATTGTGGATTGTTGTGGGTATTAACGAAAAAAATGTGAAATTATTTGGATTATCCTGGGTTAAGAGTGAAAATGTTTTCCCTATGTTGTATATGAAATGTGTAGGGGGAAGTCGACAAGATTCAGCCTGTGTGTGTGGGGTCATCACGTGACGTCACTGACATAGGGGGAAGTCGACAAGATTCAGCCTGTATGTGACGTCACTGACCGCCGAGTAAACACAGGTGGGGTGACGTCACGCTTGTTTAGACCTGTAGTAAGAGAAAGTACCATGCCTCATAGGAGGAGTTCATTTGAAATGCTTACCCTGAGAGGGGGGAATCCAAAACCTTGATCCAAGGAGATGGAGTCTTTGATTTCGAGAAAAACTTGATCCAAGGAGATGGAGTCTTTGATTTCGAGAAAATTTGATCCGAGGAATTGGAGTCTTTGTATTATCGAGAAAACCTTGATCCAAGGAAGTAGAGCAGGAATATTTTGGGGTGGAAGTGGGAGTCCATTTTGAATGCTTATACCCAGAGGGAGGAATCCAAAAAACTTGATCCGAGGAGATGGAGGAGAAATACTTGGACATAGAGTGTAGAAGTGGATGGTGGGGGAAATCTTTGTATTATTGATATCGAGAAAAACTTGATCCGAGGAGATGGAGTCTTTGTATTATCGAGAAAAAAAAATTGGGGTGGAAGGAGGGGTACCCAAAAATTTGATCCGAGGAATTGGAGTCTTTGTATTATAGAGAAAAAAAAAATCGAAAAAATTTGGGGTGGGGGTGAAAGTGGGAGGGGCAATCCAAAAACTTGATTCGAGGAAGTGGAGAGCACAATAAAATGAAATTCAAAAAAAAAATCGAAAAAAATCGGAAAAAAAATTCGGGGCGCGGGGGAGATCCGAACGACGCTGCAGAAGGCGCAGCAGAAGGCGCGGTCGGGCGCGACGGCCGGGCGCGATGGGCGCGGGCGGGCGCGAGGGGCGGGCTTGGGGGCGCGGGGGCGCGGGTGGGGGGTCGTGGGGGCGCGGGGGCGCGTGGGGGGGTCGTGGGTGGGGGTCGTGGGTGGGGTCATGGGTGGGGGTAGTGGGTGGGGTCGTGGGTGGAGTTCGTGGGCGGGGTTAAGGTCATTAGCATACAGGTGTGAAAAAGGTCATTAGCATATAGGTGTGAAAAGGAGCCGCTCACCCGCAGCCCTTTTCAGGATGAGCCACTCAGGAATGAGCCACTGCCCCATCCCATGAGCCACTGAGCCGCCTCCGGTACTACTTATATATATACATATATATATATATATATATATATATATATATATATATATATATATATATATATATATATATATATATAAACATATATATATATATATATATATATATATATATATATATATATATATATATATATATATTATACGTGTTTATATATATATATATATATATATATATATATATATATATATATATATATATATATATATATATATATATATATATATATATATATATATATATATATATATATATATTGCATTTTCAGAACATTCTCAACCATTTTACTCCTTTCTAAAATATTTCATTTCTTTCTCAATAGATTTCACATGTTCACTGTTGTTATAATGTGTCTTGTGTCAGCCTACTTACATATATAGGCGCACTGTACATGATTTGTTTGCCTTTGATAACGTAACAGAGCCTCCTCCCATCTGCTGCAAATATTAAATAATTATTTATTTTGGAAGAAAGTTGGAATTTCTTATAGAATGTTTGGGTCTCATTTTCCCACTTTTATTCTCGAATTGGTGCAACATTATTTAAATTTATTTTTCCTAGCTGCAAGGGAATATCTCTTAATCCAAGGAAGGGGACTGCTCCTTCCAATCCTTGAGTTGAGTCTGAATGTATCCCATTCCAGGAGCTCAAGAATACCCATGCTGGTTTAGTGCTTTCTTTCTTATGAATGGGTAAAACATTTCTTAACTTCAGGATGTGTAGGTACAAGTTTTATTGTATTACGTTTAATATCTGGAGAATGCATCTTCTGGTTGGATTTAAACTCTAAGTGCTAGTGTGATTTCTTCAAAGGAAACTTCGCCGTGATGTTAAGCTGTGAGGGTTTTAATGTGTCAGTTTTATGAATCAAACTGTTTTTTGTAAAATAACTAATGAAAATCTCATCTGATCAATAATTAATCACAGTGATTGATTGTATTGGTTTATTATACTTTATATCTACATAATCAGCTTTTATGTGCCCGTAATTGTGTCCAAAGCTTAAATCAATCTTTTGTAATTATTTTCTTATTTATTCACTGATTTACTTATTTACTGAATTATTTACTGATTTACTTATTTACTGAATTATTTACTAACTTACTTACATAAACATCGGACAAAGGAAAAGTTGGAATGATTTTGATTTGAATTGGTCCCAATTTACTGTTTCTCATAAAAGAAATTAGTAAAAATTAAATACTGCTTTTCTTGCAACAATTCCTGAGCGTCGCATCTGATTATTTTCAACCACTACTCGCTGATATTGTGAAAATGCATTTTATCGCGCTGGAATATTTTAGAATTTTGAATTATTTGGTTTCTTTGAGAGACATGAATTAGAGTTAGACTGTGACTATACTATTTCACAATTTTTACTGAAGAAATTCGCATATCAATTTCCTTAATTTGAACTCTCATTCACTCGAAATCTTCAGCGCTTTTATTTAAATGCATTTAATTGCTTCACTCTGCACTATTATAATAGGGTTCTTTAAGACACAAGGACTGACGTTTTGCAATTTGCATAACATAAGAACATAAGAAAGAAGGATCACTACAGCAGGTCTACTGGGCCAATTACCTCACAATTGTCAATAATTTAATACTCCCTTAAATTAGGGTAAACATTTTCCACACTGCTATCTATATTGATATTAAATACAATCTAAATGGTAGGCTATATGTGTGTTAAGCCACTATGGTTGTGCTCCTAGAACTGAAGATGGTTCCAGTCTGTTTTGTGCGTAGGCTTAGTGAAGTCCAGGTAAAGATTTAAGAGTGAGTGAAATTAAGAAACTTCCACAAGTGAAGTCTTGAGAGTAGGTCTCCAAATTCTTGTCTGTGAGTAACGAGAGAGTAATTTTAAATCTGGTAACTTGGACTCAGTGAACAAGCACTGGGCAAAGTTTCCCAGGAAGTAGGGAATGCTTTAAATGTCGAGTCAGGAGAGTCTTGGACTGGAGACTCTCCAGGGACAGTGGCTACATATCCAGATTCAAAGATGGAATCTCTGTGAGGAGCTAGAGATGTATAAAGTTGAAACTATTTATGCGCTCTACACTACTGTAAGATGTTATTATTTTAACATTTCCCTGTAAATTCAATCTCTCTCAGTATTAATATTATATGACAGTCCTTTACCACAATAATGTGTAAATAACCAATAAAAGTGTAATGAATACTTTTCACTCTTCAATAATAACCCACATGGAGACAGAAACTTAAAAAATGAATTGGTCTGTATATTTCAACCCCCAGCTGGGGTCCTCTCCGTAAATAAAACTGAAAGGAGAACATGAATATATAGAAAGGTTGAGTTTCTGTCTCTATGTGGGTTATTATTGAGCACACTATTGTGTGTGTTTAAAGTGTAATAGTAAAAGCCTGTTTAATTTAATCCCAGTTTGACTGGTTCTCGAGTAACAGTTGATTACTAAGTAATTATGTAAAGTATTTTCTGAGCTACCTTTTGGTGATGGGAAGAGTCTCTCTTCCCGTGGGTATAACTTCCTTCGGGTATAATAATTCAGTTAAAGTATATTTGGTGTTTTTTTGAAGATAGAAGAGAGTAGCCTACATTCATTACTCATATCTCATATTCACATAGTGGCAGCTGAGGTATTTATCCATAGCCTCCAACAAATGCCCTTTTTAATTTTTGTTTTAATAAGAATGTTCGGCCAAATAAGTTTAAAGTATAACAGATTTTGTATAATAGGAGGTGAATTTTTCTCAGAAGGATATAAATATTTTTATATCCTTCTTAGGCAGTGTTTTGACCAACAAAAGTTCATTCTCATACTTGAGGATAACCATTGTTATAGTATGAATTCTTCATTAAGGATCAAAAAATGATAATGACATTTGGTGGTATTAGTTACAGTGGAACGAGGGAATTAATTACGTGAATGGAATTTTGCGAGTTGAAATATTTACAGATTAGCTAGAAGTTACCAAGCCAGACTTCGGAGAATCACTTACCATCACCCACCTGCTTCTGCACTCAGGGGCGTCTTTGTGAAGGTAACCCAGCTGTTGACTCATGCGCCATTATGCAGGGCTAATTCACCCACTGTCACCCAGCTGGTCACCCAGCTGCTGCCGCATCCAGGGGTAGCTTTGTGAAGGTGACCAACTAATGAATTACCTGTCATTATTTCGAGCTGATTCACACGGTGTCATCCAGCTACCAATCACCAACCTGCTCTCACTCAGCTACTATATCCACTTATTTGTGGTTGCAGGGATCGATTCACAGCTCCTGGTCCCAGCTCTCATCCAGCTGCTGTATTAGCGCCTGGACCTGTCACCCAGTGCTGATTCACTTGCCATCACTCAGCACCTGCTCACTTGAAGCACCCAGTGCTGGTTTCACTGTTGTTATCCAGAGCTGATTTATCAGTGTCATTTAGCGTTGACTCTTCCTCCATGGCTCACCCATTATCTAAGTGACACTTGACTCGGATGTGATTTATTAGGTTATGCCTCGTGATTGATGTTGTTATCATCTCCTACCTAGAGGAAAATCGTCGTCTGGCAGTACTGCTTGCCTGTCACTGTAGTCTCCACCATTTGCCTCGTTATAGCCACCACCGGAGGTTAACTGTGAAACTTGCCGCTGTCACTACCCATTAATCACCTGCCATCACCCTCCATTAACTTCTGCCTGCCATTACTTATAATGATTAGCTGTACTGCTGCTGTATGTTGCCTGTTAATATACTACCCTTTATGGTGAAATGAAAGACTGGAGAATCAAGGATTCTGCCTGGTGTGCCAGGTGAGCACCACCCATGCGGCCACGTATGAGCAGCTCTCTGCGGAGATGGGGGAGGATGTAACCAGTGGGGGTGGACTCAATCTGTTGGTACCAATTACCCTGCTGGATATCTACCTGTTAGAATGTATTGGTATCCAGTGTCCTGGTAAGAGGGAAGAAGTCATCAAGAAGCCATCTGTCATGCTCGGCAAACTATTTGTCTGCTGCTGCGATAATTATGGCCTGTCTATACCTTAGATATGATTCTTTCCTAACCAGGAAAGCTTGGTAAGGAGTGTGTGGAAAATACTGTGTATATTTTCCAGAAATTCAGTATTTATATGTAAATAGATGGCCATACTGTATTTAATAATATTTATGTCATAGAAAACGGAAAGCCTGCGTCTGGGCAGGAGACTCGCCATCTTGGTTTTTGAATTTTGTACAAACGTTGGTGTAATGCGAAGAATTTTTCGTGCTCTAGAGATTAAAATTGTGTTGACACCTCTCAAATAGGAGGCGAAATTGGTGGATATGCATTCCTGCATAACTTGAGATATCAGACGACTGGACGAGACAGCTCCAGGAACCTCAGATAAGCTCTCTAGATTTGTGTGTAATTCTGGCCAGCATTATTTTCATAGATTTAGTTAGAGTGAGGTTTTTCTGAGTATGATACACATTAATCTCCAGTCAAATTGGTGAGTGATATTAAGATATATTTTCCTTCTGTTATGTAATTGTGTATATATATAACCATTTATTATTTTTAATATACAGTCCACAAATTTATATATTTACCAGTATTCGTGGTGTATGTATATTTCATTTAATTAATAGGTCCAGAGCAACTTGTGGTTATGACAGTGGTAGGTATCGAAGGGGTCCATTTTTTGCGACCTAGGTGTCCCAAATTCCTACTTGTCTATGTAACATTGATAAATAATAATTATCTTTGTTATCATTTACTGTTATGTACATAATTAGTTACATTCAGATAAATGCAATTTTCCACATTTAATTTGCCCGTTGGTCCTTCTTGAACTGGAGGTAATTAGTGAAGTCATTAATTAGTTAATTACTTAATTTTATGTCAAATGACAGAAGGAGGTGGATGTTAAGTTCACAAATTTACTTAAAGTGTAGTGGATTATAATAATTACAATATTAATTTTGATAAGCTAAGCTCGTCTGGCTAAGTTTATATTAATTTGTACAATGCTAATTTGATAAGACAAATCTGCCCAAGATTTATATCAGTGTATGTGTAATTGATAAGACAAGTGTGGATAAAGATTATATTGTGTATAATATTAATTTTGCTATGCCAAATTCTGGCAAGGATTTATATTTGTATAATATTAATTTGATAAGCCAATTTTGGCCAAGATTTATATCAGTGTATGTGTAATTGATAAGCCATGTGTAGCTAATTATTAATGTGTATATTAATTTTGCTATGCCAAATTCTGGCAAGGATTTATTAATTTGTATTATATTAATTTTGATGAGTCCAAGTTTGTATTAATGTACATTTAAAATTTATATTATACATGTAATTGGTAAGCTCAAGTAGCTGGGATTTATTCAAAGGTAAGTTGTATCAATGTTGTAAGTTGTAATCAGTGTTATTAATAAAGTTGAATTTAATACATTGCATCATGGCTGAAAATGAGGAAATTAATATAGAAGACAAACATATGGAATATAGAGCAAAAAAAGCTTCACTGCAAGCTAGAAAGGGTCATGTAACAAAACATACAATAAATGTTTGGAATTAATGAATCAAGAAACTGTGAATACTGATGATTTAAAATTGTATTTAGATGCTTTAGGTAATAGATATGATTCATACAAATTATATTACAACAAATATGAAGGAGATTTGTTAGTAAACTGTGTAGATGAGACTGAAGTAGATCTCATGATTAATCAGTATTATGAATTAGAGGAAAAGATTCTTTCTTGTAAAAGTCAGGCCTTGAATAAATTAAAATGTGTAAACCAGGCAGTTGGTCAGTCTGCTCCAACAAATAATATGTCTTTGCCAAAACTCCCAGAATTGTGTTTGCCTGTGTTTAATCCTGGAGAAAATTGGGAGGAATTTTGGTCAATTTTTAAAGCAGCTGTGCATGACAGGAGTGACCTAGCCTGTGTAACTAAATTATTTTACCTCAAAGGACAGGTAAGAGGAGATGCTCACATACTGATACAAGCCTTTCCCAATGTAGATGACTCTTACAAGGAAGCAGTTAACTTGCTGAAGGTCACTTATGGTAATAACGAACAAAGTAGGTTGGATCTAGTGAATATCATTGTTAATTTAAAATCTCCAGATCACACTTACAAAGGTTTACAGCAGTTTAGAGTTAAACTGGAGAGCACTCTCAAAACTGAAGGAATCAGACTGGTTATTCAGTGCAATGGTACAGAATAAATTAAGCTGTAAAACACTTGAATGGCTCTCAAACAAATATCACAAGGGTTATTTTGGTCTGGAGGAAATAAGAGTAGGTCTACAAGAATTAATTGTGCAGTTGCAGACCATCCAACTAACTCATTTTAAAGATGCAACACATAATAACTCTGAGGTATCTGTCAAGATTCACAAAGGGAGAAATTATCCCAATGTTAATAATCAAAATTCATTTCCTAAAAAGAGTTGCATAGGTACATATCAAGTAGCAAGAATCAGAAATAATGATTCTCCACTAGGTAAGAAGAATAAGTACCCTCCTAAGAGTAGCCCAGTTAATAAGAAACCAGTCAGAGAAAAGAGAGATTGTCTTTTCTGCAAGGGTACTCATTTATCTAAGAATTGCAATGCATACAATTCATGGAATGATAAAGTTGAAAGATTGGAGGAACTTGACAGATGTATCAGATGTTTAGGTAATCACAATGTAAAGGATTGTTATGCCAAATTAAACTTCTGTTATCAATGTCACAAAGGAAGACACCATATAGTCATGTGTAAAGGTCTATATGATAATGTTGATAATAATGATAATGTTGACAATCCTGACACAACAGTGGCTAATGTAAAAATTGCTGCTAATGTTAATAATGATGGTTTTGCTGAAGTAGCCTTACCTGTGTTACAGGTAAAAATTGATGATAAAAGGCATAAATCAAAAAATGTAAATGCATTATTGGACCAGGGATCCCAGCGTACTTTCATAAAATGTAAATGTCTTGATGGTATGAAAGTACAGATGGGAGATCCCACAACTTTAAAATTATCTGGTTTTCTCTCGGATAAAAGGGCTCAATTGTATGACACTGTTTATGTAACTGTCAGGTTGGGCAATGAGAAAAAACGTGTTAATGCAGTAATTGTAGATAGACTTCCAGAGAAAATATCTACAGTAGGGCTTAGTAAAGCTACAGAAAGACTTTCACATAATGTAAATTTAGCACCTTCTGGGGTAAGTGATGATTCTGTAGGCCCAATAAATATTTTGATAGGTAGTGACTATTATGCCTCCTTTGTAAAGGGTATGGTAAAGAAATGTGGTGTCACCCTTTTGAAGACTGCAGGAGGCCATGTAATGTATGGTAGGATTCCTCGTAATAATAATTCATGACTAGAGGAAACTACAAATACCATAACTGTGTGTCTTACTCATGAAGTCGTGCCCCAGTATAATTCTTTCATAGAGGATGGTGTTGAGCCAGTGCATAAATTGTGGGAATTAGACAGCATTGGAATAAATGTAAATGAAGAAAGTCCAGATGATTCTTTTACTCAAGAACAATACCTGAGAGATGTAAAATTTGAATCTGGACAATACTGGATGCGACTTCCGTGGAGACTGAACCATCCAGAATTGCCCACCAATTACAGAATGGCATATGGACAATTAAAGGCTCAGCTCCACGAACTGAGTAAGACACCAGAATTGTTAACTGCCTATAATGATATAATTGCTGAGCAGTTAATTAATAAATTTATAGAAGAGGTACCTCCTGAGCAAGCCAAAATTTATGGTCACTATTTGCCACATCACGGAGTGAAGAAGGATTCTAAGACCACTCCTTTGAGGATTGTGTTTAATTGTAGTGCCAGGAGTAACAAAAATGTACCTAGTTTAAATGACTGTTTGATGACAGGTCTGTCGTTGACGGAAAAATTAGGAGATATCTTATTAAATTTCAGAGTAAAGAATTATGCCTTTACGGCTGACATAAGTAAAGCTTTCCTAAGAGTGGGTTTACAAGAGGCTGACCAGGATTGTACCCGCTTCTTATGGCCTGAGAATCCTATTGACCCACTTAGCCCTCTGAAAACCTTTCGCTTTAGGAGCGTATTATTTGGTGCTACATCCAGTCCGTTCCTACTTCAAGCGACGATAAATGCACACCTTAAATGTACGGGAAGTCCACTGAGTAAAGTAATGAGCAAACAATTTTATGTGGACAATTTCCTGGGTGTGACGTCAACTGAAGAGGAACTGTTAATGACTTATGGAGAGGCTAATAAAATAATGCAAAGTGCAAATATGCCTCTGAGAGAATGGAATAGTAATTCGTCCAAATTGAAGGACAAAATAAGTAAAGATTACCCTGGAGATGAAGTGCCAAAATGTAGTAATGTATTGGGTTTAAATTGGGATACTGAGAGAGATTTGTTAATGTTAAAACCTAATAATTACAGTATGCCCAATAAATTAACTAAGAGAGTTTTGCTTGCTGAAGTTTCCAAATGTTTTGATCCACTAGGTTTAGTGTCACCCCTTACTATAAGAGGGAAATTATTAATTCAGGAAGCATGGAAACTTAAATGTGCTTGGGATGAAATTCTACCTGAGGAATTCATTAACAGGTGGGACGAATTAATTGGTGATTATGAAAAAATTCCAAAGTTGGAGTTCCCACGCCAGGTGGCCAATCCAAATGGGAAAAATGTACTCCACATTTTTTGTGATGCTTCAAAATTGGCATATGGAGCAGTTGCTTATCTTCAATGTAATAGTGTTATTTCTCTTATGTCTAAGGCTAAAGTGTTTCCAATTAAATCATGTACCTTACCTCAGTTGGAATTAACAGCCATTTATGTAGGTGTCAAATTAGCTAATTATATAAGAAATAAGTTGCAGGAGATAAATATTAGTGACACTGTAATTTGGTCTGATAATGAGGTATCCTTACAATGGATTCGTAATGGAAACAGTAAAATTGTGTACGTACAAAACAGAGTCGCTGAAATTAATCAGATGCAAGAGAAGTATAATAGTTTGGGTCAGCATGTGTTAACATTTAATCATATACCTGGTGAGGAGAATCCAGCTGATTTCTTGTCTCGAGGTTTACCTTATGCTAAATTTGTAAATGCTGTATCATGGTTTAAAGGACCGAGCTGGTTGGCAAATAAAGCTAACTGTCCTGTACAAAAGGTGTATATTGCTCCTGTTGAAATTACTGTGACCACCGCTCCAATAGTTTGTCCTTCCTTAGCCATTGATATAAATAGGTATTCTTCTTTACCCAAACTAATCAATGTAACTAAATTGGTGTTTAAATTTCTAAACAAGATGAATACTTCATATAAGTTTTCACATCCTCTTGAATATTGGATAAAGAGGGTACAGGAGGAAATCTATGGAAATGAGATTAAATTGATGATGGAAAGAAAAATTGTGAAAGGTTCCATAATAGAGAAATTGGGGCTGTATTTAGAGAACAGTGTAATTAGGTGCAGAGGTAGGTTACAAAATGCTGAATTGGGTGATTATGCTAAACACCCTATCTTACTGCCCAAAACTCATCATCTAACAAATTTGATTGTTCTAAATGCCCATAAAAATGTAATGCATGGTGGGGTACAAGATACCTTAAATTGTATTAGGGAAACTTTCTGGATTCCACAAGGACAGCAAAGTGTAAAAAGGGTGATTAAATCTTGTGTAATATGTCGCCGTGTGGATGCCAGATCCTATATGTACCCAGGTCCTCCACCATTGCCAAAGGAGCGTGTACAATTAGTGAAACCATTTGATGTAACAGGTGTAGACTATAGTGGTCCAATCATTTTAACAGGTACGTCAAATGGTGTTCCACTGAAAGTGTATGTTTGTTTGTTCACCTGTACTGCTACTAGGGCAGTTCATTTAGAAGTGGCACAGGACTTGTCTGCAGAACAGTTTATACAGCTGTTTCGAAAATTTGCAGCTAGGAGATCCTGTCCGAGGTTGATGATTTCGGATAATGCCACAAATTTTGTAGCAGGTGCTCAACACTTGATAAAATTAAATAATAGTAACGATGTTCAATCTCTGTTAACCCAGCGAGGGTGCACCTGGAAATTTATTACTCCTAGAGCCCCTTGGCAGGGGGGGCTGTATGAAAGACTGATATGCACAGTGAAGAGGTGTCTCCGCAAAGTACTACACTGGAAGAGAATTAATTTGGAAGAATTCCGTGCAGTGTTAGTGGAGGCAGAAAATCGTATAAATAATAGGCCTCTCTCGTACATGAGTGATACACCTGATGCAGATGTATTAACACCTTCTCACCTAATATGTGGAAGGAAATTGGAAGCTGCCCTTGTCTATAGAGATAATCCGGAAGAAAGTGATGAAGATTACAATGATGCAGCAGTGTTGTGTGATAAATTTAAAATGTTAAATAAAGTAATTGATCATTGGTCTAATGTGTGGCGTAAGGAATATCTTCTTACACTATATGAACACTTTTATGGTGCGACAGAGGCAGTAAATCGACAGACCATTCAACCAGGTGACATTGTGTTAATTGACACTGAATAATATCGAACATTGTGGCCTCTGAGCAAAGTATTGACATTGTACCCAGATGCACAAGGTGTTGTCAGGAATGTCAAAGTGTTGTGTAGTGGCCAGGAAAGTTTACGCACAATTAATAAATTGATTCCCTTGGAGTTAGGTGTTCAATCAAATGTAAATGAAAATCTGAGGGAAAGTGACACGAGTGATATGGAAGATAACACTGACCAAGTGATGCCGGAAAATGAAATCGTAGTAAGACCTACTAGGAGAACAGCCACTCAAGCCAGAACCAGCTGCAATCGTCTCCTAAAGGAAGGAGTAATTTGAGTCGTTTAGCAATGAACTCCGGCCGGCCGCAGAGTGGAAAATACTGTATATATTTTCTGGCAATATGGTAATTTATAGGTAAATATACTGTATTTAATAATATTTGTCATAGAAAACAGAAAGCCTGCGTCTGGGAAGGAGAGTCACCATTTTGGTTTTTGAATTGGATACAACGTTAGTGTAATGGGAAGAATTTTTCGTGCTCTAGAGGTTAAAATTGTGTTGACACCTCTCAAATAGAAGGCGAAATTGGTGGATGTGCATTCCTGCATAACTTGAGATATCAGACGACTGGACAAGACAGCTCCAGGAACCTCAGATAAGCTCTCTAGATGTGTTTGTAATTCTGGCCAGCATTATTTTCATAGATTTAGTTAGAGTGAGGTTTTCTGAGTATGATACACATTAATCTCCAGTCAAATTGGTGAGTGATATTAAGATATATTTTCCTTCTGTTATATAATTGTGTATATATATAACCATTTATTATTTTTAAAATACAGTCCACAAATTTATATATTTACCAGTATTTCTGGTGTATGTATATTTAATTAATAGGTCCAGAGCAACTTGTGGATATGACAGTGGTAGGTATCGAAGAGGGACATTTCTTGCGACCTAGGTGTCCCAAATTCCTACTTGTCTAACTGATAAATAATAATTATCTTTGTTCATTTACTGTTATGTATATAATGATACATTCAGCTAAATGCAATTTTCCACATAGTGGAGTACTTCTATATGTGATATCTGATCTTAACAGATATATGATCTTAGTTGATGTATATGGGGAAAATACGGCCTTGGTGTAGTGAAGTGGGTCATATGCAAGTAACTAAAAGCCTGCCACTCTCTTAAATTGCTTTCCACACTGAGGCCAAACAAGGAGCTCGCCCCAATGGTTAACAATGTCCAGCAACTACAAAAAATAGTTGTCATTTCTTAAAAGGAACGTAAAGGCTACAGAACCAGAAGCTATTTTTAAGAAGAAACAAGTAAACATGTACTAAAGACTGTCTGATTGTTAACAATTTTTGCGAGAAAACAGAGTTAATATATTAATGTAATGAAAAGCCTATTGCATTATGTCTGGAAAAGAAAGTTAAGGAGTAAAGGGAAAAGAGATAAATGAAATGAGAAATGAAAGAAGATAATCTGTCTCTTATTTTTAGTATGTTTTCCTTTTTTTTACTTTTTTGAAGTTTGTGTAATAATTCCTCTGTTAAATTATAATAGGTAGTTATGGTTTAAATGAAGATATTGCCTGGGATGTTCGCTTTTCTGTCTTCTTTCTCTTTCAGAGTTTTTATCTCTTTATGTTCTGTAGTTTTATGATAGGTTTAACGGAAAGGATAACAAAGTTTGGGAGCTTAAAACTCTTACACTGTCCTAATTATGAGCTATTTTTAAAAGGGAAGATAAGGAGATGTAAGGTCTTGAGAATTGGTTTCCGATATTTTTGTTGCAAGAAACAGGAGGGAGAGAGAGAGAGAGAGAGAGAGAGAGAGAGAGAGAGAGAGAGAGAGGAGAGAGAGAGAGAGAGAGAGAGAGATAGAGAGTGAGAGAGAGAGAGAGAGGGAGAGAGAGAGAGGGAGAGAGAGAGTGAGAGAGAGAGAGAGAGAGAGAAAGAGAGAGAGAGAGAGAGAGAGAGAGAGAGAGAGAGAGAGAGAGAGAGAGAGAGAGAGAGAGAGAGAGAGAGAGAGAGAGAGAGAGAGAGAGGTTTTAATTAACTGTGCATCCTGACTACCCTGAGCGATCATATAATGGAATTCACATTAGATAACATGAAATATGGGAAAGGTAAGTTTGATGAATATACTGGAGGAATCAGGAATTAAGAGAGACCTGGACAGGAGCTTCTGCTAGAGCAGAAGTTATGTATTTATATGGAGGTGTGGAAAAGTCATGTGCAGCAGCAGATGTGACTTACGACACAAGTGGTAATAAAGACACAACTAGCAGAGGATCATTATAAATTAATACAGCGTGTCGATCAAAGTAAAATACCTAATTTTGCAGGATTTTATTACGCAATTTATGAGTTATATGACCTTTTCGCCGAGCCTGACATTATGGTGCTCGTTTGTCTAATAAGGTGGTGGGAGTATTTGCTCGTTACTATGTACTCAATAAAGCCTAGCCTAGGGGAAATGTTATATTAATAGTAGCGGTATAACAAAGTATTGGTTTTGGAAATAAGTCACTTAGTCTGGCTTTTCACACACAAACACACACATACACACACACACACACACACATACACTTATACACACACACACACACAAGGAGGAACGAGAGGCAATGACGAAGATGAGCAGGACCCAGACACAGTAGGAAGGGCAAACACACCCCACAGAATCTCCCACCAAAAGACTCCAACCGCGACATTCCCAACGCAACTGAGCAACCTATACTACAACCCACTCACTGTTCCCTCTGCCACCAACCCCCATATCACAAACCTCACCCCAACAGCTGCCCATTATGGGCATTCTGACCCCACCCCCATCATCACAAACCCCACCTACACCACAGCCCCATATAGGCCCCCACCAAGGCTCTCGCTCCCCCAACTCCAATATTCTTGCATGACCACAATGATAGAAAAGAAACTGAAAGTTTGGTACACAAACGCGGATGGAATAACGAATAAACATGAGGAGTGGAACGAAAGAATCAGTGAAAAATCCCCAGACATCATAGCAGTCACAGAAACAAAACTCGCTGAGACAATAACAGACACAATCTTCCCAACGGGATATCAGATCCTGAGGAAAGATAGAAGGAGTAGAGGGGGAGGAGGGGTTGCACTGCTCATAAAACACCGATGGGGATTTGAGGAAATGGAAGGCATGGACATGATTGGAGAAAGAGACTACATTGTAGGTACAATTCAGTCCGGAGAACATAAAGTAGTCATTGGAGTGATGTATAACCCACCACAGAACTGCAGGAGGCCAAGAGAGGAGTACGAAGAAAACAACAGGGTGATGGTGGACACACTGGCTGAGGTGGCAAGAAGAGCTCACTCGAGCAGAGCAAAGTTACTGGTAATGGGCGATTTCAACCACAGGGAGATCGACTGGGAAAACCTGGAGCCACATCGGGGTCCCGAAACATGGAGAGCCAAGATGATGGATGTGGTACTTGAAAACCTCATGCATCAACATGTCAGGGACACAACCAGAGAGAGAGGGGAGGATGAGCCAGCAAGACTGAATCTTGTGTTCACCCTGAGCAGTTCAGACATTGAGGACATCACTTACGAGAGGCCCCTTGGAGCTAGCGATCACGTGGTTCCGAGTTTTGATTATATAGTAGAGTTACAAGTGGAGAAGGTAACAGGAACTGAAGGGGACAGGCCAAACTATAAAAGGGGGGACTACACAGGTATGAGAATCTTCCTGCAGGAGGTTCAGTGGGACAGAGAAATGGTAGGAAAATCAGTAAACGAGATGATGGAATATGTGGCAACAAAGTGCAAGGAGGCAGAGGAAAGGTTTGTTCCCAAGGGAAACAGAAATAATAGGAAGACCAAAACGAGTCCTTGGTTTACCCGAAGGTGTAGGGAGGCAAAAACTAAGTGCAACAGAGAATGGAAAAGGTACAGGAGGCATAGGACCCAGGAAAACAAGGAGATTAGTAGAAGAGCCAGAAACGAGTATGCACAGATAAGGAGGGGGGCCCAGCGACAGTATGAAAACGACATAGCATCGAAAGTCAAATCTGACCCGAAACTGCTGTATAGCCACATTAGGAGGAAGACAACAGTCAAGGACCAGGTGATAAGGCTGAGGAAAGAAGGTGAAGAACTCACAAGAAACGATCAAGAGGTATGTGAGGAGCTCAACACGAGATTTAAGGAAGTATTTACAGTAGAGACAGGAAGGACTCTGGGGGGACAGATCAGATGGGGACACCAGCAAGGAATACACCAACAAGTGTTGGACGACATACATACAGATGAGGAGGCGGTGAAGAAACTGCTAAGGGACATCGATACCTCAAAGGCAATGGGACCGGACAACATCTCCCCGTGGGTCCTTAGAGAGGGAGCAGATATGTTGTGCGTGCCACTTACCACAATCTTCAACACGTCCCTGGAAACTGGGCAACTACCTGAGGTATGGAAGACGGCAAATGTAGTTCCCATTTTTAAAAAAGGAGACAGAAAAGAGGCACTAAACTATAGACCTGTGTCATTGACGTGTATAGTATGCAAAGTTATGGAGAAGATTATCAGGAGGAGAGTGGTGGAACACCTGGAACGGAACAAGAGTATAAATGCCAACCAGCACGGATTCATGGAAGGCAAATCCTGTGTCACAAACCTTCTGGAGTTTTATGATAAAATAACAGAAGTAAGACACGAGAGAGAGGGGTGGGTTGATTGCATCTTCTTGGACTGCAAGAAGGCCTTTGACACAGTTCCTCACAAGAGATTAGTGTAGAAGCTAGAGCATCAGGCGCATATAACAGGAAGGGCACTGCAATGGATCAGAGAATACCTGACAGGGAGGCAATAACGAGTCATGGTACGTAATGATGTATCACAGTGGGCACCTGTGACGAGCGGGGTCCCACAGGGGTCGGTCCTAGTACCAGTGCTATTTTTGGTATATGTGAACGACATGATGGAAGGGTTAGACTCAGAAGTGTCCCTGTTTGCAGATGATGTGAAGTTAATGAGGAGAATTAAATCTGATGAGGACCAGGCAGGACTTCAAAGAGACCTGGACAGACTGGACACCTGGTCCAGCAAATGACTTCTCGAATTTAATCCTGCCAAATGCAAAGTCATGAAGATAGGGGAAGGGCACAGAAGACCACAGACAGAGTATAGGCTAGGTGGCCAAAGACTGCAAACCTCACTCAAGGAGAAAGATCTTGGGGTGAGTATAACACCGAGCATGTCTCCGGAAGCACACATCAATCAGATAACTGCTGCAGCATATGGGCGCCTGGCAAACCTGAGAACAGCATTCCGAAACCTTAGTAAGGAATCGTTCAAGACACTGTACACCGTGTATGTCAGGCCCATACTGGAGTATGCAGCACCTGTTTGGAACCCGCACTTGATAAAGCACGTCAAGAAACTAGAGAAAGTACAAAGGTTTGCGACAAGGTTAGTTCCAGAGCTAAGGGGAATGTCCTATGAAGAAAGATTAAGGGAAATCGGCCTGACGACACTGGAGGACAGGAGGGTCAGGGGAGACATGATAACGACATATAAAATACTGCGTGGAATAGACAAGGTGGACAAAGACAGGATGTTCCAGGGAGGGGACACAGAAACAAGAGGCCACAATTGGAAGTTGAAGACACAAATGAGTCAGAGAGATATTAGGAAGTATTTCTTCAGTCATAGAGTTGTAAGGCAGTGGAATAGCCTAGAAAATGACGTAGTGGAGGCAGGAACCATACACAGTTTTAAGACGAGGTTTGATAAAGCTCATGGAGCGGGGAGAGAGAGGGCCCAGTAGCAACCGGTGAAGAGGCGGGGCCAGGAGCTAAGACTCGACCCCTGCAACCACAAATAGGTGAGTACAAATAGATGAGTACACACACAAGACACACAATACACACAACACACACACACACACACACCACACACACACAATACACACACACACACACACCACGACACACAACAATACACACACACACACACACACACACACACCACACACACACACATACACACACACACACACACACACACACCAAACTTCCTTCCTCGGCCTTCCCTTCTCATCTCCTTTTTTTTTTTTTTTTTTTTTTTTACACAGGGTTTGACAAGGTTATGGATCCCTAGCTTTATTGACAAGCTATTTACAGGTTAAGGATTCCTAATTTTATTGGCAAGCTAAGAGCTGTTACCTGCATCAGCTCATTTGAAAGCATTTTTATTGTTATGAGACATACAAGTAGGGAACAGGATGAAGTTGGAGCCATCTGTGGGCCAGCATTTTCACTTGATCAACTGACTTTATCTCGTTGACATCATTATGCTGTACGAATGTGTTCCATACTCGAGTCATCCTGGGTATGTATGATCTCAGATGGAGTGATTTTCTGGAGAAGGGTACAGCCAGAGTGAAGTTGCTGCTTTCTGCCCGTCTTGTGGCACAAAAGCTTGTTTCACGCTGTCCTCGAAGTGGATCCAAGTGTGGTATTTTGACAATATTGGCCTTGTACATAACAGTAAGGCCACCCACATCCCTCCTATGCTGAAGGCTCTGCTGAAATGACAGATCAATCCAGGATGGGTCCAGGCGAGAGATGAGACGTCTTGCTCTGTTCTCTACACTGTCAAGCAGTCGCAGATGAGAGAGGGGGCAGGCAAACCAAGAAAGTGGAGCATACTCAAGGTGTGAGCGTACTTGTGCCTCGTACAGGATCTTGCAACCCCTACTGTCAAGCAGATGCGAGATACGGCGAAGTGCTGTAAGCTTCCTGGCTGCCTTGTTTGCAAGATTTACAACATGGTTCTTCATGGTTAGTTTGGAGTCAAATTTCACCCCAAGGATATCAGCTTCTTCTCCAGGTGCCAACACCCAACTTTCCTGAAGCCATATTAACGGTCACAAAGTAGTGAGTGATAATAAAAAAAGTCTGTCATTTGTCTTGAGATTATTGTCTCAAGGATTTTGCCAGTGATTGACAGGAGTGACACTGGTCTGTAGTTGCTGATTTCTGCTCTGCTCTTCTTTTTGTGAACAGGGACTACATTTGCCTCTTTCCACAGAGAAGGCCATTTACACTGTACTATTCAGTGCTGAAAGATGCGAGTTAGAGGTGCTGCTAGCTGGTCTGCACATCTCAGCAAACTTGGGCTCAACTTGTCTGGGCCCACAGCCTTTTCTTGGTCAAGTGATTTAAGAAGGAAATACACCTCCTGCCTTATTATCACCATTGACTTTCTTTCTCTCTCCTTCTCCATCTCTCTCTCCCCACTCCCTCTCCTTGCTCTCGCTCTCTCCCCTCTCAATTTTCTCTTCCTCTCCCCCTCCCTCTTCCCCCAAGTCCCCTCTTTTCCTTTCTTCCTATCACCCCTTTTCACTCTAGCCCCTTTCTCACTCTTTCTCCACCCCTCCATCATTCTCAATGTCCCTCTCCCCATCACTCCCCCCCCTTACAACCCTCCACTCTCCCCCACACACAACTACAACACATAACCCATTTAAAAAAAATGGCTCAGAGAGGAACTCAAAGGACCAGGGGCTTAGAGGAGAATGGCTCTGGTAAGGAATAGTGGATGGAAGAGCAATTCAAAAGGATGGAACAAGAATGGGAGGGATAACTAGGTGAAATGGAGCAAAGGATGGGGACAGAGCTTCCTGTGAAATTGGAAAAGAGGTTGGAGGAGGAGAAGAAGAAATTAGAGACGCAAGTTGAAGCTACAGTAGCCAGGATAAGGGTTCTAGAGTATGATGTAAATTGGCTGAAGCAAGTTACAGGGGTATGGACCAGAGAAAATATAGAATCAGAAGCTGGTACACCATTATTGAACGAAGAGCCCAACGGGAAGAAAGAAGACATAACTTACACTATGACTCTATCAGCCCACCAAGCAAGGCCGAGGAATGGGAGGGGGGCAGCAGCTGGGAGCGGGGGTGGTAGTGGGAGATGGGGGTGAGGATGGCGAGGGGGGGCAGGTCACATGCAGAGGCATGACCATGCCACCAAGAGCTACTGGAAAACATTAGGAAGAGCCTTGTACAAATAGGAATCAAAGACACAGAGGGAAAGGCAATGGGAGGAGGAGAGGGAGAAGTCAGTATTTATTCACTGGCTTTAGGAGAGTGAATTAAGAACACACAATGAAACATGGCAGGAGGAAAGACAGGAGATTAAAACATCATCAAAGAAATAGGCAAAGTGGACATGTCTGAGGTAGTAAATTTTCAGAGAATAGGGAGGTGCGTGAAGGGAAGAAAACGGTCAGTCAAGCTGATTTTCAAGACAGAAACAGTGTGAAACAGGATCCTGAAAGAGAAACCTTGACTGAAGAAATCGTGAGCATGCAAGAGGGTGTTCCTAGACCGAGACAGAACAAAAACAGGACGACAGCAGCTGAGGGAATGGATACAAGAGCGAAAGGAGCTAGGAAAAGAGACAAGGACAGACTCAGGAAAGGTCAACCACAGCAGGGCAGAGGAACAAGAGCAAGCACACACAAAACCATCCCCAGAACCCCACAACCATGCATGCTATCTCAACTGTCCTGGCTGCGCAGTGTGTAGCATGAGAGGATGGTCTGCTGGTCTAGCCTGTTCTGGCTGCCCAGTGTGTAGCATGAGAGGATGGTCTGCTGGTCTTGCCTATCCTGGCTGCCCAGTGTGTAGCATGAAAGGATGACCTGCTGGTCTCGCCTGTTGTGAAGGCTTACTCAGCCCTGTAACAACTTCAGTAAGTATTACTCCACCCCACACTATGCTGTAGAATCCCGTAGCACACCGCCAAGTCTCCCACCCCTCACAGACCCCGAAAACACAGTGTTGAAGAGGAAACTGAAGGTATGGTACACCAATGCTGATGGAATAACGAATTAGTGGGATGAATGGGCACGAAAGAATCAAAGAGGCATCACCGGACATCATAGCCCTCACAGAAACCAAGGTCACAGGGATGATAACAGATGCCATCTTTCCAATGGGATATCAGATTCTGAGGAAAGGCAGAGGGAACAGAGAGGGAGGAGGAGTGGCACTGCTGATCTAAAACCAATGGGATTTTGATGAGCTGGAGAGAGGAGACAGAGGAGAAGAAAGAGATTACATGAGGAATGCTTCAGTCTCGAGGTCCCGAGATAGTAATTGCAGTGATGTATAACCCACCAAAGAGCAGTAGGAGGCCAAGGCAAGAGTATGAGGAGAGTAATAGAGTCATGGTTGGCACACTGGCTAAAGTGGCAAGAAGGGCTCATGCGAGCAGGGCAAAGCTCCTGATCATGAGTGACTTCAACCACAAGGAAATCGATTGTGAGAACCTAGAGCCACATGGGGGGCCAAGAAACATGGAGGGCTAAGATGATGGAGGTGGTACTGGAAAACCTCATGTACCAACACATAAGGGGCACTACCAGAGAGAGAGGAGAGGATGAACCGGCGAGATTAGACCTAGTATTCACCTTGAGTAGTGCAGATATTGAGGACATCACATATGAAATACCCCTTGGGGCCAGCGATCATGTGGTTCTGAGTTTCGACTAAAGTTACAAGTTGAGGGGGAAGGAGGAAGGCCAGGACAAATGAAGCCGAACTACAGGAAAGGGGATTATGCAGGCATGAAGAGCTTCTTGCATTGGGTTCAATGGGACAGAGAGCTGGCAGGGAAGTCAGTAAAGGAGATGATAGAAAATATGACAATATGCAAAGAAGCTGAGGAGAGGTTTGTACCCAAATATAACAGGAATAACATAAAAGCCAAGATGAGCCTGTGGTTCACCCAAAGATGCAAGGAGGCCAAAACCAAGTGTGCTAGAGAAAAGAAGAAGTATAGAAGGCAAAGGACCCACGAGAATAAGGAGAGCAGTCATAGAGCCAGAAATGAATGTGCACAGGTAAGAAGGGAGGCCCAAAGACAATACGAGCAGCAAAAGTCAAATCTGACCTAAAGCTGTTGTACAGCCACATCAGGAGGAAAACAATAGTCAAAGACCAGGTAATCAGGCAGAGGAAGGAAGGAGAAGGGGGTCACAAAAATGACTGCGAAGTATGTGAGGAGCTCAAAAGGAGTGTTCACAGAGGAGACAGAAGGGCCTCCAGAATGGCAGAGAGGTGGGGTACACCATCAAGTGTTGGACACAATACATACAACCGAGGAAGAAGTGAAGAGGCTGCTCAGTGAGCTAGATACCTCAAAGGTGATGGGACTGGATAACATCTCTCTATGGGGTTCCGAGAGAGGGAGCAGAGGCACTGTGTGTACCACTAAGGGCACTCTGCAACGCAGCAAATGTAGTCCCAATTTCTAAAAAAGGAGAGACACAAAGCACAGTTTCAGGGATGGGAAATTCTGCATCTTAAACCTACTGGAGTTCTATGACAAGGTGACGGTAGTAAGATAAGAGAGAGAGGGGTGGGTAGATTGCATTTTCTTGGACTGTAAGAAGGCGTTTGTCACAGTTCACACAAGAGATTAGTGCAAAAGCTGGAAGGCACTACAATGGATCAGGGAATACCTGTCAGGAAGACATAGCACGTGGTGAGGTGTCAGAGTGGGCGCCTGTAACGAGAGGGGTGCCACAGGGATCAGTCCTAGGACCAGTACTGTTTTTTGCATTTGTGAACATGACGGAAGGAATAAACTCCGAAGTGTCCCTGTTTGCAGATGATGTGAAGTTGATGAGAAGAATTCAGTCAAATGCGGACCAGGAAGAACTACAGAGGGATCTGGACAGGCTGCAGGACTGGTCCCACAACTGGCTCCTGGAGTTCAACCCCACCAAGTGCAAAGTCATGAAGATTGTGGGTGGGGCAAAGACGACCAAAGATGCAGTACAGTCTACGGGGCCAGAGACTACAAACCTCACTCAAGGAAAAGGATCTTGAGGTTAGTACAACATCGGGCACATCTCCTGAGGAGCACTTCAACCAAATAACTGCGGCAGCATACGGGCGCCTGGCAAACCTGAGAGCAACATTCCGACATCTTAATAAGGAGTTATTCAGGACCCTGTACACTGTATACATCAGGCCCATACTGAAGTATGCAGCGCCAGTTTGCAACCCTCACCTAGCCAAGCATGTAAGGAAACTAGAGAAAGTGCAAAGGTTTGCAACAAGACTAGTCGCGGAGCTAAGGGGTATGTCCTACGAGGAGAGGTTAAGGGAAATCAACCTGACGACACTGGAAGACAGGAGAGATAAGGGGGATATGGTAACGACATATAAAATACTGAGAGGAATAGACAAGGTGGACAGAGGAAGGTTGTTCCAGGGATGCGACACAGCAACAAGGGGTCACAGGGATGTCAGGAAGTATTTCATCACGATCAAAATCCTCTAAACCCTTAGATAGGGCTGCACATGCGTAAGAGACACAAAGAGAAAAATAATGGCATATACACTTCATTACAAACAAGTCCTGGTACATACTTCAACGAAGATGACAGCGAATTATGAACCCATAGCATTGAGTCTGCATCGTTACCACCAAATCCTACCATATTTTCTTTGTAAGGAATATGAGTACTAGTAAAAAATTGTTAACAGTTAGAGCGGTGGCAGCAGCATCTTGCACAGAAATCAGCAGTAGAAAACAATTTTCAGAATGATTACCCTCTGGAGTTCGAGCTACCATGCATCCTTCATCAGTGATCTTACCAAGAATAAGTGAAGAATTCGAATCGTGCAACTTCTGTTTTTGCACAGCAGAACTTTACTCACCTGTAAGAGTATCAATAACTGATGTCAATTTAGTGCATGTATACTTCAAATTATTTGCAATTTCAGAATCTGGATATATTGTTCGGATGAGTTCGGGTAAATAACAAAAAAAGGCACAATACCGTGACTGGAACGATACACAATTAACCGCACATAGAAGAGAGGAGCTTACGACGACGTTTCGGTCCGACTTAGACCAGTTACAAAGTCACACTAACGAGAAGTAGAGCTGGACGGGTATATTGTAAAATGCTCCAAACTTCAGAACACCCGTGACTTAACCTGATTCCTCCTTTTGCTTCTTCTCCCTCTTCCCCTTTCCTCTTCCTTTTTCTCTTCTGGGTTGTCTTTCGTTCTTCTGCCTTGTGCTTCTGTTCCTTTATTATTTATTTTATTATTTCCCCTCACTCACCTCTGTGTTCTTGCTCTCCCTCTGTGGGCATCTAGCTCCCTTGCAGTGCTCTCCTTTCTTAGTATTTGACTTGCTCCTCCTCCTTACTTCCCCATCACTACTTCCTTCCACCTCCGCCACTACTACTACTACTACTACCACCACTTCCTGCCTATATATACCCGTCCTGCTCTACTTCTCGTTAGTGTGAATTTGTAAATGGTCCAAGTCGGACCGAAACGTCATCGTAAGCTCCATGCTAAGCACAGAATATTGTATTTTTATTACAGCACAGTTTGGATATATTTCTTTGCAGATGAATATTTCATTGGTCACATTTTTTCCCCATAGCTGACAGAAGTGTAATATCAAAACAGTATCCATTTTGAACTAAACTTCAGCCATCCTTCGAAGTTTGGCTCAGATTCACTGGATGTTTTATATTTCTTCTTCGACTACAACAGCAACCGAACCATCCTCGCCCGAGTTTATTATTGAAGCTTCTACCAATAGAATAAAAATGGTGAGAGCACACACTGCTTATAATTAAATGGCTCTAATGAATATTGAAAAGCATCCAAAATTTTATTTTATTATGACTCATTAAATCATAATGACACGATTATAAACAAACCACGGTACGGGGGAGGCACTGAATTCGTGTTTAATCCCACCAGTATCGAAGTTTGATTTTATTGTTCAGGCAGCATTGAAAGAGTTATGGCGCCAACAGACACAAACAGTACGGCAAGACTACTTGTGGAGAACGACATTGGCTTGAATTCTATCTCACCTGACACTTGTCGCTGTACATGCTGCTTTGAGAGATCAGTGACTCCCTTGTCTGTGGTGTTAATATATTGGAAGCATAGAACAACAATTGTCAATGCCTGTAGGCCAGTTATTTTCAACTTTTTCCACAGTGATGGAACCCACTTATAATATGGCACCCCTAGTCAATTTTCTGTTAGAACCGCTTCCCAAGAGTATTTTTTTTTATTAACACATCAGGTGTTTCCCACCAAGGCAAGGTGACCCGAAAAAGAAGAAACACTTTCAACATTATTCGCTCCATCACTGTCTTGCAAGAGGCGTGCCTACACTACAATTAAAATACTGTAACATATCAACACCCCCTCCTTCAGAGTGCAGGCACTGTAGTTCCAATTTCTAGGCCTCAAGTCCGGCTAACCGGTTTCCCTGAATCTCTTTATAAGTGTTACTTTACTGTGAGTGTAAGTAATACATAAGCATTATAAATCACAATAAAATAAACGAAGCGAAACGAAACTAACCTGTCTTCTGCAACATTTTTAGTGAGATATTTGTGTTTGGTGTGATTACTAGATCGTTTTGATATTAGGTTCAATAATGGACAGACATTCCCTCATTTCTCCCTCGACCGATTGTAGCCTTTAACTCTTGTTAATTTTTGTGTTTTAGCGCATACAGTAGTCGAGAAAGAGACATTATGTGATCAAAAATGAAGTCACTTAACTAGTACATGCAATTTTCAGGATATATTCAGCGCGGAATTTGTCAAAATTTATATGGATATTGTGAAATTTTACATAAATTTCAGACGATGTATAGAAATTTCTGTATACCTGGCAATGCTGCTGGAATGTCATCAACATTTCTGCACATGTTGATAGCCAAAGGAATGTTTTTAAATTAGCTCGTCGATCGGTCAAGAACCATTGCTTCTGACGCACTGATGCAGTAATATATTTTGACTAGCATTAGAAGAGAGTTTTTAATTTGTCAAAGTAATTCATCATACAGGAATCCTTTGTGTTCATAATGCTAAATTGCTGATACATACCACCAGTCACTGTTTCACAAAACAATTTATTTTATTGCTGATACATACCACCAGTCACTGTTTCACAAAACAATTTATTTTATTGCTGATACATACCACCAGTCACTATTTCACAAAACAATTTATTTTATTACTGATACATACCACCAGTCACTATTTCACAAAACAATTTATTTTATTACTGATACATACCACCAGTCACTATTTCACAAAACAATTTATTTTATTACTGATACATACCACCAGTCACCGTTTCACAAAACAATTTATTTTATTACTGATACATACCACCAGTCACCGTTTCACAAAACAATTTATTTTATTACTGATACATACCACCAGTCACTCTTTCACAAAACAATATATTTTTATACGTAAACATTTACTTTAGGCGAAATCTGGTTTTAATATAAACATATGTTCTAAGGATTTAAATGCAAATGCGTGACCTATTCAGCAAAATTATTTTGAATGAATTATTACAGCAGCAAATCTTACTGATAACATCAATGTATTTTATAGGATTATGAAATTATTTCGCTTGGATCATGTCGACAACAAATCGCATAAATATATTTGAAGTTATATGTGAAACAATCATAGACATTCATAAATTCATTAACTAATATTAATTCTGTTTGGAGGCATTGAATTTTATTTATTATGCCAGAAGTTGTATTGTTATAAAAAATATTTTTTTTCAGGATTTATAATCCGAAATTATCGTACAAGCCGTAGTTAATTTCGCATATGGGCGATAATTGTCGTACTATTGGCAACCCTAAATCCCATCCCCACACACACGCTTCTCAAATGAGAATAAATATGCATAATACTGTAACTAGAATAACACACAAATAACCCGCACATAGGAAAATGAAGCTTATGACGACGTTTGGGTCGGACTTACACCATTAACTATTCGTCATAAATTTCAGTCATCTGTGTGCGGGTTTATTTGTGGACCTCTCAAATGAGGTTATTGTCTACACGTCACGAAGCTGCAGCTTCACCCAGGGTCGATTCAGAGGGTTTTGGCTTATAACCAATGCATTTATCACACTCTACAAGGATCACCAGCTGCCTGGCTGCATTGCCTGCTCACCAATGCCAGTCATCAGAAGTTGCTTGTTCACCAGTCACCAACCCCACCACCTACTGACGTATTTACCAAAGGACTGAACTTTCAGTTTGTTGCTTAGGCCACCCACTGTTGTGTCCCCTGAAAAAAGAACATATATATATATATATATATATATATATATATATATATATATATATATATATATATATATATATATATATATATATATATATATATATATATATATATATCTGTGTGTGTGTGTGTGTGTGTATGAAGTAGGTAGTAGGTGGGTAGACAGCAACCACCCAGGGAGGTACTACCGTCCTACTATTGTTTTTCATGATGTAATTGTTTTGCATGATGCTAGGATTACTGGTGTCTTTTTCTGTCTCATAAACATGCACGGTTGCAGGTATGTCTTGCTACTTCTAGTTACACTTAGGTCACAATACATATGCATGTACAAGCATATATATACTAACCTCTCTCTGTTTTTTTCTATTTTCTTTCTAGTTCTTGTTCTTGTTTATTTCTGCTTATCTCAATGGGGAAGTGGAACAGAATTCTTCCTCAGTAAGCTATGCGTGTCGTAGTAGGCGACTAGATACCGGGAGCAATGGGCTAGTAACTCCTTCTCTTGTATAAACTACTAAAAAGAAGAAAAAGAAGAACTTTATAAAATTGGGATGTTTGAATGTGCGCGGATGTAGTGCAGATGGTAAGAAAGAAGTGATTGCAAAGGTTATGAATGAGAGGAAGTTGGATGTCTGCGGAGACAAAAAACTCAAGCTAAGAGAAACAAAGCTGAAAAAGGGTACGGGAGTGTCAGTGGGGAGAAGTAAGTGGGATTAAGTCAGGGGTACCTGAGAGAGTTAGAGGTAAGGAAGGGGTATCAATAATGTTGAAGGATCAGTTATGGAGAGAGAAGAGGGAACATAAATGTATAAATTCAAGGATTGTGTTGATTAAAATAAGGGTCGAATGTGAAAAGTGGGTCACAATGCACCTGGAGAAGAGAGGAGTGTAAAGGAGAGAGAGAGATTTTGGGAGATGTTAAGCGACTGTGTAGGAACTTTCGAGCCAAGTGAAAGAGTAATTGTGGTAGGGGACCTAAATGCTAAAGTAGGAGAAGCATTTAGAGAAGGTATGGAAGGTAAGTTTGAGGTGCCAGGTGTACATGATAATGGGGAGCATTTGATTGAATTTGTATAGAAATAAGTTTGGTTATAGGTAATACATATTTTAAGAATAAAAGGGTAAATATGTACACAAGATATTGATGTATGGCAAAATGACAGTAGTTTGTTGGACTACGTATTGGTAGATAAAAGACTGTTGAGTAGACTTCAGGATGTACTTGTTTATAGAGGAGCCACAGATATATCAGATCACTTTTTAGTTGTAGCTTCAGTGAGAGTAAGAGTAAGTACGTAAATAAGTAAGTTTATTCAGGTATACACAAATACAATTACATAGAATTATCATACATAGCAGCATGTGTGTAGAGAACCTAGGATAACCCAAAAAATCAGACAGTGACTTATTTCCATTGGGGTCCTTTTACCTTATTATTATAATATAAAGGTTATAATATTTTCTTATTATTTTATAATGAAGATAACATCTTATTATCATACTAAAAAGACTATCTACTACACGAGGGCTATTAAGACTATCTACAATACGAGGGTCATTACTAGGAATAAGGTAAAATTTACACGTATGTTAGCTAAAAAATAGAAAATCATTCCCCTCCCTTTCTGTAGCTACATTCATCAGACACCTTTTGGCACTCTTCTTGAACTGGTTCATGCTATGACTGGCTTCGACATGTGCGGGTAGTCTGTTCCATTCCTTTATTGCAGTACAATAAAAGGTGTTTGACGCCTGGCCAATGACTGTGGGTACTACAAAGTTGTGCTCTCCCCCTAGTACTATGATTGCTTTGGTTCCCAACCTTGACAAAATTGACAGCAAGATATTCTGGACACTGTGAGCAATTTTATAAACATGATTTAGCTTCAGTTGTTTTACTCTGTCTTCAACATTCAGCATATCCAACTGCTGTATTTCATCCTGGCCTACATGTTCTCTTGGTCCCAGCCCCAGGATGAATCTTACGATTTTGTTCTGGGTGATTTACAGTCTATCTTTCAGTTTTTTTTGCTAAGGCAGAGTACCATGAAGAGCAAGCGTAATCCATATGGTATTTATAAGGGCTAGACATAGGGTCGTGCGAGCCTCAGTACGTAGACACTGTGCTTGTCTATACAGGAACTTCAGTCTGGCATTCGCTTTCTTTACTACCCTAATCCCTATCAATTCTTCTGACATGCATGGGTCAAAGGGGATTCCCAGATATTTTACTGATGAAACCAAAGTGATGGGCTCCCCATTACACCGGACATTAAAATTATTTACCCTTCTCAGTTTATGTTTCGTGCCAAAGAGAATGGCTTCAGTTTTCCCGAGGTGTAATGATAGTTTGTTGTCTACTAACCATTTGCTGCAGGACTCCAGTTCCAGTGTTAAAACATCAGCTATATCTTGTGGGTCTTTACCTGACACTAACAGGGCACTGTCATCTGCATACAGTAGGAGTTTGCCCTCGGCACTGATAGGCAAGTCATTGACATAACAAAAATAATAAGGGACCCAGAATACTACCTTGGAGAACTCCACATGCTATCGGCAGGGGTTCTGATTCTGTTTTGTTGATTTTGACAATTTGTCTCCTGTTGCTAAGATAGGACTTAAACCAGTCTACAGAACCTATAACGATAGCTTGAAGTTTCTTACATAATATATTGTGGTTGACAGTATCGAAGGCCTTTTGCAGGTCTAAGGTTACCATACCTATGAGGTTCCCCTTTGACATTTCAGTTCTCAGGTAATCCATCAGATTAATTAGGTAGGTGTCGGTTGAGTAAGATCTTCTAAAGCCCGATTGATAGCTATGGAGAATGTTGTTGTCATTAAGGTACTTAACTACTTGAGAGTACACCGCCCTCTCTAGAATTTTGGATATTATAGTGAGCATACTAACAGGCCTATAGTTGCTGACATCAGACCTACTATTTTTCTTGAAGATAGGAGTAACTCTGGCCTCCTTGAACCCCTCCGGTACGGTATTAGTGGTGATTGATAGATTTATTATGTGAGCAGTAGGGATTGACAGCACTTAGACGGGATGTTATCAGGGCCTGTGCTCTTAGTTGGGTTTAACCTGCTTAGTTCTTTTTGAATAAAGTCATGAGATACACTTACTAGTTGACAAGTGTTTGGGGTTACCCCTTTATTGGTATAGTATGTTTGAAACTTATCAGAGTCTGTGTTAAAGGCATTTGATGCAGCTGGTAGTTTACTTACTAGTGTTGATGCAACAGATGTGTAGTAAGAATTAAAGCAATTTGCCACCTTAGATGTTTCGTGGCATACCTCATTATCGATAGTGAGTATATGTTAGACCTATCTACTGTGATTTTGGTAGTCCTGTACCATCCATGTTGTAAATTCTCTTTCCTCACGTGACACATGTCATGATATTCCTAAATTGAGGATTAATTAATGTCATGATTATTCAGATTGGTGATGGGGTTAGTTTTCAATGTGTGTGTGAGTGGGGGGAGGGATGATGGGTCACCTTTGTTGCAGCACATGTTTCTTAATGATGCATTTGTAGGTCTTGTGTAATTAGTTGCGAGTTGTATTATGGGTGATTGTCATTAAGCTTGGTGCATTATTATTGTGTTGAGGTTGTAATTTATTATTATACCTTTATTCCTTCTTGAACTGTGATGTTTTAAAAACTTGTATATAGTATAGTGTCAGGTGTTGCCTGGATTGTTATGTGTTTATATATTGTGTTATTGATGTTGTCCTTGTTCAAGTCATTTTTTAATTTTAAGTAGCAGGGGAATGTAGAATGTATTCATTAGTGGGGGGGGGGGGAGTGTAAGCAATAATGAGTAGGTTCCACTATATCTATGAACCTTGTGTACTTGTGAAACAACGTACGTAGAAGCAGTCTGTAGGTTGTATTAAGTTTATTTTAATGTCTTTATGTATGTGCTTATTCAGTAGATTGTGTAGTGAATGTTTACTGATCATCACCAGTGCCAATGTTACATATTGATATATGTGCCTATATATATTTGTACATGACGTTTTAAATAAATTATAAAAAAAAAAAATCTCAAAAATGGGCCAAACACCCAAAAACCCTTTATTCACTGCCTACCATATAGCGGTAGCGATAACAAGACATACACCGCTACTGAAACTCATTAATACCCCTGCTCCAACAAAATATGTATCAACATATGTATTTACACAAAATAGTACGTTTTTATAATGCCATACGAAACACTTAAATTAAAAATGAAACAAAAATTACAAGGAGGAAACATACGACAAGCATGTACTTATTATATCAAACTTCCCGTCACATACATTGTCGCACAACCTGTAAACTATAGTCTTAACCAGGCCGCTGAAACAATATATGCAAGGCCTTATGTACCATAATACAATATCACAATATATAGATACATTACCGCGTTACACAATGCAACTAAATGCACTTGACACCAACCCGATATGCAAATCTTGTGCCATACAGTCTGCGTCCTACAAAAAAATTAATCCCAGACTTTGTGTCACCGCATACCAACTGACATATGTCATGCCGTAGTAACACCAGATTATACATTCTTTGTATAGCACCTTTGAAGACACTCCCACAAGAACGTTCAATCATTCCCAAACACACAAATACTGTATGATGTACCCACACACACGCATTATATACACACAATAATGTAGTGCAACAAAACACTACGTACATATTTTATCCAAAACCGTCTAAAAACAATGTGAAAAACATGTGTTATACCACCATCCACGCCACACACACACACCACAAATAAAGCATATTTGTTTATTACAAAAACATACCTCACTCGCTAACACCCAACCACACTTCCACACTCAAGAAACTAGCCCGCCGCTACCCCTTACTTTAAACTTAAATCTCTTAAATCCTTCAACCGAAATCTACGATAACTCTCAGTAAATGCTGTCTCCCATCTTCCCCCATAAAGATCCCTATTGCGACACTTAGTTCTATATATTGTAGCCCCTAACACTTTTATCATTTACTCCACACCCACCTCCCTCATGGCCCAAGATGTATAAATAAATTTAGTAACCACATACACAACCACATTCACCACCATCTGACTCCTCCCACCTATATCTAAACTTAACACCCTCAACACCTGTAACCCTTCCCCACCCACTAACCTAACCACCCTACTTAACCATACCTTCACATCTTCTAAACAATTACAAAAGTACACCGCATGAAAAATAGTTTCCGGGCATCCACACGCTTTGCTCTCCCCACCCTCCCTTAGTCTCCTATTAAATAGCACAACCCCAGACGGCAAGATCTCATGTAAAAACCTAAACATAACCTCTCTAACACCTGGTTTTACACGCAAATGCTGAAGACATTTCCATATATTCCCCCACGCATACATAGGGTATGCCCCCTCAACTGCCGCCACCACAGACCCACCCCCCACCTTCTCAAGAACCCTCAATTTTAGGCGATCCGGATCCCTCACCGTCAGTAAAACCCACAACATAGCCTCTCCAAAAGTTAAATCCCTACCCCTCCACCACCATTGCATATCCTTGTGCAGTCTTTCAAGCCCCCCCTTGCCCCCCCTCCCTCAAATAACCCCGTTTTAAAAACACACTCAACATACACTTTTCAAGAGGTATAAGTCCCAGCCCCCCCTGGCTAACGGGAAGCAACATCATCCCTCTACTTAGACAGTAACAACCCGATCCCCATATAAATCTGAAAACCCCATGTTGCAATCGTTGCACCTCACGCCGCCTCAACAGATATATTGCCACCACGTGCCATAGCTTGCTGTACAACAGGACATTCGTGACTATAACCCTCTGATGCAACATAAGCTGCGCCGCCCTCAAACCGCCTAATCTTTTCAAAACCCAATCCACGATGCGCCTCAAATTTGCCTCCTGCACATCCCTATCATTCCTCATGTACACTATTTCACATATCAATAGCTGATCCACCACACTCCACCCGCCCTCTACAGTCCCACCATTATATACGCTATCCCCTAGATCCATATACTTGGACTTGACATTAATTTTCATCCCCATAGCCTCACCAAACACGTCTACCACCCTACCTACCTTATGTAAACCCCTCTTATCCCTCACCAAAACAGTCATATCATCCACATAACCCACTATACCCGCCCCACCTTCTCCTTCAGAACCAACCCCTCCTCCTGCTATATTCTACCTAACTGCCCTATAAAAGGGTTTCTGAAGACATGCAAACAATATTTACGACAGAGGGCATCCCTGTCGCAAACCCCTTCCCATCTGTATGCTAACACCTAGTCTTCCATTAACCTGTACTCTCATAACTGCACCCAGATACAAAGTTTTCTCCCTAGAAATAATTTCCCTCCCGAAACCCAGCCAGCACATGAAACTCCATAATGCATCCCTCTCTACACTATCGTAAGCCACTCTCCAGTCCAATGCCAAAACACCCCCACTACCCAACTGCCCCCTCTGCTCTATAAAACTCCTAATAACTCCATGCCCTTCATGCATTGACCTACCCGGTATTCCATATTGTCCTCTATCAATTACTTTACCTAACACCTTTCTGATTCCATTCCCTAATATCCCTGCAAATAACTTATAATCACTGCACATAAGCGATATTGCACGGTAATCCTCCACCGTGGTCTGTCCACCCTTCGTAACTAATACAACAACAGCAGTTCTTTGTTGCACACCCATTTCCCTCTCATCCTTCATTACATTGAACAACCTGACTAAAAACCTTCTCAAAACTTCCCAATTCCTAACATAGAAATCTTTAGGCAACCCGTCTACACCCGGCGCCTTACCTAAACATGCAGTGGCTAAAACTTGCCAAATCTCCTCTTCTGTGATCTGTCCTTCCAATGTCTCCCTATCTGTACCATCTAGCTCACATTGCACAAAATCTTCCATATCCCGTAAAGCAGCATTTCCTATACCCACATGTTGTGTATATGACCTAAACCATGCATCTAGATATCCACTTATACTCTCAGTCGTCACTAATACCTGCCCCTCCCTATACCCTTCCATCCCCACATGAACAGTTAATCCCATCATCTCCATAGCCGCTCTTCTCTTACGCTGTCCTCTCAACACACATGCAGAAGGCCTATCACTCCATAACACCTCATCCAGCCCAGCCAAAACTCGCACACCATCGAATCTTTCATTTTGCAAATCCCTAATATCTCCCACCAGATAACTAACACTCCCACGCTCATAGCAAGCTCCATTCCTTGCCTAGCTGCTGGGATAAATAAGTGGACACTTCTCACAACCCTCTGTCGACAGCCAAGCTAACAACCTAGTGCTCATCATGGTTTTTGCCACACATTGCAGAGTGAACACTGTTGGAATTGAATTAGTGCATGGATCCATCACACCCAGGACAGTCCATGAGTTGCTGCCCTTGATTATGAGGGACACTACGGCATTGACGACAAGGAGCTGTATGGCGTGGGTTTAAATGGCTCGTTCAGGATATTCGTGAAATTGCTCCACGGGCAGGTGTATGAGGGTCTTGTTGATCGTTACCAAGATCTCAGCATGGAAGTGACCCCAGAAGTGAGTGTCAGACTTGTGGACGTTTCCTGTCAGTATATGTGGGTGAGGGTATGGAATGTACCTTTTGAGGCGAATGAGGTCGACATTCGTCAAGCTTTTGAAAGGTATGGAGGTGTACATGTTGCCCAACAAGGTAAATGGATGATGGGTGCAGGGTTAGATAGACTATATATTACGCAGCATGTTGGTATAGAGTCTGTCTGTACAGCAGAGGCACCTTATTCTGATCACAGGGCAGTTGTTGCGGAGGTGGGGTGGGAGGCGTTAGCTAGAAGGCAGGCGAGTTACTGGAAATTAAATACGAGGGTTCTCAGGGATGAGGAGGCAGTGGCGGGTTTTGTTGCACTATTGGAGGAGCTTGGGAAGGAGGGGAGCGTAGTCGATGACGTGGTGGGATGGTGGGATAGCATTGCAAAAGCTAGGATAAGGGATTTTTACATATGTGAAGGGAAGAGGATAAACCACATGAAATATGGGTTGTCAAATTATCTAGAGCAGTACTTACATGCTTGCTACAGTGAGGGCGCTTTGCAGGGAAGGTACCGTATGTAGGAAATGGAGGCCCTGAACGAGAGGTTAAGGGAGTTGCAGAATGAGAGGTTTGAAGCCGTAAGGGTGCAAGCAGGCATAAAGGAGGTGCTATGGGAGGATAGGCCTTCGTCCTGTGTCCTGAAGGGTCAGCAACAACGTAGGAAGGCAACGAATCTTACGCAGTTAGAGGTGTGTGAGGGGGGGAGAACTATTGGGTGGGGCAGGTGCTTAGGTCGAGAGAGGGCATGGGTATGTATGCTGACAGGTGGTATGCTCGTTATTGGTGTAATCATGGGGTGGATGAAGAGCTGTTGGAGGAAGTAAGTGGCTGTGTGGGTAAATCCCTGGGAGGGAATGATAGAAAGGCGTTGGGGGGGATATCGAGGAGGAGGAAATTTGGAGAGCGTTGGCTGGAATGAGCAAGGGTAAGGCACTGGGAGTGGATGGGATTCCTTGCGAATTTTATATGTTGCATTGGGAGTTGTTGCAGGGTTTCTTGATCAGGCTCCAGAATGAAATGAAGTAGAGGGGTAGGTTAGGCGCGGGGCAAGTGACTGGGGTAGTGGTCTTAGTTCCAAAGGGGTCACATCAGCGTACCATAAAGGATTATCGTGCATTGTCGTTGATGTGCACCGACTATAAGCTCTTTGCAAAGGTGCTGGGTAACCGTCTAAAGTGTGTGGTTGACAGGGTGGTCTCCCCAAGCCAGTTTGGTTTGCCTGGCCGATCGATAGTGATGGGTCATGGTATCCTTCAGGATTTTGTAGCTGCTTTTGGTGGGGGAGGGGGGTTGTTGGGATTGGACTGGAGGGGGACATATGACACCGTGGAAAGGGAGGCTTTAGGTCGCATTTTACTGTCTCAGGGTTTTGGAAGGAATTAGTGGGTTGGGTGAAAACATTGTATAACCAAATGTGTGTGTGTGTGCAGGTTAACAGGCGTTTGGGGAAAGCAGTGGTGCTAGGGCGGGGCCTTTGACAGGGCTGCCCACTCTCGCAATTGTTGTTTGCGTGCATGCAGGACCCTTTCTATAGGTTGGTGGAAGCAAGAATACGAGGGGACAGGGCGGGGAAGGGTGGCCATGGCCAAGTCTGGTGGGGTACGTGGATGATGTGATGCTTTTGGTGGATGAGGGGACACGATTGGGTAGGCTGGAGGAGGTGGTGCGGGTTTACAGAGGTGCCTCGGGAATGGTAGGGAATGTAGAGAAATCGTCAATTTTAGGGTTGAGGATGTGGGAATGGAGGGTGGATTGGGGTTGTTGGGTGGTGACGACTTGTGTGGAGGTTTTGAAGATATGTGGTATTGTATATAGGGCAAATTTAGTTAGGGCAAGGGAGGATAATTCTGCTCTTTTGGAGGACCATGTGGTAAAGAGATTGGGAGCACTAAGACTGACTCATCTCACTATCCTGCAGAAGGTGATTGTGATCAACATGATCTTGTATAGTAAGATTTGGTTCGTAGCACAAGTGTTCCCATTAATGCAGCTTGTGATTCAAAGCATCCAAAGGAGGGTGTTCAGATTTTTGTGGGGTTCTAAGTGCGAGTGGCTAAAAAGGGAGGTGGTCATGTTGCCAGTGCAAAAGGGGGGGGTCTCTTGGATTAATGGCTCAGGGTTAAGTGTGTTTACATCAGGCGAGAGTTATTGCGGGATGGGGTTTTTCAGGACGGACAGTTGGGGAAAGTTCATGAGGTGTTACAAGGATTGTATGGGGGTGGACCTGTGTGAGTGCAAGGCGGTCTTGTGGGTGTTGGCATTGGTCTGGAAACCTGGGAAGGTAAAGGTTGGGGCATTATACAGGGTGATAGGGAAACAGGTGGTGCACCCAGGGGAGGGGTTATACCCAATTTAAGATTGGGCAAACATCTGGAGAAGATTTAGTGGGTTGCAGTTACAGCCCAGGGTGCGTGAGGTGATGTTCCAGTTTTTGCATGGTATTTTGCCATCTGGTGCGGTACTGAGGGATCGGAGGTTGGGTGGGGAGGGGCGTTGTGGGTTGTGTGGGGGATAGAAAACGGCTTACCATATCGTGTATTTTTGTGAGGGGTTGGAGAGTATCAGGAAATGGGTGGGCAGGGTGGTGCAGAGGGTGGGGGGGGAGGGATGTGTCAGTATTGCAGGAACTGAGTTTAGATGTGGGGGTGGAAGAGGCTAAATAACAAGAAAACGCACAATACCGTGACTGGAACGATACACAAATAACCCGCTCATAGAAGAGAGGAGCTTACGACGACATTTCCGTCCGACTTGAACCATTTACAAACTCACACTAACCAGAAGTGGAGCAGGACGGCTATATATAAGCAGGAAGAGATAGTGGTGGTAGTAGTAATAGTAGTAGTAGTGGTGGTAGTAGTAGTAGTAGTAGTAGTAGTGGTAGTATTGGGGAACTAAGGAGGAGGAGCCAGTCAAATATAAAGAAAGGGGAGCACTGCATGGGAGCTAGGTGCCCATAGAGGGAGAGCAAGTGCACAGAGGTGTGGGGAAGGCGAAGTGATGAAATAAATAATGAAGGAACAGAAACACGTGACAGAAGAAAGACAAAAAAGGAAAGAGGAAAGGGGAAGAGGGGATCAGATGCGTGGGAAGTGAGGAAGCTTGTGCTGGCGCCGACAGTATTCTGTACTATGTGTAGGAATATTGATCTATATGGGACTCGGTGAGGGGAATGTTTTTCTGAGGGTTACCTTACCCTCACGGTACGTGAAATGCTTAGTATGTAGGGGTGGGGATTAGATCAGGGGATAGACGTTGGGCTTGCCATCCAGTGGCGAGGGTGAATCTGTTGGCACTCTTTTGTTGTCAGTCAGCACTCCAGGGTGGAGTGTGTCACTGTCACATTTGGTGCATGTTCTGGTATGAGTGGTTGTCCTGGTTCTATTCAAGGCGTGAGTGGAGGTGTCTGAATATCATACATGATGGCTACAAGCGCCTGCATGTGTTAAGTTATGCTGGAATGCTGGACGGTGGCAACTGCTGCCGGAGGGGAGGTTAGGTTTATATTTTTTTTTTGCCTACAGGAAGAAGGCTTTGGGATCTGCAATCCCATCATGCGTGATCCTGTTATGTCATGGTCGGTTGTGGCCACTTAGTGTGTAGGCATCATGCAAGCCAAGTCACTGGCTTGGTGTGTAAAGTATTTTATTTGTACTGGTTTATGTTCTGCAAGTATGTCTTGCACTCTAGGCATGCAACCAGTGGGGTTTTGGGGATGGGGCTCCAGCCATCAGGCAGGGCCATAGGTGAGGGACCTTGTAATATATTTTTGTACAAATTATAATCATTGATGTCACGTGGTACAGCCGTCCATACAGATAGTGGGGATGGATCTGGCATTGTGGCGGCAGGTGACAGCCTTTTGTTATTCAGTAGAAAGTTGTTTGTACTAGATTTTCTATTGAGTGGTACACAACAAGGGTATCTTTTAGGATGGGGGGGGTAATGTTTTGTTATTATCGCTCTGCTGTTCTGTATTCAGTGGCGAGAGTAGGTAGTGGATAGGTTGCAATAAATGTCATGTTGTTGAGGTTATATGAACATTTATTATATGATGTACTGAATTGTTTTAAATAAAAATATGAAAAAAACTCTCCTTTAATTCCTCAATATCTCCCACCGGATAACTAACACTCCCACGCTCACAGCAAGCTCTCAACTGCCCCTCAAGATAAGATTGATACCCATACTTTAACCTATTATACTCCCTCCCACTACGTACATAAAAGTCCTTAATACTTGATTTCGCCAACGAGTCTCACCAACTAACCAGATCACCATTCCCAGGCACCTCAAACATTAACCCCACCCAAAATTGCTTAAATGACTGTCGAGATTCTTCTTCCTGCAACAACTTTACATTTAACTTCCAATACCCCCTACACCTTCGTGGCAACCCCTCCCAACCTATATCCACCAAAACACCCCTATGATCAGAAAATACTACGTCCATCACCCTCACACTATGTATTACTACTGTTCTGGGGATGTACAAACGATCGAGCCTAGCAGCATACCCACACCTAATAAATGTATGCTCCACTCCCCCCTTTCCTCCACAAATATCGATCAAACCCACCCCGGATAACAATTCTCCCAATATTCCCATGCAATGCCCTGCACCCCCTCGGTTCAACATCCTTACGCCTTATCACACAGTACCAGTCACCTCCTATCATGGCTAATCCTGGCAATCCATGCAAGTAATATACCAGAACATCCCTCACAAATTTATTCTTAACACGTACATCACCCTCTGCCGGGTCATACACACATACACCAATGTCATCTGTACCTGACCCCATAACCCATCCACATGAACCACCCTCCCCTCCCCCCCTTCACAATGCCTGACAACCAACGGGCTAGTTTCCTTAACCAAAATAGCCACACCTCCTTTCAATCTGACTGCATGCTCAACATACACATTATATCTATCCACCTTCAACTCATAACCATGTCTATAATCGTGTTCCTGCAAGAACACGACGTCAACACCGAGACGCACCAAATACTCCCTAAACCACTCACACTTTCTCTGCGACCTCAAACCATTGATGTTCAATTTCAAGCACTTTAAACCGACAAAGGGGGTTTCCCTCTTGACACTACCGATTTGTTACCTGATCGTCTCATTGCACCCCTATCCCTTCCCCCCTTTTTGTGCACTCTTACCCAACCCCTGTCTTTGAGTGCCTCTTGAACCCCTCTGCATGGCAACTGCCCATGTTTTCTTCCCAGAACTTTGAGCAGGCATAAGCACTTCGACTGAATCATATATCACTGCTGCACGCTTTTGCGTCACACCCTCAACCTGCATCTTGTCATCCTGTTCATCACTATGATGAACCTCTACCTCCACCGTTCTCACAGACAGGGCATCCTTGTCACACATCTTAGGACGAACTACCTTCACCCCGCCCTCCTCTACAGCAGACCCAAGATCCAGGTCCATTCCATCGTCTTGAAAAGGGTTCTTGTTGCCCATAATTTCCCCAAACGTCGACATTATTGATTCTTCCTCCTTGCTGTCATACACTTCTGCAATGATCTCCTGCAGCGCTTGAACAACATCCAAGGAAGGGGAGTTCCCCCCCCTCGTTGCACCTGCCCTCTCCTTCTCCTCCTCCCTCTCAACCTCCTCACTCCATGACACACGCTGTGAAGGCAGTGTCGAATACGGCTGATCTTGATCCACTCTCCTCTCCTCAACATCTCTTCGTTGTTGCTGGTCCTTGTCTCCATGTCCTCTACCACATTGCACAGCCAGGTGGTCACACAACCCGCACAAACGACAAGCACGTCGCTGCCCCATGTATGTCACAAATACCTGCGTTCTAAATTCTTCCATCACCACATACGAAGGTATAGGATGTCGGAGCGTCATCTTCAATGAGTACATACTCCCAGGTATCCCCATATATGGACCAGCTGACCACCTTCCTGCAGTGGCTGTGTGTATCGTCCCATATTTACTCATGGCAAACCATATGTCAGATGCATCCGCCTCGAATGGCACATTCCTGATCTTCACCCAAGTGTAATAGCGTGATACATCATGCATCCTCACCATCACAGCATGATTCACAGGTATGGCCACTTCCTGGAACTTATTCACCACAGCCTCGTACACACTCGCCGAGCTGAATTTTACAACTATTCTCTTCATACCATTCAATGCAACTCCACAAATCTCCTCATTAGCTATGCCATAGGTTTCTCTGATTATTGCTGGTAGAAGTAACTCCATAGACGGCCCCGTTACAGCTCCACTGGTTAATTCAATACAAACTGTATTGATACGATGCCGGCTAGCCTGCGCCATGTTGTGAAAATATTACTGCACCCAGTCAACACCAGGGGGCAGCAGCAGCACACGTCCTCTGTACTCAAGGGCTGAAAGACGTAAAATACTAGATACTATGCTATGGTGGAGAACCAGGGACTATGACTGCTAAGCACTCATACCCAGCTGCTGTTGGACTCAGCTATCGTAACACCTGCCTCCCTGTAGCCAAATGCTTCATCGAAACATGTGCCTGCTCGTTGGCTGAATGTGACCTTCATATATTGTTGGCATGAAGCTGTCCTTGCAGGTAGGAATAGTAGGCCAAGAAAAGGGAAAAATGTTGCAAGACTGTCTTCAGCTTATCAGAGGCGAGTGTATACTGTGATAGGACACAGCCTGACAATCGTCTAATAGTCCAGGTATACTCTTGTCATGCTCACAGTGGAGCCTAACAGTGGTGTGACCTACAGCTGTAGTACCTTAAATATTCCATTTTTTCATTTGTGGAGCAGTGTGGTTGATATAAATGGTGAAAATTCAACTTAAGGTTGCATAGTGATCCAGGTGTAAATACTTTGAAAAAAATGCTACTTGTGTAAATGTTTCCCATTCTTACAAAGTTATGGGGAACCTAGGGGATTAAGCACTGGTCTAAGGGTAAATACTAAATTATGAAAATAAACCACCCCAGGGCCAAACACGCTTGTAAACTCACAAAAAGCGCTAAACAGGTGGTCAAGACTTGTTTATTAATTGCTTTAGGTTTGATCTTTCAAGAAGGTCAATTAAACTGCTCTTTAGAAAAATAAACATACGAAACAGTTTTTACATCAACCCGCCTTCAATACATATCACAAAAATATAAGTAATACACTTAAAATAGAAGTAATAACATTATTACTAGCTCCAGTGGGCTGGCATACTTCTGTCCTCCCGGTAAATATGCTATTGTTTTTGTATCTCCACAACTCGCATGAACGCCACTCAGACAACAGCACCAGAGCCCATATAAGCGCAAAACCGAAGCAAAACCTTCGGCCTGAGCATCACACTAAAAATAACAAAAAACTAATCTGCAACCACAGCAGCCATGTTCCCCACGCTCACCCTCTAGTGATGTCGGTTTTTAAAACGTTCACCAAAACACAGACATTGATAAAATTATAAAACCTTCTTTTCCACACTGTTAACCCTTTATTTTATAAAACAATTTATTTTTACACTAAACCTGTATAATACAGTTTATCTCACCCATGCCAATATAATTAAAAAAACGTAACTAGGCTTGATGAGGTATTTGTGATGGTAAATCATTGATGATCATCATTGCTCAGCAGAGTTGTTGCAAGGAGTCACCTGTATGATGAGTGAGCAACTTGTGCAGCACTGGGGTATCTTGTGGAAACGTTTCGCCAGCCAGTGGCTTCCTCAGTCCAATACCGTGAAGAATTGTAGATCAGAAGGGGCTTGAGGTAATCAGACCTTCAGTATGGAGTTAATTTGGTTAGTCTTGATTAAAGTACATCATATTCACGAAGGAGCTTGTATATATTGCAGACAGGTGAGGCGAAGCATTGGGAAGCGAGTCACCATGAAAAAATCCTCAGGTGGAAGTAGGTCAAATCTATAAGTAAGGCAAGCGTAGAATTCCCCGCATCAAGCCCTAATTCGTCGCTCGACCTTTGTAGTGAGTGGACGTGCGTTACACAGCCCTCTGCTGACTGTTGAAGCAAGCTGAGATTTTCTTAATATGGTGCAGCAGACACAGAGGCGGATCAACACTGTATAGAGCTGCTGCATGGGACTGTGATGACCTAAACAGCTTCTGTTATCCTGCCAGCCATCATCAGGGAGACTTATGGTGTCGCTGATAAAGAACTTTATGGAGTGGCGCTTAATGGGGCCTATAGGGTCTTCGTTAAGCTCCGAACAACAAGTGTCTACGAACGGTTGATCAACAAATATCAAGACAGTTGTGTGGTTGTTAACCCGGCAGTCACAGTGAGGCTCATCGACGTGTCACGTTACTTCACTTGGGTTAAGATGCGAAACGTGCCTTTTGAAGCCGATGAGACTGATTTACAGAACGTTTTCAGCAGGTATGGAACTGTACATGTGGTGACCATTGGAAAGTGGATGGAGGGCGCATATGCTGGCCTCTTTGAAGGGTACCTTCTCACTGAAGATGACTTTGAAACATTCCATACCGTCATATGTAGTGATGACTGATTTTCGTACGCAAGTGATGGTGTCCTATGCTGGGCAACGCCGCACTTGTCTTTGTGGAGAGTACGACCACTTTGCAGCACAATGTGGTGGCCAACAGTGGAAGAAGGACGTATGGCGACAACCAATGGAAGTGCCCATCCAGGAGGTAACTGTTGTGCCTGAGTCGGGCGAAAGTCCAAAGACTTCATTGTGGAGTAAAGAGGTGGAGCGAGAGGAGCTGCTTGAGTAGTCTTGTATGACTCTACCTGGGGAACCTTCCTCCATTGGCCCGGTTATGCTGGGTGCGGAGGGCAGGATGGCCATGGAAGAGAGAGTGGAAGACACATTAACGACTGTGCTGAAGGGATTGTTGGACACACCTGGTGAGGCAGAAGAGGAGGGGCTTGAAATACCCCTTGGGAATGTGTCTTGTGTACTGTCCCAGGATGTGGAGGAGCTGGTTGAGAAGCAGGCTGCTTGGATGGATGTAATCACAGTAGAGGCGGTGGTGCATAACGAAGGCCTTCTGGAGGTGGCTATGGAGGCAGAGGGAGGGTCATGCAAACGAGCGGCGGCACTGTCAGACTGATGATGTCCTCACCCAGGCACAGAGGCCTGGCAAGGTGTGGGTGGAAGTGGTACAGGGTGGCCCTAAGGGGCCAAGGGGCCAAGGGGCCCGGTGTCAGATACTGGAGGATCTCCAGTGCACAATTATAATGCCGGGTATGAGTTAGTACTAGACGGATTTCAGGTGTTTGTTGCGCATTCAACTCGATTGAAAGGGGGGTCGCCATCCTTCTGCGAGAGACCAGCCCGTTTGTTGCGTATCGTAGTGAGGTAAGGGAGGAGGGGTGGGTGGTGCAAGTGGATGGGCTGTGGATGGGGGAGAGGGTGGCACTAGTGTGTGTCTATGGGCCTGCAAAGGGGGATGGACGTGTGAAGAATGCCTTTGTGAGGGATGTTAGTGTACCACCACCCATGGTCGCTTACCCCCGTGGCGGTTGTTGGGGTGACTGGAATTGTGTGGTAAGAAGGAATGATGTGGAGCCTCGAGGGGTGGGGTTTTACTCTGTAGTGTTAGGGGATCTTTTGCGGGGGGGGGGTTGTGGGATGTGGCTAAGGGTGAGGCATGGAAGGTGGAGCGCACTTTTGTGCTGGAGGGTATGCTGCTCGTCTGGACCCTTTGTAAGTAATGCAGACTACAAGGGTGGAAAGGGTGTGTGTGGTGGAAGTAGCATATTCAGATCATTGGGCAGTTTTCATTGAAGTGGGGTGGGATGGATTGCCAAGGAGGCATAGGAGTGTTTGGAAATTGAATGTTCGGCTCCTTGCAGACGGAGGGGGGAGGGAGGGGTTTGTGAGATTGTGGAGGGAGTTGTGGTCAGGGGTGGAGGCTATTGGGATATGTTGGCATGGTGGGATGGAGTGGCAAAGGTTAGGATCAGGGAGTATTTTGTTAGACAGGGCAAGGGGAAGGCCCAGATGACTTTCGGGATTATGATATATTTAGAGGGGCGGTTGAGGGATTGTTATGGGGGAGGGGTGGGTGGCAGGGGCTATCCTGCAGAGAAAACAGAGGGGCTGAAGCAATGCATCAGGGAATTGCAGAATGAAAAGTTTGATGCAGTGCAGGCTAAGGGTGGGTTAGAGGAAGTTTTGTGGGATTACAGGCCATCGGCGTGTGTTCTGCGGGGGCAGCAGAAGCATCAGGCGGCCACAGAGATGGAATGTTTGTTAGTGCAAGAGGAGGTCGGAGGGTATCGTGTGGGGCAGGTGCTTCGTACGACAGAAGGGATGGGTCGTTATGTGGTTGAATGCTTCGGGACTTCTTTGAGGAGTGTTGGTGTGAAGGGGGGGGGCGTTAGGTCAGTTGGGACGGCATGTGGTCAATGCTCTGAGTATGGGGGACCGTATGGCGCTGAGAGGGGACATTGAAGAATGGGAGGTGTGGAGGGCATTATCGAGTATGAGTAGGGGTAAATCCCCGTGAATCGACAGTCTGCCATGCGATATTTACTTACAGAATTGGGACATACTTAAGAAGTTCTTGGTAAAGTTGTTGAATGAGATGAAAAAAAGGGGTGAACTGGGAGTTTTGCAGGCAATGGCAGTGATAGTCTTGGTCCCAAAGGTGGCCAGTCTGCACACGGTGAAGGACTATAGGGTTATTTGTTTACTATGTGCGGATTATAAGTTATTTGCTAAAATATTGGGGAATAGGTTGAAGTGTGTGATCATTAGGGTGGTGGCAGCGGGCCAGTATGGGGTGATGGGAAGGACCATGTATGAGGGGCACGGGGTTATTCGGGGGTTTGTGGAGAGTGTGCAAGGAATGGAGGGGGGGGGTGTTGGCCTTGGATTGGCGGGCAGCATATGATAGTGTCGAGAAAGAGGCATTATGGTGGATAATGAGGAGGCAAGGGTTTGGGGACGAGATTGTGAGGTGGATGCAAACATTGTATCATGGAGAGGGTGTTCGCATGCAGGTGAATGGAAGGGTGGGGGATCGGATCCCCATGGGTAGAGGTCTGCAGCAGGGATGTCCTTTATCCCAGTTACTTTTTGCGTATTTGCAGGATCTTGTTTTATAGAGCAGTGGAGGTATGTGTGAGGGGAAGCGACAGGGGTGGGTAGGACGAGGTGTGCCGGGAATTGTCCATTATGTAGATGACACGACGATTCTTGTGCGGGAGGGGGACGGTTTGGGAGGGGTGGGGAGGACCTGTTTGGAGAGGCTACTGGTATGAGCATGAATGTAGAGAAGTCTAAGTTTGTGGGGTTGGGGGATTGGGAGGGAAAGGTGGGAGGGGAAGGTAGTGGGAGGTGGGGTGTTGTGGATCGGGTCAAGATTTGTGGGATTGAGTATACGCAGGATGCACAGCAAGCTAGGATTTTATTCAGGGAGTGTCATGGAATGGGTGCTAGATGGTTGGATGGGTTGCGGCCGGGTCATTTAACGCTTCATCAGCTGGTCATTGTAGTAAATGTCTTACTATATAGTAAAATTTGGCATGTGGTAGCTATGTACCCGTTGTTGCAGTCAGATATTGGGGTATTATTGAGGAGTCTTTTGGTTTATTTGGGGGTCGGGATGTGATTGGTTGTGGTGGGGGTTGTTACTCTCTCAGTGCACAGAGGCGAGCTGGGGTTAATTAATTTAAAGAGTAGGATCATGAGTGTATTTGTAAAGAGGGGGTTCCTCCGAGTGGTGGGGTGTATAGGTGGTGGGTTGCACCTTTTGTATGAGGATGTCAGAAGATGGTGGGGAGAGAAGGATTTGTGTGTGTGTGACGACATGTTACGGGTGCTTTTGTATGTTAGGGATACGAAACACATGAGAGTGGAGCTTTTAGAGAAAGTGGTGGGGGAAAGGGAGGTGGCGACAGTGGAAGGAGAGTATCCAATGTATGCATGGGGGGATATTTCGGGTAGATTGTGTAGGCTACGCATCCGGCCGTGGGAACGGGAGGTGATGTTCCGGTTCCTCCATGGTATCCTGCCATCAGGTGTGGTTCTTAGAGACCGGAGGATTCGAGAGGAGGGCGTCTGTGGGGTTTGTGAGGGTGAGGATACAGCCATTCATGCAGTCTATTTCTGTGAACGATTGAGGGACGTACGGGAGTGGATGGGGAGGGTTGTACGATGGGTGGGAGGGGGTAGTTCGGTTTTGCTGGCTTTAAGTTTAGATGTGGGAGGGGTGGGTATCCTTGTGCAGCGGGCACTTGGTTACCTTATTGTGGATTTTGTGTTTGTGTCGTGGGCAATGAGGGGTCAGGTGGAGGAGGGGTGCATAAAGGAGTATTGGCGGTGACCTTTTATCGTACAGCGACCTTTTATCGTACGGCGACCTGTTATCATACGGCGACCTTTTATCGTACATTGTGTCGAAATCGGGTTCTTTACGGGATATGGTGGGAGCGAGATTTGCCTGTAAGCTATCGTGGTTTAACGGTGGGGGTCCTCTTAGGGATGTAAAGGGGGGAGGAGGGAGGGGGGAGGGGGACGCGGCGGTCTGGTCTCCCCGGGGGTGGCTAGTATGTGTGAGTATGACTGGAACATCTATTATATGTTAACAAAGAGAAATGGTGTTTTATGGTGTGTACGTTGTGAGAGCATTGGGTATGAGGTTTTCTATGTGTATTGTAGTGTAAGTATATATTGTGCTTCTTTAATTATGGGGAAGCGGCATGTGAGATTCTTCTTCATTGTATACTCGTGAATTCAACTCATGTAACCTGTGTGTGCTTTTTATGACAATATGGAAAACTTGTATGTGAGTGTGATGGCATTTTCACAGGTACTGTGATATATGCAATTGCTAAGTGTGTATGTGTATATACATATTCATATGTACGAGAATGCGTGAGTGCATACATTTGTATATATATCTACATATGTATATATATGCATATGTGTGTATATGTGTATGGGTATAAATAGATATATATTGGAACGAGATGGCCCCTTGTGAGATGAATCTTGAAGAGGTACAATTTTATCACCTTACAGCATGGGTTTGTTAACTGATGCATAGGAAGGACATGTTATGTTTTGACTGGCTTAGTTGCCGCGTTTAGTGACATTACTTATTCTTATTGTATCGATGTGCTTCTTCTGGTTGTGATGTATTTAATGAGTATCCTTTGTAATGTCAGAGTAGGTGGCAGTACACCTATGTACTGAAGTTTTTCAGTACAATACGTGAAGAATTATGCTTCGTTGTTGTGTGTTCTTTCATGTAAATCATATGAGATAGTGGGTAAGCCTTCCCATTGGGAGGGACGAGTGGGGTAGTGGCATGGTGCCTATAATGTTGTATGATGAACCCATTGTACTAGTAGCTGATATTCTTTTTGGAAAGTTAATTTAGGGTTGCTTTGTGTTATACATGGGGTCTTTGTTCAAAGATCTGGTGTAGCGACAGGGAGAGTTCATGTTTGTCATTGAATATTGTATTTTTGCCCCTACCCATGTGGTGGATATACGTCTTAATAACATAGAGGTATTATGCAGTGCATTATGTATTTAGGAGGGAGTGGGCATTTTTATGGTTTGCGTTTATGGTGCTGGCTTTAGCCCATAGGGTTAATACAGTTGTTCAAATGCGATATGTTTATCTCAAATGTAATTTATTCAACGGGAGAACATTGTATGCCAGTATTGAGTAAGGTTTATGTTGTATGTATTGACCTTGGTCACAAGGTTTCATAATTCTGTTTTGTAGTGTTTTTAAATAAAATATATATAAAAAAAGTACATCATATTCACGAAGGAGCTTGTATATATTGCAGACAGGTGAGGCTAAGCATTGGGAAGCGAGTCACCATGAAAAAATCCTCAGGTGGAAGTTGGTCAAATCTATAAGTAAGGCAAGCGTAGAATTCACCACATCAAGATCCCAAGTCGTAGCTGTGTCAGACAGAAATTGTTAGATAAATGGGTCAGATAACCAACAAGTAGATGAATGAGAAAATTAAAGGAAAAACCCTTGTTGAGATAAACGTGTATTAGTGTGCAAAAGATTGTAATAAGCAAAATAGAATGTAATGGAGCAAAAACTCTTGCTTTGAATAGTGTTTTTATTTCGTTTTTTTCTATTAATTACTTTTTTAATTAAGAATATATGTTTTATCTTTTATGTTATATGTTGTAAAATTGCGGTTTTCGCTTAAATAGCAACGCTCTTCTTACCGAATAAGGCAAGCGAAAATTTGTGTATGCAGTAATTTCGCAAAAATCATTCTGAACCTAATGAAAAAAATATATTTCATTGTGTTTGTTTACTATTAAATTATTGTCAACTTATCTAAAATATATTTAGTTGGATTAGGCTAAATTAAACTGCGCTTGTTATAATAAGGTTAGGTAAGTTTTCTAAGATTCTTTTGGTACAAAATTATTCATTTTTACATTTACATATATGAAAAAATATATATCTTTAAACGTACAAGAGAAAATTTTAGAAAGGACTTAATTTTAAATGAGCCCATGCAAATTGACCAATTTTACATAGCCTTTTGTGTTTTTATATTTAAGTTTAATTTAAGTTAAATTTTTGGATTACGGTTTAGCTAATGGGAAGGATAGGAATTGCTAACGAAGGTTTTGAGACAACAAGTCTACCCAGGGAAGGTTTATCAATGCTTCTCTTGAATTTGTAGAAGATGGTGGTATAATTAGCAGGTAGAGATGGTGAGAGTTTGTGTGCTCCACCAGTATAAGAGGGGACTGGAATTTACCTGGATTTGAATTTAGCAGAATATAAGACTACGTTCTCTGGGAAGTTATAGGTCATCGGAGGAATTATAGCACGTTTTTTATAGAACTACTTAGGGTGGAACTAATTATAAATTTCGGTATTATAGGTGGATATTTTTAAGTAATTATTTTTAGGAATTTTAGAGGCTTTTTGTGTATTGTATAGTTCTGTGATTTTAAAAGGGGCAGGATACAATAGTATGAGAACTTAGTACAATCTATGATTTGTCTGATTCTCAGATATTTTAGAAGGGATATATTATATTTTGCCTCCAAGGACAAAGTAGAGACTCCTTTTTTTCCCCTCATCAATTCTATGATTCACCTCATCTTTCATAGACCCATTTCCACTCCCAAATATCTGAATACATTGGAGGCAAAGAGGGGAATGTTTATAGAGCTTTTATATGCATGGGTTGAATGTTGTGTAGATGTCATGTCTGAGGGCAATGTGTGGTGTGAACATAATGCAGAGAATTCGTAGTGAAGTTAGGAGGAGGTGCGGAATTACCAAAACTGTTGGAGGGCAGGATTGTTGAGGTGGTTCGGAATGTGGAGTAGCGAAACAGAATAACTTTAAGAGTGTATCAGTCTGTAGTAAGGAAGGCGGGGTAATCGAGGGGCTATTCCAGCAGGCATGCGTTGTTTGATAGGAGTGAATGGAGACTGAATACTTGACGTGCTGTTGGAGAGCAAAGTAACATTTTGAAGGGATTCAGGGGCAGGCCGGACTTGAGTCCTGGAGATGGGAAGTACAGTACTCTGAAGGAGGAGTGTTAATGTTGCAGTTTAAAAACTGTAGTGTAAAACACCCTTCTGGCAAGACAGTGATGGAGTGAATGATGGTGAAAGTTTTTTCTTTTTCGGGCCACCCTGCCTTGGTGGGAATCGGCCAGTGTGATAATAAAATAAAATAAATATTATATTTTGCATCTGTTTTCCCCATCTTGTTTGTGAGATTCTACAGATGTGCATCATGTTCAGAAGTACAAATTTTGATTCAATCTTGTACTCACCATATGGTGAGTACAGACTGAATCACATGTATCAGTTCTAGTGAGAACAGCCAGAAGAAGTGGGATGAGTGAAGGCTCCAGCCTTATGCTATATTATGGGTAAGAATGATGAGTTTTCATCTTTCTTACTCTATTACATTATCGTTTCATTTTTCTATGTTGTATTATAGGAGTTTTTTTTTATCTTTCCTACCTATGATATGAAACTAGCAACATTTGTTCACATGAATATTATTTCTAATCAAAGTTATCACATACCTACTCAAAGTTATCACATAACTTTTAAAAGTATGCCAATACCCTTTCAAAACGATTACATTTCTCCTCAAAAAGATCTCATGCCTGTTCAAAGTAATCTTATTCACGTTAAATTTGATTACATACATGCTCAAAGTAAACAAATCTGCTCTCAAAGTTACCACATCGATGTTCAAAGTTATTACACACTAGCTAAAAGTGATCACATACTAGCTAAAAGTTATCACATACTAGCTAAAAATTATCACATACTAGCTAAAAGTTTTAACATACTAGCTAAAAGTTATAACATACTACCTAATAGTTATCACATACTAGCTAAAAGTTATAACATACTAGCTAAAAGTTATCACAAACTAGCTAAATATTATCACATACTAGCTAAAAATTATCACATACTAGCTAAAAGTGATTATATACTTGTTAAAAGTTATCATATACTAGCCAAAACGATCACAAACCAGCTAATAGTTATGATATACTAGCTAAAATGATCACATACTAGCTAAAAGTTATCACATACTAGCTAAAAGTGATCACATACTAGCTAAAAGTTATCACATACTAGCTAAAAGTTATCACATACTAGCTAAAAGTTATCACATACTAGCTAAAAGTTATCACATACTAGCTAAAAGTTATAACATACTACCTAAAATGATCACATACTAGCTAAAAGTTATCATATACTAGCTAAAAGTGATCACATGCATGTTAAAAGTTATCATATACTAGCTAAAATGGTCAAATACTAGCTAGAAGTTATCACATACTAGAAGTAAAAACGTTATCATCACATACTAGCTAAAAGTTATAAAAAGTTATCATATACTAGCTAAAAGTGATCATATACTAGCTAAAAGTTATCATATACTAGCTAAAAGTGATCATATACTAGCTAAAAGTGATCATATACTAGCTAAAAGTGATCATATACTAGCTAAAAGTTATCATATACTAGCTAAAGTGATCACATGCAAGCTAAAAGTTATCACAAACTAGCTAAATATTATCAAAAGTATACATAAAAGTGATCAGTAGTTATCATATACTAGATCATATACTAGCTAAAAGTTATTATCACATACTAGCTAAAAGTGATCATATACTAGCTAAAAGTGGTCAAAATGAAATACTAGTTGATCATATACTAGCTAAAAGTTATCAAAACACATACTAGATCACATAAACCAGCTAATATCACATACTAGTTATCACATACTAGCTAAACGTTATCACATGCTAGCTAAAATGATCACATACTAGCTAAAAGTTATCACATACTTGCTAAAAGTGATCACATGCTAGCTAAAAGTTTTCACATACTAGCTAAAATGACCACATACTAGCTAAAATGACCACATACTAGCTAAAATGACCACATACTAGCTAAAATGACCACATACTAGCTAAAAGTTATCACATTCATGCTAAAAGCTATCACCCTCACACTCAAACTGAGCATATAAAATTACATAGTAAATTACAGATATTTAACTTCCAGACGAACGAGTTTGATGTTAAATGGAATTTGTTAAATGATTAAAAATAAATTTGTGCTCAATATATTTTAAATTTAAAAATTGCTTTTAAAAAAATCTTTTGGTTTTGATAGCCTTTTGTGGTCATAATATTATGCGCTTGTTGGTTATTGCATCGTGAATGTATTGCTCATTATTACATATGTTTACTGTTGATCACTACATTCTGCGTTTAATGTTGGTTATTGCAGCATGCATTAATCATTAGTCAATCAACATATGTTTATTGTTAGTCATGCAGGAGGCGTTTATTGAGAGTTATGCATCATATGTTCATTGCATTTGTTTTCATTGTCAGTCATTCAACATGCATTCATTGTGAGTCATGCAAAATTCCTTCATTGTTTGTGCATTGTGCATGCATTCATAATCATGCAGTATGTTTTTATTGTGAGTTATGCAATGTTAATTCATTGTTTGTCATGCAGCATGACTATTGGTCATCCAGCAGGAATTTATTGCTAACCATCCAGAATGCACTCTTTCTGTCATGCATCATGTATTCATTGTTAGTGATTAATTATTTATTCACCGCTTGTTATCACTCAACGTTCATTGTAAATCATGCAGCAAGCATTCACCACTGATCATGCGCCAAGCATTCACTGCTGACCATGCAAGTTGCGTTTATCGTTAGTCATGAAGCAAGTGTTCAACGTTAATGTGTTCTTTTATCATCTTCACCAGTCACTGAACACCAAATATGAGGTTCCCTGGAACGAATAATTAGATAAGCTTTAATAAAAGTATCAAAGCCATTTTATAAAAATTTTGCTTTAATTTTCGTAAATATCAAAAAAGCTTTAAATGAAAGAGTGAGTATAAAAACTATTTCTAAATGTTACAATATATATATATATATATATATATATATATATATATATATATATATATATATATATATATATATATATATATATATATATATTATATATATATATATATATATATATATATATATATATATATATATATATATATATATATTTTTTTTTTTTTTTTTTTTTTGAAAAAGACAGTTTTTATTCAACGTTTACGTTAATAGACAGACAGGTGGAGCATGGGGCAAGTGTGCTCTAAAGTTCCTCAAAGAGCTGGGTGAAAAGCTCATCATAGAAACCAAGGACCACAGGGCGACCAGCTTCCTCTTTCAGAGACTCAGTGTTGCGATCCAGAGAGGAAATGCCTGCAGCATTCTGGGCACGCGGCCCACCGCAGGGGAGCTGGACGAAGTATTCGATAATTAATACTGTAATTATTAATACTGTATCATTATTATATATATATATATATATATATATATATATATATATATATATATATATATATATATATATATATATATATATATATATATATATATATATATATATATATATATTCGTCTTTTCTATTAATTACTTTTTAATTAAGAATATATGTTTTATCTTTTATGTTATATGTTGTAAAACTTGCGGTATTGGCTTAAATAGCAACGCTCTTTTTTTTTTTTTTAATTGTAAACTGGCCCAAGGACGCAGAGCCACCATCAACTGGATCCCGAGTCATGTGAGTATCCCCGGCAATTATGCAGCAGATCAGGCTGCTGAGACCGCAACGCTCGAGGCACAGCCACGTGCTGCAGTCTCCATCAGCCGCAGCCTCATTATGCTATGGGCTGCCAGTGCGGCCAGGCGTCCACTCCCTGACCCTGGGGATTCACGGAGCCGCCACTGGTATGACAGGGCGACTCACAGGGCGCCCCCTCCAAGTATTTGGACGCAGACCAAGGAACTGCGCGTGCATACCAAACGCCTACGCTTCGGATATCCCACCACTGCAAGGATCGTTAAACGGGAAAGAGTGGAGTTCTGTGCTCATTGTGACCGGATGGTTCGGAAACCCCTGGTACACTATCTGTTAGACTGCCCAGCTACGATGTCCCTTCGCCGCAGACACTTCCCGATGACCCCAGTGGGACAGGCCCGGGAAGATGAGGCAGCATATCTAGTGTACCTAGCCATCAGAGACTTGGAGACCTTACTCCCAGTCATTGCAAGTCACCCGCCCCCCGTTGCACCCCACACCAACCACCATTAGAGCAAACTTACTTCTGGGACATCAATTGTCCATAGAACCGGAGTGTGACTTTGTAAATGGTCCAAGTCGGACCGAAACGTCGTCGTAAGCTCCTCTCTTCTATATGCGGATTATTTGTATATCGTTCCAGTCACGGTATTGTGCCTTATTTTGTTATAACCGGAGAAGAACCACTCTTCGCACCGAAAGACTGCTACGCAAGTAAAAGAAAAGAAGATGAACGACATTGCTCTACCCGGGGAGCCAATGCCGGGTTACTAAATTGGAAGAGTTCCGGGCCGGGATCCATACCGCCAAATCACCTAGAGCAGAATATTGTAAGCATATCTAAAATATATTTAGTTGGATTAGTCTAAATTAAATTGTGCTTGTTACAATAAGGTTAAGTAAGTTTTCTAAGGTTCCTTTGGTATAAAATTATTAATTTTTACATTAACATAAATGAAAAAATATATCTATAAACGTATAAGAGAAAATTTTAGAAAAGACTTAATTTTAATTGAGTTTTTGCTAACTGACCAGTTTTACCTATTAGGCACTAGCTGGTGCCTCCACACTACCACTCTCTGAAAACTTACCTTACTTCTCTTGTTGTTGCCTTTGCAATATGGCTTGTCCTGCATATATATATATATATATATATATATATATATATATATATATATATATATATATATATATATATATATATATATATATATATATATATATATATATATATATATATATATATATATATATATTGGACCCCTGCATAACGATTACCTCCGAATGCGACCAATTATGTAAGTGTATTTAAGTAAGTGCGTTTGTACGTGTATGTTTGGGGGTCTGAAATGGACTAATCTACTTCACAATATTTCTTATGGGAACAAATTCGGTCAGTACTGGCACCTGAACATACTTCTGGAGTGAAAAAATATCGTTAACCGGGGGTCCACTGTATATATATATATATATATATATATATATATATATAGATGGGGTCCACCTCTGGTGTAAATTGTGGGACCCATAGCCTCGGAGAAGTGGATAAAAAGGCTTCAAGGAAGAATATTTGAATTTCTTACTGAAGCTGTTTGAATATTCCACTTCCCCTACCACCCCATCTTTAAATATATATTTTTTTTACCAATAGGAATATTTTATTACATAATATGGTACAGAAGATTTAAGAGATACATTGTTGATATAAAGGTGGCATATAAGGTATATGTTGTTACGTGTGTATCACCGATTATAAGGCGAAAATCTCATCCAGCTCCTCAGAGCTGGGGCGTGTGCCCAAAATACAGCAGGCAATACCCCTTTGAACAGCCGCACTGAGAAGCTGGAACAGAAAACTAGCTGCCCTGGGATCCCTAGTTACCCTGATGAGTCTTTTTCCCAGCTCCTTAAGGAATTTAGATGCACTCTTTCCCCATGAGCCAAGGGTCTCTGAGCCTATGGGAACAAACATATAATGATGGGCAAGTTCTCCATATTATCTAGACTTTTGGGATTCCCTGAAGCTGGCAGCTGCCCCTCTTTCCTCCTTGGTGTATTGGAGATAGGTATCAGCCAAGGTAGATGCACATGTATAGTCCCACACCACCTGCTTCCCATCTGTCCAGGCTTGAAGGGTGATACCATCTGGACGCTTCTGGCTGCCATCAGATCTGCATAGTTGGGGTGGCTCCCTTACTGCTGGGCATCCAGCTGTTGTGAGGCTCCTCTTGATAATGTTATTAACCTCCTCATGTCTTGCAATCTTTCCCTCGGATTTACGGCACACAAGACCATGGTACCGAATCGGTCTGCTGCTTCACTTCATATATATGTCGTGCTGAATAGGTAAAACTGGTCAATTAGCAAGAACTCATTTAAAATTAAGTCCTTTCTAAAATTTTCTCATACGTTTAAAGATATATTTTTTTCATTAATATCAATGTATTTTTTTTTTAATTTTGCACCAAAAGAATGTTAGAAAACTTGCCTAACCTTATTATAACAAGAAATATTTATTTTAGCCTAACCCAACTAAATATATTTTAGATTTTATTACAATAATTTAATGCTAAACAAACGCAGTGAAATATATTTTTTTCGTTAGGTTCAGAATGATTTTGGCGAAATTATTGCATACACAAATTTTCGCTTGTCCTATATAGCAAGATAAGCGTTGCTATTTAAGCCAAGGTCGCAAGTTCTGCCTATTCGGCACGACATATATATATATATATATATATATATATATATATATATATATATATATATATATATATATATATATATATATATATATATATATATATATATATATATATATATATGCAAGGAATTCGCAAGAGCAGGCGAAATATACACAAACACTGATCTCTGGCTGAAGGAGACTCGAACCTGCGAACCTTGGAACAAGGTACGCAGTGCTTTACCAAAAAACCCACACTAAACCAATACCTTGGAGTCCAGCTTGTTAGGTAAGACGCTAGATCTTTATTTCGATCGCCTAAGTAGGCAGCTGATTACATCGTCTTCAAGTATCAGGACTGAAGAAGCCTACTGTGTAGGCGAAACGTTTCGAAATAAAGATACCTAACTGTTGCATATGTGTCTTACCTAACACACCTTGGAGTCCAGCTTGCGCTAGACTTTGATCCAAGGCAGCCAGCTTTCAGGGAGAAGGCTTACAGCTTTTCATCTCATCCCCTGCATGCATCAGCCTTACTAGAGATATTAACAATGCAAGGAATTCGCAAGAGCAGGCGAAATATACACAAACACTGATCTCTGGCTGAAGGAGACTCGAACCTACGAACCTTGGAACAAGGTACGCAGTGCTTTACCAATCTACACACACTGGACCAATACCTTGAGTCCAGCTTGCGCTAGACTTTGATCCAAGGCAGCCAGCCTTCAGGGAGAAGGCTTACAGCTTTTCATCTCATCCCCTGCATGCATCAGCCTTACTAAAGGTATTAACAATGCAAGGTATTCGCAAGAGCATATATATATATATATATATTATATATATATATATACATACATACATACATATATATATATATATATATATATATATATATATATATATATATATATATACATACATATATATATATATATATATATATATATATATATATATATATATATATATATATATATATATATGCAGAACAACCACTGTGAAAAAATAGTGAAATTCCAATTTAAATGAACGTATTGGGACATAAAATGTGGAAATATAATGAAATATTTTGTGTCTGGTTTTCGTAGTCTTAGGAAATTGCAATTTCCGTGTGCAGTTTCCAAAGAATTTTTTAAAAACATAAAATTTACCTCAAACAGTTCTATATATTTGTACATTTGTTAGTGATTTTTTAATAGAATGGATTGCTGTGTCTAGAGCAGTGTAACATTTCTAATTACGTTGTAGCTCATTATTTTTTCTCATTGAAATGCACATAAAAACACTGCATTGCTTTTAGTGCACTAAATTCCAATACCGATTTTGAAACTGTTTATATTTTAGATAGAGAAGAAGGAACTATATATTAATTACAACAGAGAACAAATCATAAATTAATCAATACTGAGGAATTGGAAGCTTTATAAAGAATAGTGTTAACCAACGCAGCAGGCTGATCAGTCTCATCAGGCTTAAGGCTGATCAGTCTCATCTGTCTTAAGGCTTATCAGTCTCATCAGGCTTAAGGCTGATCAGTCTCATCAGGCTTAAGGCTGATCAGTCTCATCAGGCTTAAGGCTGATCAGTCTCATCTGTCTTAAGGCTTATCAGTCTCATCAGGCTTAAGGCTGATCAGTCTCATCAGGCTTAAGGCTGATCAGTCTCATCAGGCTTAAGGCTGATCAGTCTCATCAGGCTTAAGGCTGATCAGTCTCATCAGGCTTAAGGCTGATCAGTCTCATCAGGCTTAAGGCTGATCAGTCTCATCAGGCTTAAGGCTGATCAGTCTCATCAGGCTTAAGGTTGATCAGGCTCATCAGGCTTTAAGCTGATCAGTCTCATCAGGCTTAAGGCTGATCAGTCTCATCAGGCTTAAGGCTGATCAGTCTCATCAGGTTTAAGGCTGATCAGTCTCATCAGGCTTAAGGCTGATCAGTCTCATCTGTCTTAAGGCTTATCAGTCTCATCAGGCTTAAGGCTGATCAGTCTCATCAGGCTTAAGGCTGATCAGTCTCATCAGGCTTAAGGCTAATCAGTCTCATCAGGCTTTAGGCTGATCAGTCTCATCAGGCTTAAGGCTTATCAGTCTCATCAGGCTTAAGGCTGATCAGTCTCATCAGGCTTAAGGCTGATTAGTCTCATCAGGCTTAAGGCTGATCAGTCTCATCAGGCTTAAGGCTGATCAGTCTCATCAGGCTTAAGGCTGATCAGTCTCATCAGCCTTAAGGCTGATCAGTCTCATCATGCTTAAGGCTGATCAGTCTCATCAGGCTTAAGGCTGATCAGTCTCATCAGGCTTAAGGCTGATCAGTCTCATCAGGCTTAAGGCTGATCAGTCTCATCAGGCTTAGGGCTGATCAGTCTCATCAGGCTTAAGGCTGATCAGTCTCATCAGGCTTAAGGCTGATCAGTCTCATCAGGCTTAAGGCTGATCAGTCTCATCAGACTTAAGACTGATCAGGCTCATCAGACTTAAGGCTGATCAGTCTCATCAGGCTTAAGGCTGATCAGTCTCATCAGGCTTAAGGCTGATCAGTCTCATCAGGCCTAAGGCTGATCAGTCTTATCAGGCTTAAGGCTGATCAGTCTCATCAGGCTTAAGGCTGATCAGTCTCATCAGGCTTAAGGCTGATCAGTCTCATCAGGCTTAAGGCTGATCAGTCTCATCAGCCTTAAGGCTGATCAGTCTCATCAGGCTTAAGGCTGATCAGTCTCATCAGGCTTAAGGCTGATCAGTCTCATCAGGCTTAAGGCTGATCAGTCTCATCAGGCTTAAGGCTGATCAGTCTCATCAGGCTTAAGGCTGATCAGTCTCATCAGACTTAAGACTGATCAGTCTCATCAGGCTTAAGGCTGATCAGTCTCATCAGGCCTAAGGCTGATCAGTCTCATCAGGCTTAAGGCTGATCAGTCTCATCAGGCTTAAGGCTGATCAGTCTCATCAGGCGTTAGGCTGATCAGTCTCATCAGGCTTAAGGCTGATCAGTCTCATCAGGCTTAAGGCTGATCAGTCTCATCAGGCTTAAGGCTGACCAGTCTCATCAGACTTAAGGCTGATCAGTCTCATCAGGCTTAAGGCTGATCAGTCTCATCAGTCTTAAGGCTGATCAGTCTCATCTGGCTTAAGGCAGATCAGTCTCATCTGGCTTAAGGCTGATCAATCTCATCAGGCTTTAGGCTGATCAGGCTCATCAGGCTTAAGGCTGATCAGGCTCATCAGACTTAAGGCTGATCAGGTTCATCAGACTTAATAAACGCTGCTACACTGGCGAAACATTGAATTAAAATTTGCAGTTGCTGCTTCTGCCTTTATCAGTAACAAGTAGACAGCTGTTTTAGTAAAAGATGAATGAAAAGGACTTAATAGTAATAATTATTCCTCACGATAATACAAGGTCACGTAACTCCAGTCAGCACTAACTACGTGGCCCGTAACTCCCTATAGTTATTAAGACATTTTCCTGAGGCAATAAATCTGAGATATCTATGGAACATTCACTTTTTCCAGGCTCATAACGTATTTCAAGATTATTTACCAAGTATTTCATATTTGTCAGAACCAAATGATGCATTGTGTTTCTGCTAGTTGTGTCCATTACAGCTTTCCCTATAAGCAGTCCATCCAGTAATGTAATCCATGAAGCTAGAATTTCTATAGAATTCCGATTTTCTGTCAGTGTGTTTCAGGCAATTTGGCTGAAGGTATAATGTTTGTGTTTCCTGACGCGAGTCTTAGTCATATGATGACCCACAACTGGAGCTTTTTGGTCATGTGATGGTGGACTTCCGCTGGTCCACCTCTTTAAAAATCATTGGTATAATTATAACCATTTATTAACTGTATTTATTTGGCTGAAATGAGCATTGTCCCATTACATCTACATTTTCCTATCTAAATGACATTATAGCATCCAAATTATTCGTAGTCACTAAATATTCTTGATGTCTGTAAATCACACCCATTGTTTGATAAACTGCAGCCAATAGCAGCTCAGCTTTCTTTTATAACGATTCTGTTAGTTTTGAATAATATACATGTATACCCTTGAATGTGGAATTCAGCATGTATATCGCTATTATTCAGTCGGAACAAGGTCTTCAGTAATGCAATAATATCTAAATAGTTTTCACATTCAGTTATTCGAAGGTTATTTTATTATTATTTTCAGCACCTAAGCTTCCTTTTATAGATATCTTGTGAAATGTTTTTATTTTGCTTCAGCTACGTTTATTTCTTTATAGATGTTAACAATTGTTTTATCAATAACTATCTCACAAGAACTTATTTGCTGAACTTTATTTAAAACAATCTTGATAATTCTTGAATCCTACGTCTCCTATTATTCTCAAAAACAATATTGATAATTCTTGAATCCTACGTCTCCTATTATTCTCAAAAACAATATTGATAATTCTTGAATCCTACGTCTCCTATTATTCTCAAAAACAATCTTGATAATTCTTGAACCCTACGTCTCCTATTATTCTCAAAAACAATATTGATAATTCTTGAACCCTACGTCTCCTTTATTCTCAAAAACAATATTGATAATTCTTGAATCCTACGTCTCTTATTATTCTCAAAAACAATCTTGATAATTCTTGAATCCTACGTCTCCTATTATTCTCACCCATTCCTCTAGCTTCCTTTTAGACGGAACTGTGATACATTTTACACACTGCACTCTCGAATGAGCTGGCAAAAGTTGCATGCATATTATGCTTGTCATATAAATTATTGCAAATTTCAATGAATGTAATTATCAGGTTACGTTCGCTCAACTCAGGATGCATCAGATTAGGCTAGGATAGATTAACCTAAACGTACTTAAAATAAATTTGATTCCAGGTTCTATCTGAAGGACTCAGTAGGCTTCATGACAAGAATTTTGTCATGTAGTTTTGATTGTCCATTAGTGATCAGTAATGCTGTTTCCTTCCCTTTCCCCAAAGAATAACATTGTTACATAGGCTAGTTTGGTGTCACACAAGGAAATGTAATTTCAAAGAGGTTTAGCATCACGTGGAGAAATTGTTACACAAAATAGTTTAGTCTTACATAAATTGTTTAGTGTTACACAGAGTCGTTAAGTGTTTAAAAGGTAGTTTATTTTATACAAGATATTTTTATAATGTAGTTTATACTGGCAATTTAACATCACTCAAATGTGTACTCACCTAGTTGTGGTTGCAAGGGTCGAGTCATAGCTCCTGGCCCCGCCTCTTCACTGGCCTCTACTGGGTCACTCTCCCCGCACCATGAGCTTTATCATACCTCTGCTTAAAGCTATGTATGGATCCTGCCTCCACTACGTCGCTTCCCAAACTATTCCACTTTTTGATTACTCTGTGACTGAAGAAATGCTTCCTAACATCCCTGTGATTCATCTGTGTCTTCAATTTCCAACTGTGTCCCCTTGTTGCTGTGTCCCACCTCTGGAACATTCTGTCTCTGTCCACCTTGTCAATTCCTCTCAGTATTTTATACGTCGTTATCATGTCCCCCGTGAGAGAGAGAGAGAGAGAGAGAGAGAGAGAGAGAGAGAGAGAGAGAGAGAGAGAGAGAGAGAGAGAGAGAAACAGAGAAAGAGAAACAGAGAAATAGAGAGAGAGAGAGAGAGAGAGGTGCAATTACTGCTACAAGAAAGGACATCAGGAGGAGCAGTGTCGAAAGAAAAAGGAACTTGACAGACAGGACCACCTGTTTAGAGACCTGTTCTCAGAACAAACCAGCAGGATCTCTGAATTGGTGAACACTCTCACACGTCACCCACTCAGCTACTCCTATCTCAGCCCAGCAGGTGGTACTGTGCCTTATACAAGACCACAGACCTACATCCCTGCAGGTGCCTCAGTACCCTACCTTTCTCAAGGGCAGGCACCTTACATGCCCTACACACCCACTACCTCAAGCTGACCACATCATGAGGAGCCAGTCTATCAGCATCCTGTCGGCCAACATTAGAGGTTTCATTTCTAATGTTGGAGAGCTCACACATAGTTTTGTGAACACTCGTCGTCCCGACATGATAGCTGTTGTTGAAACATTTTTGGATGACAGGACTCCAGAAAATTTTGCAAGAATTGCTGGTTACACCTCATGGATGAGAAGAGACAGGCAAGGGCAAGGAGGAGGTGTTGCTGTGTGCTTCTCTAAAAGTGTTCATGCCCAGCACATTGATGTTGCCACCCCTACTCATCTTGAAATGATGTTCTTCAAGCTCTGCATAAACACTAGTACCTCTGTACTAGCATGTGCAGTGTACAGACCTCAGTGGCAACATGCAGACCCCATCAACTTCCTAATGGAAAATATTGACTCCATTCTGCTACAACACAACTGTCAACATATCATAATTGTTGGTGACCTTATACAGAGGGACTCTGATGACCTTCTTGCAGTATTTGACATGAGAAACTTTGTTGATTTCCCTACTCACATCTCTGGCTCCTCCCTTGACCCAGTAGTGAGTGATCTGGCAGAATGTACAGTCACTTGTCAACCCCTCGGCTACATTGGATGGTCTGACCACAAGGCTGTTTTAACGACACTTAAGATCCCAACAGAACGAGGTGAGGAGTCCACACGCACAACCAGGCTATGGGAAAGAGGTAATTGGCCAGCCCTTTGCTCTGAGCTCGCCACCACCGATTGGAATGCTCTTCTCCAAAGGGATGTTGACAACCAAGTGAAACTCTTCACTGGACACATCCTTAATCTACAACAAGAACACATTCCTCACCGGCAATATGTGACGAAGCCTACAGATCAGCCTTGGTTTAGCTATCGTTGTAGAGAGGCTGCTACTGCTAAGTACAAAGCATGACGAAGGTATAAGAGACATCCTATCACCTATAACAGGAACTTGCACAGGCAAGCCTGTAGGCATATGGGTGACGTTCAAATGTTGGCCATTGCTAAATGGGAGGTGGACACTAAAAGAAAGCCAGCATCAGGTAGGGTAGGCTCCAAAACCTGGTGATCTCTGGTCAAGGGCAGACAAGGTTATCTGCTTGATGAACTCATTCCACCTCTAAATCAACAGGATGGGACCACCTCTACTAGTAGTGAAGAGAAGGCGGACCTCTTTGCTGAACACTTTGCTACCAAAATGCAAGTTCCTGATCCAGCAAGGGACCCTCCTTGGCTAGCTACAAGAACTGTGTCAAAACTGTCAGTGGTGACAATAAGGCAAGAGGAGGTGCATTTCCTTCTTAAATCGCTTGACCAAGAAAAGGCTGTGGGCCCAGACAAGTTGAGCCCAAGATTGCTGAGAAGATGTGCAGACCAGCTAGCAGCACCTCTAAATCTTTCAGCACTGCTTAGTACAGTGTAAATGGCCATCTCTATGGAAAGAGGCAAATGTAGTCCCTGTTCACATAAAAAAGAGCAGAGTAGAAATCAGCAACTACAGACCAGTGTCACTCCTGTCAATCACTGGTAAGATCCTTGAGACAATAATCTCAAGACAAATGACAGAGTTTTTTGACTATCACTCACTACTTTGTGATAGTCAATATGGCTTCAGGAAAGGTATCTGCTGCTGATCTGTTGTTAAACCTCTCCACTAAGTGGCACCAGTCACTGGATGAATCCAAAGTCAGCTGTGTGGTAGCACTGGACATTGCTGGTGCTTTCGATCGGGTGTGGCACCAGGGCCTCTTAGCAAAACTTCAAGCACTGGGAATTGCAGGCTCTACACTATGTCTCCTCAGTGATTACCTTCATGGTAGATCTCTAAGTGTAGTTCTCAATGGAACGGAATCAGCAAGACATGCTATTGGGGCAAGTGTTCCACAAGGAAGCGTGCAGGGACCATTGTTATAGAATGTCTACTTCAACGACCTTCTTCATCTCATCCCAGAATCACATGCATATGCAGACGACTGTACACTGACATTCACTTATCCAAGAGAAGAAATGACAGCTGCTGTAAGCTACATCAATCACCAGCTAAGAGCTATATCAGCTTGGGGAAATAGATGGTAAGTAACATTTGCACCTGAGAAAACGCAAATAATGATCGTCTCTAGGCACCATCATGGTAATGCTGGTGCAGTAGTAAGGATGAATGGGAGGGTGTTGGCACCTGGAGAAGAAGTTGATATGCTTGGGGTGAAATTTGACTCCAAACTAACCATGAAGAACCATGTTGTAAATCTAGCAAACAAGGCAGCCAGGAAGCTTACAGCACTTCGCCGTATCTCGCATCTACTTGACAGTAGGGGTTGCAAGATTCTGCACGAGGCACAAGTACGCTCACACCTTGAGTATGCCCCACTTTCTTGGTTTGCCTGAACCCCCTCTCATCTGCGACTGCTTGACAGAGTAGAGAACAGAGGAAGACGTCTCATCTCTCACCTGGACCCATCCTGGATAGATCTGTCATTTCAGCAGAGCCTTCAACACAGGAGGGATGTGGGTGGCCTTACTGTTATGTACAAGGCCAATATTGTCAAAGTACCACACTTGGATCCACTTCGAGGACAGCGTGAAACAAGCTTTTATGTCACAAGACGGGCAGAAAGCAGCAACTTCACTCTGGCTGTACCCTTCTCCAGAACACCACTCCATCTGAGATCATATATACCAATGATGACTCGAGTATGGAACACATTCGTACAGCATAATGATGTCAACGAGATAAAGTCAGTTGATCAAATGAAAATGCTGGCCCACAGATGGCTCCAACTTCATCCTGTTCCCTGCTTATATATCTCATAACAATAAAAATGCTTTCAAATGAGCTGATGTAGGTAACAGCTCTTAGCTTGTAAATAAAGTTAGGAATCCTTAACCTGTAAATAGCTTGTCAATAAAGCTAGGGATCCTTAACCTTGTCATTCTTAACCTCTCATTCTTAACCTCTCATCCAAAGCCTGTCAAAGGACAGGCTTTGAATGAGACACAAAAGGTAATTTCCGACATGGGAAAGACAGCCAACACTACATTATTCAGGTAAGACAAATCTACATCGTAATACCTTACAAGTTAACAATGTGTCCGTGGAACTCTCATAGTTCTCCGTTCGTAGCTTGTCTTTCTTTAGTATGAATAAAATATAATCGATTGCAAGTCTGTTATGATATTGTATTATACAACCATTAAATGGTTTTTCGACTCTTCATTACCTGAAATAAAAGGTTTTCACAAACCTGAACAGCAATGAAAATGAATGATAACTATTTTTTTTCTAAATTTGTTGAAATTCTATGCTATTATTACCTTACCCCGAATGATGTATATAAAAACCCTTAATGATGTATATATAAACCCTTAATGATGTATATATAAACCCTTAATGATGTATATAAAAACCCTTAATGATGTATATATAAACCCTTAATGATGTATATATAAACCCTTAATGATGTATATATAAACCCTCAATGATGTATATATATGCCCACCTATATTTTATCAGAAGAAATTAAAATATAAGATTGCGCAAATTATAGTGCTGAGAGAGATATTTTGGAATATTGAATGAAAACAAGAGAGGGAGTTATATTTTGGGGCAAACTGTGCTAACCTTCTCTAACTAGAAGACCTTCGGTCACTGCAGGATCTAAGATGGCTAACTCCAGCTCCCATTGTATGCCAATTCACGAGAAAGGAATAGTGCAGAGTGCAGTATCAATTTCAAATGCATCTAAATGTTATAGTAGAAGATTTGAAAAAGATCTGAAACGAATCGGAAGAGGTATTCACAGGTTATGATGTGGATTCTAATATCTCAAGTTCTTCAATAAAAATGACAAATTAGGATATACATAGCCCCCAATTTTGAAGCCAAGCTGAAGGGGCATTCATCTCAGATAAATCAATTTCTTAAAATACACTAATGTTAAAGGTGAAGCCAGTCGGATGAGACACTCAGAAATTATTGCATGAAAACCAGCATGTGAGTGCTGGTGTACTGGGACCTATACTGGCCAAAATTAGGAAATAAGTTTCTCTGAATGAGAGTGACCAGTATTTAAGGTTTAAATAGCTACGCAGGTATATAAGTAATTGAGTAACATTTCAGTAAATAACAAACAATTTTTTTACAATGGTCTCGAAGGACTTCAGATGTCATGAACTCACAAAATATCATTATGTAGATTTAACCTACGATAACTCAATAATGTCAAACTCTGAATTATTTTTGATCAGAAGTGACATTATCTCATCACTTCTGATCAAAAGTTACCTGGGAATGTCATCAACCATTAAACATTGACGTCGCTTTCAATCGTTTTATTTTATTACCTGGAATCTGCTGAACTGTACCCGTGGAATTTGGGGCAATCAGATTCGATCCAAGGAATGGGAAGATATGATCAATTCCATGGATCATGAGTCCCCCACCAGAATAAGGTAAAACAATGCCATAATGGCGAATAATACTATATTATATCGTGAAGACAAAATGTCAGATTGTCACCCTTCTCTCTATTAACAATACCAACTTTCTTCTAATTAAAATGCACGACTGTCGAAATTTTGAAGCACATCTGAAGATGTTTTCTGAAATTATCTCAGAACCGATTTCGGGAATGTTCTATATGCATTTGAGCAGAAGGCACCATTATTATTATTATAATCAAAAAGAAGCGCTAAGCCACAAGGGCTATACAGCGCTGCAGAAGACACCAACACTTGTTAATTGTTCCATGAAGCTCACCAAAGTTGAAAGCTTCACGCTGATCAAAAAGAGCTTTCTGGAGTTATAAAGAAAATAACTTTTAGAAAGTTAGTGTAAATGAATAACTGCACCCGCAGGTACTGCGACATGTATTATTTAAAGGCTCATTAAAATCCTGAAAATTAAGAACACTACAGAAATGTAGTTTATCTACATTTCTCAATTTTTTTTTTTTTTTTGCAATTTTGTTCAAACATTCTTGTTTAAGAAAATCAAATCAAGAACAATTCCAATTTAAGCACACTAGCGCTGAGTGTTGGAAGCCAATCACAACATAAGAACATAAGAAAGAAGGAACACAGTAGCAGGCCTACTGCCCATGCGAGGCAGGTCCAGTTCTCCCACCTGCTTAAGCCAATGTCTTAATCTAGTCAGGTCATTCACATTCACTTAACATAAACACCAGTTTATTGATTAAAACTGCCAATCTAAAATTTACATAGCTCAAAGTGAAAGCCAAGCATTCTTTTAATAAAACTCATCAACACTGAAAGTTTGAAGTCTATCAGGAAATGCATTCTCTAGTAATTGCTCTAAACCCAACAACTGCAGTTGTTTAACCATACAGTTTTCTAATTGGAATATAAAAATTCTTAACTTATTGGGTGTCATCCTTCTTATAGACTGCATCATCGTCAATATTTTGAAGCTGATAATAAGACATTCTTCAGTTTTTAACGACAATCATTATGACAATCATTATTTATGTAATGTAATGGGAAAAGTAGGACTTACAGATCCCAATGAACGAGCGATATTTTCTTTGTGGAAAACACTCTAGGGATGAAAATTTGAAGAAGATCAGAAGAGGCATTCGTGAGATATCCCAATGATTTGCACTATTCCAAATTTTATAAATATTTATTTAATGCACTGACAAATTTTCCCTAACTCAAACTAAACTTAATGGGTTCTGTCCTGACTGTAAAATGCATAAGCCATTAAATATTGAATCTATTATCCTGAGGAAGACTCATATATATTTAATATGATTTAACGGAATTTTTTTCAGTTATTTTACTCAAAAAAAGGGCTCATTTAATTTGCATTTCACTCTCCTTAATCGTCGAATTAGCAAACATCTTTTTTGAACGTTTGAAGCAGTAATGATGAGAGTTTTGGGAGTTATCGGAGCCATGCGAGGATTCTGGAATTGATTCAACAACACTGGTCATGCAGTACTAGTGCATGTCAGTTGTTCCTAGAATCATGTCGTTGTTACCGTACACCAGCGATGAAAACTTGAAGCTCAACGATTGAGATCTTTTCGTGTTATTGGCGGAGTATACACAAAAACTTGGAGGAAGAACAGATAAACAAACAGCAGAGTAAAACAGTTCAGGCAGTTTCTTAAGGTCTCCCTCCCTTCAGGATACCTTAGTAATTCAAAAAGAAAACAGCCGCAGATCAAGTTTTATTGCATAATCCTGCTGGGTTAGGTAAGGTTTGTCAGGAAACAGACAAGTGTTTCCTGACGCGGGTCTTTGCCGTTGGAGCTTTTGGTCGTCTGACCGAGGCCTTCCGCTGAATTATCGGTCCAGCCCTTTAAAAATTATGGTCAAAGTTATAACTATTTCTCGTTTCATGATCCTGTTATTAAATAGATATATTTATAACAGAGTGAAACGTAGCCACAATGAAAGCACATATGCCTTAATTATTGTCCAGCTTCTTAATGTAAATGTCGAGAAGCACGTGATGTCAAAATTCTCACCTCCACAATATTTTCCATTAGAATTCATTAGTTTCTTTTTGTTCCATTGGGTGAGAAAGCTGTGATGAGTTGTTATTACTCATAATATATCTGCAACTAGAATAAAGCACAGGAAAAGTGTTGAATATAAAGATAATATAGAAAGACAAATTGTAGATGGCAGTAACGTGGAACATTTAAATCGTCGACGATATTCAACGATAATCAACGATATAATGATTATAGATAGTGATAACAGTGAACGTGATAAACACCGATTACGATAGCACAAAACTATGGATGATAATAACACAGACGATAATAACCAAAAAAAAAAAAGATTCAGGATGTAATATTCATGCGTGATAACAGCATACCGCATTTTCCGGCATATAAGGCGCTCCTTTAGCTTAAAGTAACAGGGTAATTATCCCTTGAATATGATTACTGATTTACCGTTATACTTCTGACGTGCGCCTTTTATGCCGGAAAATGAGATAGATCATGATATCCACGTAAGCCATTAACTCAGAACATGATAATATTGGATGATGTGTATGTATACAACATATTAAACGTGAATGATAATAAGAATGAACATGAAAATCATTGATGACAGAAACTCTGAACGTGATAATTATTGATGATAGTTATACAGAAATTGATGATGATGGATGAAATTATAGAACATCATAACAATGGATGGCAATAACAATACTCATGATAATCAGACATTATAACACATTTCCTACTTGGGACAATGTACACATTCTGTGCTCCCGTTAAGTCAGGTTGATAGTAACACAGAAAATGATAATCCTGGATGAAACTATCGAACATGATAACAATGGATGGCAAGAACAATAATCGTGATAATCAGACAACATGGATGAA